>NC_070604.1:18564791-18868060 GCF_027172205.1 Podarcis raffonei
GTCGCGGGGATTTGAACCACCAACCTTCTCATTGGCAAGTCCTCGGCTCTGTAGTTTAACCCACAGCGCCACCCGCGTCCCCTTGTAGTTTTATTAATTGTTCCCAAATCCCACACTCCCTCCTGCTAGAGCCCGGGGCAGCTACCAACAATCTTAATATGCAATACAAACTGTATATAACATTAATTAAAACAGATCAATGGCAACCTTTAAAACACAAGGCAGCAGATAATAAGCTCTTACCTGTTAAAATGTCTGCAGCTAATGACCAAAGGCCTGGGGTGTGTGTGTGAAAAACTCAATTTCAGTTCGGAGTGAATTCCATAGTTTGAGGGCAGCCTCTGAGAAGTTCCTTCCTTGTGCCATTGTCCTATGGGATTTTCCACTGATGGTACCAAGAACAGGGCCTCTCTGGCCCATGCTTTAATGTCTTCAAGAGTACTTGAAAGAGTACCTGTGCTTAGACTGCAGATAATATATGACCTTCTGCACCAAGACTTTGAATTGAGCCTAGGCAGCCAGTGCTGTGAGCTCTAAGAAACAGTGCAATGGGATCTCTATTTGCTATCAATAGCGACGTGGGTGGTGCTGTGGTCTAAACCACTGAGCCTCTTGGGCTTGCCGATTAGAAGGTCGGCGGTTCGAATCCCCGCGATGGGGTGAGCTCCTGTTGCTCTGTCCCAGCTCCTGCCAACCCAGCAGTTCGAAAGCATGCCAGTGCAAGTAGATAAATAGGTACCACTGCGTCGGGAAGGTAAACGACGTTTCCATGCGCTTTGGTTTCCATCACGGTGCTCTGTTGCGCCAGAAGCGGTTTAGTCCTGCTGGCCACATGACCCGGAAAGCTGTCTGTGGACAAACACCGGCTCCCTCGGCTTGAAAGCAAGATGAGCACCACAACCCCATAGTCGCATTTGACTGGACTTATCCGTCCAGGGGTCCTTTACCTTTACCTTTTTACCTACTTGCTATCCCATGTAGAAACCTAGCAGTGGCATTCTATGCTGGCTGCAGCCTCCAGACTATCTTGGAGGGCAGCCCCATGTGGCAGCCATTACAGTAGTCCAGCAGAGAGTGTAGATCACGGGTTCCAGGCTCCACCAGTCCGCAGATGGCTGTAGCAGGGGAACCAACCAGAGTTGGGGATAAACACTCCTCTTCACTGAAGCCACTTGGGTTGCCAGTCACTGCACAGAATTGGGGTGTGTCCAAGCTGCATATGTGCTCCTGCACGGGGAGTGCAATGCCTCCAGAACAGGCTGTCTCCCTAATTCCCAGACCTGGGAACCTCCTATCCACATCACCGTGTTCAGCTTCATTTTTTTAAACCTTATCCAGCTCATCGGTGCCTCCAGACACTGGTCCTCTATTGGCACAGCCTCTATTGGCATAAGCAAAATCTCCCAGAGCATTCTGTAAACCCCTTGGAATTTCCAGTGCATCTCATCTCTCTTCTGCCTCCCATCAGAGACTGTGTCCTGAAAATGTACACCCTTTGTGAGGTAATGATCTGATCATAAAGGTGACATCTACATCCCCTGTCCTCAGGCTGCCTGTTTCCATCACAGCGTAATACAACAAATCCAACATAGCACTTGTCACATGTGTCCTACATGTGTAGTAGCCCTACACACAGGCTTGCCCCAGCTTAGCAACTGAGTAACTAATGCTAGTAGGGTCCTACTCTTCAGGTTACAGACTTCACTAACCCAGAAATATCCCAAGGGCCCTACTCTGGAGTGGTCTCCTAGACTACATCTTGCTGTTAGGATGTGAAGTTGTGAAGAAATGTAGATTCAACATTAAAAGCTGTAACATTAAAAGCCCTGAGCAGATTGGGCCCAGGATACTTGAATAACCACCTGCACTCATGCCAACCTGTCCATTTACTGAAATCAGTGTTGGAAAGCTTACTTCCTGTGAAGATGATTAGGTTGGTGAGCACCCTTAACAGAGCCTTTTCATTGGCTCGGCAACAATGGAACTCCATCGCTTTGTAGGCTCTATGTAGAGAGGATTGTTAGCAGCATAAAGGTAAAGGGTAAAGGGACCCCTGACCATTAGGTCCAGTTGTGACCAACTTTGGGGTTGTGGCGCTCATCTTGCTTTATTGGCCAAGGGAGCTGGCGTACAGCTTCCGGGTCATGTGGCCAGCATGACTAAGCCGCTTCTGGAGAACCAGAGCAGCGCACGGAAACACCGTTTACCTTCCCGCCGGAGTGGTACCTATTTATCTACTTGCACCTTGACGTGCTTTCGAACTGCTAGGTTGGCAGGGGCAGGGACTGAGCAACGGGAGCTCACCCTGTCGCGGGGATTCGAACCGCTGACCTTCTGATCGGCAAGTCTTAGGCTCTGTGGTTTAACCCACAGCGCCACCCGTGTCCCCTGTTATGAGCATAAATGGCCCCAAACCCAACCCTTTCAGACATATGTCCTACAAGAAACCTGCCAAATAACGAAATGGTTATGAGAAGCAACTCCAGAACTAGCCCTAGTAAACATCTGCCAAGACAACAATGCACACTCACCTTACAAAGAACTCATAAGCCACCTACTCTCAGCAGCGAGGAGCGTCATAACTAAACACCGGAGGGAACTGACACTGCTACCAAACTGTATGGGAAATGGCCCTACTAGAAAAGTTAAGCAACAAATTGAAACTAGCACAGGGACAGACAAAAGAAGATGCTGTAACACTGGTATGGCTCCCCTTTATTACATATACAGCCCAACAAAACAACTACATAAACCCTGCAATAGCATACCAATTGATGTGGCTAACTTGACCCAACCACCTTCCACCCACTCTCCAGTGAGCACTCTTGAGAGTCCCATGGACTGCAAGAAGATCAAACCTATCCATTCTTAAGGAAATCAGCCCTGAGTGCTCACTGGAAGGACAGATCGTGAAGCTGAGACTCCAATACTTTGGCCACCTCATGAGAAGAGAAGACTCCCTGGAGAAGACCCTGGTGTTGGGAAAGATGGAGGGCACAAGGAGAAGGGGACGACAGAGTACGAGATGGTTGGACCGTGTTCTCGAAGCTACCAGCATGAGTTTGACCAAACTGCGGGAGGCAGTGGAAGACAGGAGTGCCTGGTGTGCTCTGGTCCATGGGGTCATGAAGAGTCGGACACAACTAAACAACAACAGCTCAGTTTAAGGCAAGTGAGTGAAAAGCATCAGGCATCATTGTCCAAGGAAAACCATGCACACCCTTCAACTACCATAGCAATTAAAGCTATGCTTTTCAAAGAGCCTCGAGAACGCATGCTGGGCTTATCTTTGCACATGTCACTCAGCATCAAGGCAGCCTTGAGATCTACCAGACTTCGCAGAAACGTAAGACAGATTTCTTAATGGGACTGTCTGGTCTGGAGCCCTTTTGGGTTCTGCCTCCTTTGTTACAAACAGACCAGCGTGTACTTTTAGAAAACCCCTTTCAAGCGAAGGAGCGTCATTGGGTATTGCCCAATGCTGTTCAACTCTGGTGAATACTGAAAGGTAATTTCTCCCGCAGCAACAATTCTGGAAAAACAAAGCCCTGGCAGAAATAGGGCAAAAAGAGGCGTACCTCAGATTACCTCAGAATGCCCAACTGTCTGATTTAAAATATATTTATTTATATTTATAAAACACATGCCCTAAGTGCTCAAGTTGCTTCATTCAGCACTACCCAGAGGTCCTTGTGACAATCCAGTCAGCTTGAAATAAACAAGTATTATTTTATTTCCAAAATAAAACAAACAACAAAAATCAAAAAGTTACACTATATAAATACTAACAGAAGGTGATGATGCCTTTAACATATTTTTCCTCTGTAGATATCGAGGTATCCAATATGCACTGGCAACTTGGAGATTTTGTTCTATTTCTTTGTAATATTGCAATTTCTACTTAAGCTATTTCCCACAATCTGTGGAAAGCCTTTGATACGTGTCCCTGATTTGTATACGAGATAAAACCACACCACACTCCATGAAAATTAGTTATTTTAGTTTTGTCTTTAGCTAATCTACATGGGTAAGTCAATTTTTTTCTGCCATGGCTATTTGCAAGTAGTCTGTGGTATAAAGCTCTTGCAGTTTTCCAGTGTCTGCGAGCACAAATACTGTTAGTTCCTTAGATGTCGCTTTGATGAGGTTGACTGGTTTTATTATCCCACTAATGCATACGGAGAAGGAAGGTGAGAGCTCAGAGTTTACCTAGGGCTATCTAAAGCGTTAATGGCTAAACTGGGATTTGAATTAGTGACATCTGCCTCGTATCTCATGATCTTAACAGCACCGCTTCTGTAAGTGAAACACATTCCTGATTTCACAGGTTAAAAGCACAGGTTAAAAAACAGCATGAAAGAAAAAGCACGTGAGAGTGTGCCTGCCCATCTCAAGCTTATCATTTCATTCATCAGGAAATGACACAAACTGCTGTTGTAAACAAAAATTGCCCTTTTCCCTTATGGGGTATCCAAGAGCCCATATAGAGTCCTTACGTTAGGTTCCCTATTGGTAGGAGAAGATAACAGAGGCCAACCAGAGAATATTGAGAAGCAAAGCAGCTAGTAAGCTTGATCTTTATTTGAACTGTTGCAACAGGGTGCTCCCCTCACCTGCAGGAGAGGAAGCGTAACCCCGAAAAATGGAGTGCAAGGCCTTATAAAGACTTTTGAAATTGCCACCCTGTAGATCAAGACCACCCCCAGAAGCATCATACCTACATCACAGAAAAGGCGGTCTTAAAACAGAAATTTGAATGTTGTTTTTCTCCTGTCATTGTTTATCTCCTGTCTGGCAGGTTACTTGATTGGTAGCCTGGCCAGTCTTTTGTAATGATAAATACTTAGTTCCTGGGCCATATCACAGGCTCACACCCTAGTCATATCTTAAATGTGCCCTTAAGACAGGATTTGTGAGGAAAGAGACAATGGGGAGGTTTCCCACTTTGACCCAGGTCGGTCTTCCTGTGCTGATCTATGTACGTGCTTGGTTGGTATGCTTATGAACATTACCATATATCTAAGACCTCAAAATTCCTATCACACTGCCAAGATATTAAAGAAGAAAGATGGAAGGCGGAAGAAATCACCTGCGTTTGGGGTGACCCTGATACCTGTGACATTTCAAATTTTGATCCAGAATTTAGAGAACAAATCTTATAACAAAGTTAGATTGAAAGTTAAATAAAGGGATCTATTTTGATTTCCAATAAAGGTACAACAAATATTCACTGGTGATTGGGCTTAGAACTATACCAGCATCTTCCGACGCAAATGAGCTCCTCTTCATGTTCACATTAAAGGGGGGAATTCTGCATGCACCTGTGTCCTGGTCCCTTCTCACATCTGCTCCAGAGATAGGTTAGGGGGAACAGATTTAGGAGGCGCACAGTGGGAAAAGAGTGGGAGAACATTTCACTGCACAAGCAGAAATCCTCACAGTAACCGAACATTCACAAAGCGCTACATTAGATACAAACCATTATCATTTATTTTTAAAAGTCATTGTAAAACGTCTGCTGCACTATAAGCTGGTGGTTTCGTCATCTAAAGTGCCTTTAAGAAGTGTCTTATTTTTTGATCCCACTACACAGCTACTCTTGAAACCCCTTAACAAGTTGCAGAAGTCATATTGCCCTAGTTACCACTGTTGGGAAGTGCAAAACAGTTCCAGGTTCTCTGTCTGTGAAGCACTGAGCATATGATGGATGAGCATTCCCTCATCCATTTTAGCATTGGAATCATTATCTCATTTACTACTGGATGAAAATGGGCGAAATTGACTCGCTCAAAGGGATTTAAACCCAGATCTCCTAAACCAGGCATGTCCAAAGTCTGTTTCAGGGGCCTAATGCAGCCCACTGGTTGGCTTAATCCAGCCCCTGTGGCAGTTTCCAAGTTTATTTCCTGAGGTAAAATCCTAAAAAAACCTCAACAACTTGAATTGTAAAAAAAGTTCAACAACTTCAACCCTAAGAAAAAGGTCAACGACTTTGCCAGGCCCTTTGGTCGGCCCTCACAGCCCTTCACTTCATCAAATCTGGCCCTCTTTGAAAAAAGTTTGGACACCACTGTCCTAAACATACAGCAAGTAGACTACACAGATGTGTGTTTGCTTCAGAAGCAGGATAGAAGCATGTTGCACTCTGTATATTATAACAGCACCTTGAAAGCTGCAACCAGCGTATGTCCTCCTCCTCTCCATCTCTAAAGGGATGAATCAACGCTGGCTGCAAATCGTCCAGGTTGGAATGTGAAGACTGAAAGCTGAATTCCTTACTGACACAGGAAGATAAACAGACCAGAGCAGTCCCAAGAGGAGATGGTACCAGGCTCCAGAGATGAGCTCCTCCTTTAGCAAACAGAGAATGATAAGAACTGAAATATTCAGCAAAGGCTGAGGAATTTATTTTTTTTTGCACTCCATAAAAATAGCATGACATATTCAATCCAGACTGAATCAGATCCCTGCATACAACTGATTGTAAAGAAGGAAAATAAAATATACCTCAAAGAGAAATAACATGCTGTTTTCTTCTCTGCCGTACATTCTGACACCTAAAATCAAGGCGATTTCTACAGAGGACCAAAAGATCTGTTATGCTTTCATTAGTTTGGCTTTAACTCCATAGAATATAGTTCATGTAGCAGGAAATGCGAGATGAGCGCCGCAACCCCATATCCCCTTTGACTGGACTTAGCCGTCCAGGGGTCCTTTACCTTTCACCTAGCACCCTTGGCACTGAATTGGATCCAAATAACTATGAACAGAAGAAAGCACTAGAGCAAGAATCCATCTCAAAGTAGTTTTTTTTTTAAAAAAGAAGAAGGCAGAATAGAATAAGTACAGAAGAAGAGGCTTTCATGGAAGTCCCAGAACCATCACTAGGATACTATTGTTTTGCAAGAATGTATTTATTTTAAAATCTCTATTACACAGCTTAAAAAATTATGGTTTCGGTAGGTTCATTACTACACGCCAACAGTTTTGATATAAAATATGAAAATGACTAAACGTTAAAAACAAGCTGGAAGTTAAATTACTTCAGAAGATGACACAAAATTAAAACTGTAGTTTCCCTACAGCAAGGCACTAGTTGCAAAGCTTTACAAAATGCAAAAAGCACTGTACAAAAAGCAGTTACTAATGGCTTATGAAAATATGAGGAATTGCGAGAAAAACTGGGAGGACGTTGATAAAATCCTTTCCATGAGAAGAACTAGAACAACAACAAAATGTCCAGGTGCAACAACACCCTGAAAATAACATTAAATCTTTTGGTGGCACTTGTTTTCTTGACTTATTTAAGCAGTAAGGAAAAGTCATCGGAATTAATCAATTCAAATAAATGCTTTTCACAGTATGCCATGCTTGTGTGCGTCTGACAGTTCGTAGTCTTCGGGAGTGAACCCCAAGGAAAAATCCATACCTGATGCATTGTGGGACATCTTTAGGAAAAGAAAAGGCTAAGCGCACATCTGGAGACAGTTGAATGTCATCTTGTATGCCTCCTTCTGGCAACTCCTGCAGCCAAACTAGTGCCAAACATATCATTCTGGTTTCTTTTGGACCACATCAGCGAGGCCACTGGACCGAGTCTTGTTATCTGGGCAGCCCAGGTCCTCCATACACACTGCCCAGGCCTGCACCTCAGAGAGGTCACTTTGGTGCTGCCGATACAGCAAAAACAACGCAGAAGGCAGCGGTTACAAGTTACCGGTCTCTGCAGCCACAGCAGGCACTGTGATTCTCCAGAGGATTGACTCCTCCCCCAACGGAGCACTCCAATGTGTCTTGAGACGGACGGGCCATGCCTAAGGGGTTCAGGAGTGAGCGGAGGTGAGGAATAGGAGGCACAGAAGGAAGCTGGATTTGTCCTCTAAAGTATTTGCTGCATTGGAGCCTTAACTGGATTTCACAGGCTCCCCAGCGTCACACGCCAATAAAGATTACGGATAAGCCAAAACCATGTGCTCTACAGGGATCAGGCATAGAGAACTATTGGACTACAACTCCCATCATCCCGGTCCATGCTGGCTGGGGCTGATGCGGCTTGGATTGCAGTATCATCTGGAAGACTGCAGGCTCCACACCTCTGCCGCAGGTACTTGGTTGCAATACAGTAGACTCTAGGTTTGTTGTTGCACAGTAGGCTCCAAGTCAGGGATGGGGAGCGTGAGGGCCTCCCAATTATATGGACTACAAGTCCCATCGGCCCTGCCAGCACATCCAGTGGTCAGGAAAAATGGGGGTTGAACAGCATTCACAGGTTAGCCACCCCTGCGCCAAGTATTTACATCCAATGTAGATAAACCCTTGAGGTAAGCTTATGTTTCTTTTTCAAAAGGTTAGCCGTTTAAACTTCTCAGGTTCAAAACCAAGATGAATCTAGAGAAGGCACTCGCATTTTGGAGTTGTTGACTGGCTCCTTGCTTCTCCTCATTCCCACCCTCCAGTTAACTTGTGGAACAGGTCCTCGTCCAGCGTTTCGTTCTGGTCTTTGGAACGGGTGGACAGGAAGATGTAACCTCCAATGTATTCGTGGACCACCTTGCAGTCTGCGCTCAGGCAAGCGAAAGCAATAGACACGTTCTGGTCAAACTCAATTGCAACCTGAAGGGGAAATGCAAAGAGCTATATATAAAAAAAGGACAATTAAACCGCCAAGAATAGAGGGAGGAAGGAGATAGCCAGAGAGGAAGCCTGCAATATACTGCCCTCAACCCGGTCCTGGATAGTGTATTGATACATCACCCAGGCCTAGTTCCAGCACACTGGTTCCTGAAACATTAGAGCATCAGGAGAGCTTGTTTGGCTCAGACGAATGGTCCATTTAACCGTGCATTTTTTATCCAATGCCGCCACACAGCCTATAGGCAGGGCCCGAAGGCACAAAGGCCCAACCTTTCCCACCAGTCACTGGCATTAGGAGGCTAGACTGCCCCTGCACTTGGAGGTTCTGTTTAGCCGCAACTGCTAAAAGACTGCGATAGACTTTTTTCTCATGAATTTGCCTCGGTCCCATTGACAGCTTGTGTCTATCAATGCTTCTTGCAGCAGCAAATTCTGTCAAGTGAATTATGCATTCTGCGAAGTGTTTTTGCTTCTTTGCCCTGAAACTATGAACGTATTTCAGAGATTATCTTTTGTGACTCCCAGCTGAGTTGACGCCATGCTCTATCCCCTCGCATTCATCACATTTATGTCTCCCACACTCCCAGTTTTCCTTCAAATGACTGTTAAAGAAAGAAACTCCACAGCGATATTTTATATCATGGTGGAGATCATGAAGTCCCTAAATAAAAAACATAGTGAATAAAACAGCCCAATATGATGAAAAACCACCCAATATAATAAAGTATAATACTGTGAATGGGGATGTGATGCATAATAAGGTAAAGGTAAAGGGACCCAACCATTAGGTCCAGCCGTGACCGACTCTGGGGTTGCGCTGCTCATCTGGCTTTATTGGCCGAGGGAGCCGGCGTACAGCTTCCGGGTCATGTGGCCAGCATGACAAAGCCGCTTCTGGCAAATCAGAGCAGCGCACGGAAACGCCGTTTACCTTCCCGCTTGAGCGGTACCTATTTATCTACTTGCACTTTGACGTGCTTTCAAACTGCTAGGTTGGCAGGAGCAGGGACCGAGCAATGGGAGCTCACCCCGTCGCGGGGATTTGAACCGCTGACCTTCTGATCGGCAAGTCCTAGGCTCTGTGGTTTAACCCACAGCGCCACCCGCGTCCCTCCGTGATGCAGATTAGGAAACACATTAATGCAGAGACAGGGAACCTGCGGCCCTCCAGATGTTATTGGACTACAATACCCATCTGCCCCCGCTGACATGGCCAGCAATAAAGGATTATGGGAGTTGTAGTCCAATAGCCGCTGTAGGGCCACAGGGTCCTCCTCCTTGCTTGCATATAAGGGTTTCTATGTACAGCAGGTACATTGTTTTGCAATTTCAAATACATCACAAAAGGGCTGTTTGCCAGGTTTATTCGTGCAAAAGGTTAAATCGCAGTGCGAGAGGCAAGTTTGTTCCAGGAAACCTTTGTCTTTACCTGCCGTATCTCCCAGTTCACGTTCCACTGTTTCATATTTGAGAATCTCCATGTCGTAATTGGGTCCCCGGTGGCTGTGTCTATCCTTATCAGCCTGTTGTAAGAAATGCCCAAGAGGTCATCCTTCTTGCTTCCTTTAAATCTAAGGAGGGGGAAAACCCAGCCAATTAATTCGGCAAGTCTCTCAAAAAGCAGTTTGCAACAGAGGGGGAAAAAATCACAGTCCCTTTCGGAGGTTCTGTGAAGACTGTGTACAAGGATTTGCACTGGGAGAGAGGACCTATGTACGGTGGTATTATTATTATTATTATTATTATTATTATTATTATTATTATTATTATTATTATTAGTCTCCCCTCAAGCCTACAAGTCAGTAACTAATGTAAAGAGGGAGGAAATGAGAATATCAATGTTTATGATGGGATTGCACTTCCCTCTACTGGCCAAGCACAGAAATGCAGTGGTAAACTATGTTATGAAAATAGTTATCGCTAAGCATTAAACTTTCCGAAGGCTTTTCCAGGTGTTTTTGTTTTAAAATCTTATTGTGAATAAAAAATATTTTGGCCCAAACTCTGATTTAGTAGTAGCAGGGCAAAATGTAACGACCTTGTAATGACTGTAGCCTTTTTTGCAGGGGAGACAGCCTGTTGTGGTTGAAATCTGCACTTGTATTTGACAGTTAAACGTTAAAGCCGGAAAAGATGTGTACACAGGACCCAAGAGAGGGAGAACGCAGTATTTAAAGACCTGAAGCTCCCTCACACACCAGCAACAGTTTCCAAAAGGACATGGTGGTAAAGGAAGCAGATTTAGCTTCGTGGGTGTTTGTGGTTGAGTAATATCTGCTCATTATGGCACAGGCATTTTTTTCTGGTTAAGAGCACATGACAACAGAAAGAGAACTGGGCCTCTGGCCAGGTTACCTGATCTCATGCGCTCTGAATTTGAAAAATGTTGGTGCTGCTCTCTGCCCAAACAGGGCTCACCCTCAGTTACCTGCTAACTCGTTTTGGAACCATAGCTGTCAACTTACAGATTTGAAAATAAGGGACCAGCAGCCTCGAAAATAAGGGATCAGCAGCCAAAATAAGGGATTTTCAGAGCACAGGTAGGTTCAACTTCTGAGCCCCTCCGAGCCAAAGGCAGAAAGCCCAGCCAGCAGCCAAACAAAGCCTCAAGCGGTGGTTTCCACAGCATAGCAACCCGGCAAAGGAGAAGCAGCAAGGAAAACCACTATCACCTCTCCGCTGGGAAGCGCTGAGCAAAAGCGAGCCCCCAGGTAACGCGTCCAAGCACAAGGCATGCAAGCTCCACCCCCCAGCCGTTCTTAGACTCCTTATTGGGTGAGCAACGCAGCCAAGCAACACAGTTGGAGCCTCCCTCCTCCCTGGCCGGCAGGGAGGGAGGGAGGGAGAGGAGCTACTTCCTTTGAAACCCGGGAAATTTAAGGGACATCATCAATAAGGGACAGCAGTGGGACACAGCACTGGGATAAGGGACTTTCCCGCCAAATAAGGGATGGTTGACAGCTATGTTTGGAGCACTGGCCCAGGGACTGAACACCAGAATCTCTCAAAGGACCAGTTGATGGCATTTTACCATTACACTGTTGAGAGTGTATTAACTTATGGTCTGTCTGTGTGGTTTGGGAGCTGCACAGTCATGGAAAAAACCAATGCTGTCCAAGGTTGTAAAGACTGCAGGGAGAATAAGTGGGTGCACTCTTCCCACCTTGGATCAAATCTATGCTTCCAGGTGCCATAAGAAAGCTGCAAAGATAGCGCAGGATAGTGCGCACCCCGGAAATGATCTCTTTCAACTTCTGGAAGAAGGTACAGGGTTATAAAGACTAGGACTAGCCGCAGTTTCTATCCAAATGCGATTTTGGTTTTAAACGCAGTGTAAGGTAGTTTCTATGGGAGTGTATTATATTCAATTATGGGGTATCAAAGTTTTTAGGGGGCTAACCAGGCTGGGATAGCTGGGTTAGCAGGCTTGTTGGTTTTTGAATGTCTGATGTAAATTTTTTCAATTTCGTTGTTCTGTATGGGACAATGACAATAAAGATTATCGTATCATAATTCCAGACCCCCAGTCAGGAATTCTATGATGGGAGTCAGCTAAGGGACGCCGAGGATGGAGCGGGAGAAAATATGCGACAGCCAGGTCAGTGTGAAACAGCAACCTCTTAATTGCAAGTGGGAGACACCTAAATAAGTGGGAGAGCCAGTGTGGAGCAGTGGTTAAGAGCGGTATTCTCATAATCTGGTGGACCGGGTTTGCGTCTCCGCTCCTCCACATGCAGCTGCTGGGTGACCTTGGGCTAGTCACACTTCTTTGAAGTCTCTCAGCCTCACTCACCTCACAGAGTGTTTGTTGTGGGGGAGGAAGGGAAAGGAGAATGTTAGCCGCTTTGAGACTCCTTCGGGTAGTGATAAAGCAGGATATCAAATCCAAACCCTTCTTCTTCTTCTAAACAATTTCCCAGCGGCTCAGTTTTTTTACTTGCATAAATTCAACAGCTGCTTGGCTGCACCCCGTTCCAGGCTTTTTCTTCTTTCTCCTTCTTTCTGGCTGCCCCCTCCTCTCTCTCCTCCTCCTCCTCTGGCCTCCCCCTGCGACTTCACTCACTTGCCAACCAAGGGTAAAGGGACCCCTGACCATTAGGTCCAGTCATGACCGACTCTGGGGTTGCGGCGCTCATCTTGCTTTATTGGCCAAGGGAGCCGGCGTACAGTTACCGGGTTATGTGGCCAGCATGACTAAGCTGCTTCTGGCGAACCAGAGCAGCACACGGAAACGCCGTTTACCTTCTTGCTGGAGTGGTACCTATTTATCTCCTTGTACTTTGACATGCTTTTGAACTGCTAGGTTGGCAGGAGCAGGGACCGAGCAACAGGAGCTCACCCCGTTGCGGAGATTCGAACCGCCGACTTTCTGATCAGCAAGTCCTAGGCTCTGTGGTTTAACCCACAGTACCACCCGTGTCCCTGTGCCAGCCAAGGGCCGGGTGCAAAAAAGGAACATAACCCCCATGCAATGTAACTTAACTGTATTTTCTTTTCTTTAACATGGACTTGTCAGTCATTCCAGTGTTGGTCAGAACCCTGCAAGATGAGCACCAGTTTACCGACGCCTGATCAACTAAATGCTAAATGCTGCCTGCGGTTTTCCTCCCATCTATGTGCACAAAGGATTACCGGCTTCATTTAAAAATACAAAAGTGTAAAGTTCACATCTTCTCCACAACCCTACAGCTGAGACCCAAAGGCATTCCAGTCAAGAGCTCTAGCAACGTGGGCCAACAACCCTAGAAAAACATATTCATTTATGTATGTAAACAGCAGGATAATATTAGGACTGCCCTCTTAATACTTCCCTTTGCAGTTGGGTCACGTGACGTCAGTGTCAGGAGTTCAGCCTACACTCGAGTAGGACCCTGGCAGAGACACATGCCCAACTGGCATGTTCCCTCCCTCCTGGTTGATCGTTTGGGAGCTTCATAAGCTTTCTTCAGCCCAAACATTACAGCAACCGATGCCAACCGACACCAGCACACTTAGGGATCCACAGAGTTTGCGCACCTCATGCGTGACAGACCTCAACAACTCAGCATTTTGGCTAATCTACTTTATTTACATATGAAGACACATGGAGCACTGCAACATGGCTCGCTCTCTCTCTAGCATCAGACAGCAAAGAGAAAATGTACAAAGGACAATAGTCCCACTTCACGGAACACAGTAACACAAACATCCTGTCTCTATCACTTCCCACTCCGTGGACTCAAAACATACACTGTCATGTGAAAGACAAATATCCCATGACTGCAATCATGGAGCCAGGAATTCTAACAGTCAGATGATTGTTAAAGTGGCCCACAGCTCATGACCTGGTTCACCCACACTGCTGTATTTTATCTAATTCCACCTGGGAGAAAAATCGATGCATCTTGAAGAACATCGTTGGATCACCAGAAATCATGTTGCCACTGTCACAGCTTCTGTTAAAAGTCACCTCTGCTTGATCAAATTGCCAACTCATTTGGCGCTGAGTCAAAACGAAGGAAGCAGAAGAGCTCAGAGAGCCACCTGCCATTAAATGGTCACATTGCACTTACCTCACAATGTAGTACGATAAGCCAAACTCAGGGAGCGACTGCCACGCCTGGACAAACCTCAGCTTGGCTTCCACCAGAGACATGTGGGCGATATTTTGGTGCGCCTCCAAAATGCGAGTAGCCAGCTGTGAAAACAAGGGGGGAATAGAGGTTTCGATTGACAGATGCCGGGGGTGAAAGAAGAACATTAGGAAAATGGTTGTGCATGTGGTCAGAGAGCAGCCATCCTTGCTACTCCCTTAAGGAAGGAAGGCAAAGGGGTGCAAACTGGGGACAGCTCATTCATTTCAGGGGGACCTTCTTACTTGGTTCCTGATCCCCAGAAATGTTGCACACATGGGCAGAGCTGATATGCCTAATCACATGGGCAAGAGGCCTTAAACGGCTACAGGCGGCTTTGATTTCCTGTAGCTTTTGTTTTCTTTATCACCCAGGGTGTGGGTGGGGAACTTAAGCTATGAATGGTATTTGATGCCCAAGAGGAGGACTTGTTGACTGTGGTTTACTACAGGGCTGCCTGGTGCAATACATAATAAGGCAATCTTAATGGAATCCAATGCTGGAGGAGACCCTTGAGAGTCCCATGGACTGCAAGAAGATCAAACCTCTCCATTCTGAAGGAAATCAGCCCTGAGTGCTCACTGGAAGGACAGATGGTGAAGCTGAGGCTCCAATACTTTGGCCACCTCATGAGAAGAGAAGACTCCCTGGAAAAGACCCTGATGTTGGGAAAGACTGAGGGCACAAGGAGAAGTGGACGACAGAGGACGAGACGGTTGGATAGTGTTCTCGAAGCTACCAGCATGAGTTTGACCAAACTGCGGGAGAAAGTGGAAGACAGGAGTGCCTGGCATGCTCTGGTCCATGGGGTCACGAAGAGTCGGACACGACTAAACGACTAAACAACAACAAATGGAATCCAAAGGTGAGGGAACTGACCAGCTAGGGTTGTTAGAAGCAAAACCTTAACACACAATGCTGGGAATGTAAGAAAGTAAAAAACTTCTAGGAAATGATATATAATAAGATGAAAAAGATGTTGAAATATACATTTCTAAAAAAACCTAGAAGCATTTTTACTTATAAGTGAGGATATTAATAGACAGGATGTTAAATTGTTCTTATATGCAACAACAGCGACAAGAATATTGTTGGCCCAGAAATGGAAGCAAGAAGAAATACTGACAAAAGAAGAATGGCAAACAAAATTAATGGACTACGCAGAACTGGATAAAATGACAGGAAGGATTCGAAACCTGCGGGACCAGAGATTTACAGAAAATTGGTAGAAATATACAAACTATTTGAAGAGCAACTGTAATCAACAAATTACAAGATGTTTTACAAGGAGAAATATATGAAATATTGCAAAGAAGAGGAAGAAGAGAGACATTAGTTATGAGATTTAAATGTAATAGTGAAAGTAAGAAATGTATATTAAGTGAAAAGATTGGAAAAATTTTCAGATGTGATTGATGGAGGTAAAAAACATTTGTATAAGATATAAAAGTATGTTTAATAATTGTTGAAAATGATATGTTAAAAAACTAATAAAAATATTTTTTTTAAAAAAGAAACTTTAACACACAATGCAACAAGGAACCGAGCACATTTTTAAAAGCAATAGAGAGAAGTCAGGTTGGGGTTGGGCAGTTTTGAACTGACCCTGGCAATCTGCATTTTAATCTTCCTCTATTAGGAACAACGCAGCAATTAAGGATTGTTTCTCAAGAGTCCTTAATGCTTCAAGGATCTTTCTGTCCGTAATATTTCTTGAGGCCAGTTAAGTACACAGGATTTGGGTAGCTGAGGCTGCCTTGTGCTGGATCAGGGCACAGGGAATAGAACCTGAGGCCTCACAGAAATGCTTGCAATTTTGCCCAGCCCTGCTCTACTCTCTTATACCCATTCTGCAGAAGGAAAACTGATTTATACAGGGTCAATACAATGAGGACATGAGAAACTCACACCTCCCAAATTCAAGTTCAATACTCTGTATCTGTTGTATAAAGCTGGCTCTTAGGTTATTACGTGCAGATATGATCGTTTAGCAGGGTGACCAACCTTTTTTATTTTTAAATATGATTTTTATTAAATTTTCTGTTTTACAATTTCAGATAAACCTTTTACATACTTAAGATATCAATGACTTCCCTTCTTTTTCCATGGTTCATTTTACATATCTTATATCCCTGCATATTTTACATAAACTATACCAATCGGTTTTCCATTACTACATCCATCAAAATTTATTTACGCTGTTGAATTTATCTTAAGGCTGCCAGAGTTTTCAGATGAACACAATTATTTTCCATATATTCAATAAACGTTTCCCAATCTTCTTTAAACGTATGTTATTCTTGTTCCCTTATTCTATATGTTAAGTCTGCAAGCTGTGCATATTCTGTCAGCCTAAGCTGTCAATCTTTTTCCATTTTCCATTTTTGGGCTAACCAAACATGGGCCGCAGTTGTCGCATACATAAATAACCTTTTCTGACACCTGGGGAACTTCAGTCTGAATTCAGACTCTGGTTTTTGGGGGAAGGTATTTTTAAACATTGTGACCAACCTTTTAAAGTTTGTGGGCACGTTTGGATTTGGGAGTATGTGCCATGGACTCTGGATAAAGGTTAGATCCAGTACAATTAATCTGAGCCTGGAAAAGCATATAGAACTGAAAAGGGAAATGTAGGTCACAACATTATGATGGAAGATTGGGAAAAATTATGGAAAACTGATTAAAAATTTACAGATTGTTCCCTATTGAAGGAGAATTACATGAAGATGATGTATAGATGGTACACAACACCAGTGCAGTTAGGGAAAATGTACAAAACTAGTTCAAATATATGTTGGAAGTGTAAGGAAAAGGAAGGGACATTTTATCATATGTGGTGGGATTGTAATGTAATTTAAAAAATTTGGGGAATGATATACAATGAATTGAAGAAAATTTTCCATTTAACATTTGTTAAAAAACCCGAGGCATTTTTCTTGGGGATTGTAGGGAAAGACCTGCCCCCAAAGCTGAAAAATATCTTCATGTATGCGACAACGGCCGCGAGAGTTCTGGTAGCCCAAGGATGGAAGACTGAAGAAACCCCAACTAAAGAATCATGGCAAGAAAAATTGACGGACTATGCAGAACTGGCAAAACTGACATACAAGCTACGGGACAAGGGTAACTGTGACTTTAAAGATGAATGCGAACCCTTTACAAAGTATCTAAAGATGCAACAAAGTGAACTGGACTCCTTGGCAGGTTTTGAATAAACATTCACAAACTTTTTATTTATAATAATCAGCTAAATAGTTTGAGGATCTATACAACTTTGTAACATGCAGAAAACAGTGGTCTCAGAGAAACCAAAGACTGGAACTGAGGGAAGTCGGGGAGCGGGTGGTTTTTGTGGGGGGTGGGTGGGGGGAGGGAGGAAAAATGGAGGGGGGGAAACAAGGGTGATATGTTTTTGGATAATATGTCTTGTTTAAATTTTGAATAAAAAACTAAAAAAGAAAGAAAAATACTGTACATGCTTTTGGCTTTGTTAAGCAAGAATCATTTGAATCAGGCTTGAGTCAGCTTGACAAGGAAAATCTGCTCTAGATCCCGCTGTTATTTCCTTCTGCCAACCCCTCGCCCCACCCCCAGTTACCTGCTTCGACTTGTATTTCTTTGCATATCGTGGCGAGATAAAGCACTCTGGCTTCATATCCATGCTTTCCACGTCAGAAATGTCCTGGGGAGCAGCAGTTCGACTTTTCATCTTTAAGAAAGACAAGATATTGTGGACCTCTGGGTGGTAGGAGCTGTCGGCCATCGTTTTCCCTTTGGAAGCCAAAATGCAAGCGGCCATCCACCTGGCATACTGGTTTTCCTGCAAAAAACACAGTCAGCGACGTCCGTGAAGAATAAACTTCTGCAAAGAATCCTTGCACCGTCGTTTGCTTCCTTCTCCCCCACCCTGCAGTTGCTTGAACCAAGGGCCGGCAAAGTGGTACCCTCTCATGGTAAAGGATGCTGGAGGGCCCCATGTTAACCTCCCCCTTTTTGGTTAAGTTTAGACGCAGCCCCTAATCTGAAAGCGACAGGGTAGGGCCTAGACTTCACTTGCATGAGTTCTGGGTGGCTTTGCAAGGAGACTGGACTAATTCAAGGAGGATCAGTAAACAATGGCTACCAGTCATGATGGCGGCACTCAGGTTCGGAGGCTTTCTGTCTCCGAACAACAGCTGCTACCTTTGCCCCTTGTAATAATAATAATAATAATAATAATAATAATAATAATAATAATAATAATTTATTATTTATACCCCATGCATCTGGCTGAGTTTCCCCAGCCACTCTGGGCGGCTCCCAATCAAGTGTTAAAAACAATACAGCACTAAATATTAAAAACGTCCCTAAACAGGGCTGTCTTCAGATGTCTTTTAAAGATAGGATAACTGCTTATTTCCTTCCCATCAATGTAAACTTCCAAAAGATACTTGGCATCGCTGATGTAGCCATTGGCCTGATCCAGTAGGCTCTTATGAGGAATTACTGGTTACCTATCCAGCAATGCAACATATGGGGTTCAGAGTGGCGGTGGTGGTGACGTTAGGGCAAGAGGCTGGGTGCAGACCCTCCAGGTGTCCCTATTTTCCAAGGACGGTTCTGGATTTACAGGGGAGATTAAACCTGAGACTTCTTCCTTGCCGGGTGCTCTAGCTCCTTTGCTCCAGAGGGGCAAACCGAGTGCCTTGCTTTCAACTGTTGTGAAGCTCAAACAGTTGTCGTCTTCACTTAGGAGGCTCTTATAGGACAAAGGTTGAACAACTCTCCCAAGTCTGGAGAATACAGGGTATTTTGAACGGACAAGGTTGAGGATATTGCTGAGAGGTTTGTGAACTCTAGATCTTATCTGAAAGACAGATTTCGCCCAGACACTGTGCTAACTCCCTTGTTTACACTGGCCTCCCCATAAATCTCCCCACTCACAGGCTGGCCTGCATTGTAACGGAAATCCAAGGCTATAGGTGGGGAAAGGAGTTCGCCCAGGGGGGCAACAGCCTCCCAGCAACAGCAATAGCTTTTCCAGCAAGTTTTGCTTAACGGAGAAGTTTGACGTGAGGACAGGGCTGTGTATACCCTTCTGGGAAGCTATTGCTTGAGCTCTGCCTCCCCACCAGGTGAACCACTCCTGATATGTGGAAGCCAACTGCAGCCTGGTTCACTGTTGTCCCTGCTGTGTTGTTAACTTGTTCCCTGCACAAACCCCATTTCTGTGCATATGCCTCATGTTATGTACTGAAGTTCTCACCATGGGCCAGCAGGGGGATACTGTAGATAATAATAATAATAATAATAATAATAATAATAATAATAATTTATTATTTGTACCCCGCTCATCTGGCTGGGTTTCTCCAGCCACTCTGGGCGGTTTCCAACAAAGATGAAAAATACACTAGAATGTCACATATTAAAAACTTCCCTGAACAGGGCTGCCTTCAGATGTCTTCTGAATGTCAGGTAGTTGTTTATCGCTTTGACATCTGATGGGAGGGCGTTCCACAGGGCGGGCGCCACTACCGAGAAGGCCCTCTGCCTGGTTCCCTGTAACTTGGCCTCTCGCAGTGAGGGAACCGCCAGAAGGCCCTCGGAGCTGGACCTCAGTGTCCGGGCAGAACGATGGGGGAGGAGACGCTCCTTCAGATATACTGGACCGAGGCCATTTAGGGCTTTAAAGGTCAGCACCAACACTTTGAATTGTGCTCGGAAATGTACTGGGAGCCAATGTAGGTCTTTCAAGACCGGTATTATATGGTCTCGGCGGCCGCTCCCAGTCACCAGTCTAGCTGCCGCGTTCTGGATTAGTTGTAGTTTCCGGGTCACCTTCAAAGGTAGCCCCACGTAGAGTGCAGTTATGCGTAGAGATAGTTATGCAAATGAAGGATCGAAAGTGACGTTCAGCGATTGGATAGTTTTAGAAAGTTGTTACAGTAACTTTGTACTGGAGCTCTATATAAGCAGGCTGACTGAACCCTTCAGTTCAGTTCTGTTCTGGTCTCTGAATAAACAAGAGCTGTTTGAAGAATCGCTGTGTCGTCTGATATGTTCACCCACAACTTAGCACCTCACTTCACTGGCAATATTTAGGCCCTGCAGTTGTTCCCCGTGCTTTGCAATGCCAGCCTCTAAAGAGACTTCCTAAGCTTCCTAAGCTTCGCTGCAATGCATGCAATGGACCTTAAACCCTCCTATAGAATTTGGGTTAACCCTTTTTTGCTACTCACGTTATCACATCTCAGGTGCACTTCATTCATCCCGTCGGCTACAGGGATGAGTAACTTAATCCCGTATTTTCTGCCCGACACACTCACGTCCGGAACAATCTCACATCCTGATTGACAGAAGGCACGAAAAGTCAGAAGCAAAGTTATGCTTTGCCTACTTTTAAGGGTAAGCTACGGTAGGACAACTTGAAAGGAAACCGGAAGAGGATAAGAATAAAAAGGCATATTAAAAAAGAAGGTAACATGATTTCAAGTTGTGCAGGTGATTGAATATTATATTACTATGATGGCCTCCCTATGCCCATGCCATGACTACTACCAAACACCTGGTTTAGGAAATACTGAAATTACCGTATATTTTGCTCTATAAGACTCACTTTTTCCCTCCTAAAAAGTAAGGGGAAATGTGTATGCGTCTTATGGAGCAAATGCAGGCTGCGCAGCTATCCCAGAAGCCAGAACAGCAAGAGGGATTGCTGCTTTTCACTGCCCGGGGGCCGGATCTGGCCCAATCGCCTTCTATATCCGGCCCACAGACAGTCCGGGAATCAGCGTGTTTTTACATGAGTAGAATGTGTCCTTTTATTTTAAACGCATCTCTGAGTTTTTTGTGGGGCCTGCCTGTGTTTTTACATGAGTAGAATATGTGCTTTTATTTAAAATGCACCTCTGGGTTATTTGTGGGGCATAGGAAAATTTGTTCATTATTTTTTCAAAATATAATCTGGCCCCCCACAAGGTCTGAGGGACAGTGGACCGGCCCCCTGCTGAAAAAGTTTGCTGACCCCTGGCTAAAGTGGTACCTCAGTTTCAGGTTAAGAACGGACCTCCGGAACGAATTAAGTTCGTAACCAGAGGTACTACTGTACAGTATTAAATGTTCAAAACGGGACCCCATGGAGGGGATGGGGGAAGCCCTGAGATTTGGAAGAATCTCTTTATATGAATATACTTTTTGGTTCTTTGTTTATAACTTTGTATTTGAAAAACCAATAAAAATGATTTCAAAAAAAGAAGAAAGAAAGCAGATTACACGGTGCTTGCTTGGCAAGACCCTCAAGCCGACCCCCCATTAGAGTAAAGAAATTCACACAGACACGGATGTTTTGTTCAAGGTTTTTGGGCAAAAATTTGGCCACAACTTTATTGATTACAGGAATGAGAACAGTATTGGCTTAGGCATTGGCAAGACTGTATCTGACTCCTGCCCGCTTTGCAGGAAGTCTGTAAGAGTAAACCACCCAAAGGGAAATTGCTTCAGGGGAACCCGCCTGCATCTCCCCTGGTGTTCCCAGAGGCCTGGCTTGGCCCTAGCCCCTCAAGCGGACTTCGGACAGGATCCAGGCCCCGGATTCCTTTAACAGAATACCCTTGAAAACAGAGGGGCAGGCGATGACTGACCTCCCCTCCCCCATTCAACCATAAGCCAATGCCTAACTGCCAAACCTTACAAAGTTGTGACGATTGCTAAGAGGTAGGCAAAAACCAAGTAAGATAAAGGTAAAGGGACCCCTGACCATTAGGTCCAGTCGTGACCGACTCTGGGGTTGCGGCGCTCATCTCGCTTTATTGGCCGAGGGAGCCGGCGTACAGCCTCCGGGTCATGTGGCCAGCATGACTAAGCTGCTTCTGGCGAACCGGAGCAGCGTACGGAAACGCCGTTTACATTCCCGCCGGAGAGGTGCCTATTTATCTACTTGCACTTTGACATGCTTTTGAACTGCTAGGTTGGCAGGAGCAGTGACAGAGCAACGGGAACTCACCCCGCCACGGGGATTCGAACCACTGACCTTCTGATCGGCAAGCCCTAGCCTCTGTGGTTTAACCCACAGCGCCACCCGCGTCCCTTCAAACCAAGTGGCTCGTGCCAATATGCCAAATGGAAAAATTCCTACCTGATCCCCGACTCAAGACGGGCAACCAACCAAAGGCCAAAGCAAGGCCAAAGGACACTTAAATTAAAGGGAGGGAGGACGGGTGTTCGGCAGCATGAAGCAGGAGTCTGGCACATGTCGCGCTGCCGCTTTTATACTTTCCGCCACTATCACCCTTCAACATGATTGGGCAATAGCCCTGGGTGATCGTGGTGCCACCCCGGCGTAAGGGTGATAGCTCCACCCACGCCAGGGTGGGGGGAACCAGGTTGAGAGCCTGCCCGCAACCAGGACCATCTATTAAGATGATTCCATTTGTGCACATATGCACCAAAAGTGAAGAGCAAAGGGAAGCGCTGCATTGTGCTAGAAATTCCCCAGTTCCGCCCCCTGCCCAACTGCTCTGGCTGCTGTGCCACGCCCCCAAGTGGCCAGCCAATTGGCTGGAGGCTTGGGGGCGGGGTTTAGCCGTTCAAACGCAGCCCGGCAGCGTTTCTCAGCCATTGTGCTACTGCTTCTCGTCGGATCAAGACCTCCAGGAAGGACCTCCTTGTCTACGTGCAGGCTGAGCAAGCGCTGAGGATCTTTAGCAGCTAGTTTGCTTAGGCATTGGAATATGGTTGTGTGTTGGAGGGCAGGGTGTGGCCATCGCCTACCCCTCCATTTTATGGGTAAAGGAATCCAGCGGTCGTGGATCCTGTCTGACGCCCTTGCTGGTGGCGAGGGCCATGGCACGACCCCCGGTGACATCAGGGGGAGCTTTTGGTTGTATTTGCATCAACAGGCTCCTCCCACTGGTGGTTAACCCTTGACACACTCCTCCCCGAGGGGGTGGAGTCACGCTCTGTTGTTTTACCCAATGCCTAAGCCAATACCTCTCACATGCTGTAAGTTGTGGCCTTTTTTAGCCCATTAACCTAATATACCGTGTCCATGTGTCTTTCTTATCCTCACTCCATACCTCTTAGGTTGAGCTTCTCAATGGGTTCTCCATGTTCAGCCTCCTTATTTTTAAAGTAAGAGACGGATGTGTCCTTGAAGACAAACCAATATTGCTTGAAGGCTTTCAGCGCCAGCTTTTTGGACCTGCAAATTAACAAACCAATTAACAAACCTGCAAATTAACAAACTGTGTGTGGATGGGGAGAAAGCTTGTTCTCCCCTGCTCCAGAGGTTAGGACCTAAACCAATGGCAGCTTCAAGTTACAAGAAAGGAGATTCCAATTAAACATCAGGATGAACTTTCCGACAGTAGGAGCTGCTTGAGTGAAATATACTCAGAGTTGAGAGTGGATTTCATGCTCTTTATTCAGCTCATAGTGGTGAGGAGGGAATGAAAGTCCCCTCAGAGTATCTGCTTTATATACATTATTTACACAATGGGCTGCACGTGATTGGCTAATTCCGGAATTCTCCTGTAGGCCAATCAGGTTGTGGATTCACTTCCACCTGGAGCTGGATTGGGTGGCTCCTGCCGACCAATCATACTGCTGCATTGTTCTAGGACCAATCAGACTGCTGCATTCTGAATCCTATTGTTCTAGGACCAATCAGACTGCTGCATTTTGGATCCTATTGTTCTAGGACCAATCAGACTGCTGCATTTTGGATCCTATTCAACTCAGTACATAACATTGAGGGTGGAACAGATTCCCCATGAGGGGCAGTGCACTCTCACTTGAGGTTTTTTTAAGTAGAGTTTGGATGGCCATCTGTCATGGATGCTTTAGCTGAGATTCTTGCATAGTAGGCGATTGGACCAGATTGGCCTAGTACCTTCCAACACTACAGTTCTGTGTATAGTGTGAGCAGGGTGGATAAAAACCAATGATTTAAAAAAAAAATTGGATTTTTAAAAATTTAAATCAGATTTTTTAAAAATTTAAATTGGATTTTTTTAAATAAAATGCTTTTGGAGGAAAAATCTTTCTAAAGATAGTTTTCTATTTAAGTTACATTATAGCCCAAAGGTTATTCATCAGGAAATAAGGATTTGTTTTAAGTTTTCCATGTGTGCTAAAACTCAGTCTAAGTTTTTTTCTTTTTAAATATGCAACCACATCAGTTAACAAACATGGATACATGTGCGATAATGTTATTGTTTTAGTTAAATAATCTTGAAAGCACAGCTCCTCCCCTTTGTCACTTGCATATGAATCGAAACACTCTTTTATTAGAGGTTTCAAAAATAATCAAATTCCCTTTGAAGCACACCGCTTCATTTCTGGGGGAAATGCCACCACCGATTAGCAAAACTAAACACTCTAATCAGAGTTCAAAGCTACAGGCAATCTCTTATCTTATGTTTTCCATAGAATTAAACGTTTGGAATCAGTCACTTCAATGGAAGAAATATGGTAGAGACTTTCCAGTGCAAATAAGACAGGCAATAGCAGAGCTTTATCTGAGTCACTGGAATGTTCAATTTGATTGCCAGCACACACAACTGATAGCAACATAGGTAGGAGCTCCTACCTGAAATTCATGCTCATTTAACAATATACAGTCATACCTTGGTTTGCAAACAGCTTAGTTCTCGGACATTTTGGCTCCCGAACGCCGCAAACCCAGAAGTGAGTGTTCCGGTTTGCGAACTATTTCTGGAAGCTGAACGTCAGATGGGTTTGACGGGAACTTCCTGCAGCCAATCAGAAGCCGTGCTTTGGTTTCCCAACGTTTTGGAAGTCGAACAGGCTTCCAGAATGGATTCCATTAGACTTCCAAGGTACAACTGTACTTAGAAGCATGCAGGCAAATGTTGCCGACAGCTGTGTTGGTCTACTACAGGCATAGGCAAACTCCGGCCCTCCAGGTGTTTGGGACTACATTTCCCATCATCCCTAGCTAACAGTGGTCAGGGATGATGGGAATTGTAGTCCCAAACATCTGGAGGGCTGGAATTTGCCTACCTCTGCTCTACTGGGGGGGGGGGGGGAATCCAAAATAGCAACAGTTAATTCTATTTTTAAGACCAACTAAAAAGTCACCAAGAAGCCAGCCTTGGTGTTTCTTAAGCCTATGGATCTAGGTAGATGTTAAGCACAAAAGAAATGCACACATAAAAATGAGGCAGGAAGAGAGAGAGAGAAAAAATATGTTGTTGCTGGCATGATAAGGGGAGGAAAAACCCAGTCTGCAATTTGCGAGGTGTGGTAAGGGCTCAGTGGCACAATATCTGCTTTCTATGCAAAAGGTTCCATGTTCAATTCTTGGCACCTCCTGGTAGTACAAGGAGAGTCCCTGGTCTGAAATTCTGGAAAGCTGTGGACAGTCAGTGTAGGTGTTTTCTGAGATAGATGGGCCAAGGATGTGACTTGTCAGCTTCCAGTCTTCCTAACAGTCTTAAGACAGAATGGAAGAGGTGCCATGCAGATTAACCACACTTATTAGATAAAAGGTAAAAAGATAAACAACCCCTGGACGGTTAAGTCCAATCAAAGGTGACTATGGGGTTGCGGTGCTCATCTCGCTTTCAGGCCGAGGGAGCTAGCGTTTGTCCACAGCCCCTTTTCTGGGTCATGTGGCCAGCAGGACTAAACCACTACTGGCACATGGAGGACCGTGACAAGTGCCAGAGAGCACGGAAACGCTGTTTACCTTCCCGCCGCAGCGGTACCTATTTATCTGCTTGCACTGGTGTGCTTTCGAACTGATAGGTTGGCAGGAGCTTGGGCAGAGCAACGGGAGCTCACCCCGTCACGGGGATTCAAACCGCCAACCTTCTGATCAGCAAGCCCCAAAGGCTCAGTGGTTTAGACCACAGCGCCACCCATGTCCCACTTATTAGGTAGGGACGTAGAGACATAGTACTTCCATGTGAGAATACAGAAGTCTCTGCTGCACACAAGGTTAGATTGTGGAAGGCTTAAAGTGCACAAGGCAACCTTGTCCAACCATGTGGCCATTCCAGTTCACGGCACAATCCTTAAAAGAAAAAAAGATTAAAGAAAGCTATTTTACGGAGGTGGCTAATGGCATTCATCACATTATAGTGTTACATTGGTACACTCTGCATCTCAGCGGGAATGTTAAAATAAATTATAGCCAGAAAACCTTTCAGTGCTAACTGGTGTCCATTACAGTCCATATTTTAATTTTACGATTTACAAAACAAAAACAAAGAAAACTTTATATGATTTTTTTTTTTTACTTACCTAAATAGTTTGAGGTTATCTGCAAGCTTTGGTATGTCTGTGATATCCTCCTAAAGACAGCCAAGAATTGTTTTAGTGCAGTGCACTTATAATTTACTGATACTATCATATATATGCACTTGGTTAAAAAGTTATGTGTTGTCATTATTATTATTCCCTTGCGGTATATCTTGAATCGCAACTCAACAGCATGCCAACAAATAGGTAGCTTTTTTCACATTTGGGAGAAGCAGACTATCCAGAAGGTGTTCTCCAGAGCATAGCAAGTTGACAGAAAAAGTTTCTCTTTTGGACAATCTCAGCCGAGTCAGAAATTGGGGAGCAATCTCCGCACTGGGAGAGATTCAACTGAGTTATTGCATATGCAAAACAAAGGACTTTCCCAGCACCTCACCTGTGCTCCCTAAATCTGTTCTGGAGGGTAAGCGGGAAGCCCAGGACAGCTTTAGGGGACTCGTGAGGGAAGGAGAGGGGGAAAGTCCTGTTGTGCAAGTGGACCTTGTTCCCCATGTGCATTACCCCCCTTAAGCTGAATTCCACCCCACGAAAAGAACATTTATTTCAGTAGAAGAGTTGCAACCATACAAGAGATGGACTGTCATTGCAATGGAGTCAGTGTGTGTCCCCATATTGCAGGGATAGCCAAAACGAAACCCCCAAGATGTTGCTGGACTACAGCTCCCATCAACCCCAACTATCATGACCAATGGACAGGGATAATGGAAGTCATTGTCCAACGCCCAGATACCTCAGCTGGTTAGAGCATGGTGCTGATCCAGCCAAGGTTGCAGGTTTGATCGCCGCATGACAAAGGGTTTCAACATTTTTGAGTCCACCACTTACATTCTTTCTGTGGCAGCCCTGTGGGGCTCAGGAGCCCAGTTATGTTGCCCCTTGCCTGCAGAGCTGGCAACCTCTCACCCTTTCTCAAGCAACCTCCCTTGTGGGGTGTTCCCTCAGCCTCCTCTCCCCTCTCCTTGGGAGTCCTCTGGGCAGCCGCTGCTGCCGCCCCCTGCCCCAAAGAGAGGTGCCTCCTCACACTGTCCATTCCTAACAGCAAGGGCTGGAGGACTGCCTGGTTGGGCTTGCTTACTCCAAGGCTGCCTCAGTTCCTGGCAACCAGCATGCTCTGACCAGCTCCAAAGGCACCAAGCTGTGGGGAGGCAGAGACATGAGAGGGTATCAAAGGAGGGAGGGAAGGAAAGAGGGACGGAGGCCAGTGTTGCCTGTGGCACCCCTGATCATTATTCAAGGCACCCTAGGGTGCCATGGCCCACTGGTTGAAAACCACTGCTGTAAGGGACTGCTGCATTTTCTTGAATTGCAGGAAGTTGGAAGAGATGATCATCAGTGTCTCTTCCAGCTCTATGAGTCTACCACTTCTGGAGGGTTTCCTGTGTTGGCCACACCTGCCTTCCTGGATGTAGCTTGAGAAATGTTTAGTGACAAATCACAGACCCCACTCCTCTGCCCACCCAATTTTCTCAACTTTGACCTCTACAGGCACGCGTGTGCATGGTATACCAAAATATTCTCTGCTTTTCCCCCTTCCAGAGTGACTTCAAGGTTAGAAAGGGCCGCTTCCACTTCATCTGTTTCTGCTTCGGTTGTGAAAACTTGTGACCCCGATGACAGTGTCAACTTGCTGATGTGGTACTACAGGAAAGATAACAAGATAAAGACAGAGAGTTGAGGAAGAGAAGGTACGTTGGCTTCACATCCAGGAGGCATTTGTTGTGAGCCGGTAACAAAATCTTACGAAACCGTCCTTTTAAAAAATGTATGCATTACATATGAATGCATATGAATGTTTCGTTAGCCCCAAAATGGAAAACGAGCCAAGTCCCAACCAAAGAAGAATGGCAACTTAAACTGATGGAATATGCGCAGCTTGCGGACCTAACATATAGAATAAGGGAACAAGAAGAACATACGTTTAAAGAAGATTGGAAAATGTTTATTGAATATATGGGGGGAAATGGTGTACATTTGAAAACGTGGACAGCATTAAGATAAATTCAACAGTGTAAATAAGTTTTGATGGATGTAATAAGGGAATACTGAATGGTTTAGTTTATATAAAATATGAAGGGATTTATGTTATGCAAAATGACCCATGGAAAATATCCTTGATATTTTAAGGTTGTTTAAATGAATTTGCTAAAATGTAAAACAGAAAATGTAATAAAAATGATACAAAAAGAAAAAGGAAAAAATGTATGCATTAGATTTGTCCTGTTTTTGGACCGGCTCTCAGAAAGTCTTACTATAACAACAGCCAAGTACAACAGAAGACTGGAGTCTCCTGTTTGACCAGAGTCTCCCATTTTAATCGCCGTGTATTAATGGGAACATTGTATATTTATACCCCACCTGTCCTGCAAGGAGCTCAAGGTGGCATACTCAATTCTGTTCCCTTTCCATTTTATCCTAACAACAAGCTGTGACATAGGCTGAGAGACAGTGACTGGCTCAAGGTCATCCAGTGGGCATTGAACCCTAATCTCCCAGGTCCTGGGATATCACTCTAACCACTATTCCACACTGGCTCTGTTTTATTGAATATTTTGACCATGGGCCTTAATATTTTAACATTTCAAGCAGATAGTTTTATTGTGCATTATAACAATGAACATGGAGCCTGCAGAAATCACTTTCTGGGAATCTGCTGTCTGCTTGTTTCCACTTGCCTACATTGTTGTAAGCAAAGTGGGAAAAAAGTATAGATACAATTGAATATAAATATAGATGGGAAACGGCTATGTATTGTGAGTACTTATCTACTTTAAAATTTTTTCACTTATGATCTTTTTCTTTTACTTCTTTATTCTTTCTTTGTTCTTTTTTCTGATATCTTATATTTCATTTCACTGCTTTATTGTGAATAATAATAATAATAATAATAATAATAATAATAATAATAATTTATTATTTGTACCCCGCCCATCTGGCTGGGTTTCCCCAGCCACTCTGGGCGGCTTCCAACAAAGATGAAAAAATACCCTAGCATTTTATGGAGGTATAAATAACTGTAAATATGAAAAGAGACAAAATATTCTCTAATTTTTTTTCCTTGGTTAGATGTATTTTCTTTTTCTTTTGTATTTTCTTTTGTTGTGAATATGTTTTCTAGTTTGTACTTAATAAAAATATTAATTAAAAAAAAAGTATAGAAACACTCTTCTCTCATCTGAAAGAAACTGATTCCTGTAGCACTGCTCCTGAAATGACCAATCGCTTGGAAGTGGCAAGCACATAACAATGCTTTGAGAGGGATGGTCTTGTTTGCATTTCGTGTGGTTAGATTGGTTCTGCCAAAGTGTAACTTGGCAGTTGCCGCCGTAAAAGACTGGGGGCATCTGTCAATTATTTACATGGGTCTCAATGGAGCTTGAAAGAGCCAACCCGTTAATCACTGCCGAGAGAGGCGGGGTTGGAGCAGGAGAAGAAAAGGGCTTGCAGAGAGGAACCAGTCTGAGCTCGGTTCATTGTATTCGTGTCCTGGCAGGTGTTTGCCTGCCACAAATGGGGAAACTGGTTTGTCAACTTGAGGATCAAGTACGTACCTGCAGCGCAGCAAATATGAAGGTTTCTTCCTCTGTGCAGTCTATCTCTTCCAGCAGAATGGCCCAGCGGGCTTGTTCGTAGAGCTGGTTGATTCGCACCGCGTCGTACTGCCAGGAGAAGACAAACAAGGCCATGTTGTGTCAGAGGCGGCCAAAGGCTCTCAGCCAGCGGCGGCCAACATTTTGAGTGAGCCTGTCATTATGTACAGCTAAGCAGTGCGACACACAAACACACAATGCCTCAACCCTGTGTGCTTCTAATAGGAAGCAAGCCTGAGTCAGACAGAGACAGTTGCAGGAGTGAGAAAACGTTAAAAGATAAGTAGAAACTTTTAACTGAATTCATGAAGAATAGGTAGAACATTAACGTTGATGAGACCTACATTGGCTCCCAGTACATTTCCGAGCACAATTCAAAGTGTTGGTGCTGACCTTTAAAGCCCTAAATGGCCTTGGCCCAGTATACCTGAAGGAGCATCTCCACCCCCATCGTTCAGCCCGGACACTGAGGTCCAGCTCCGAAGGCCTTCTGGCAGTTCCCTCACTGTGAGAAGTGAGGTTACAGGGAACCAGGCAGGGGGCCTTCTTGGTGGTGGCACCCGTGGAACACCCTCCCATCAGATGTCAAGGAAATAAACAACTATCTGACTTTTAGAAGACATCTGAAGGCAGCACTGTTTAGGGAAGTTTTCAATGTTTGATGTTTTATCATGTTTTTAATATTCTGTTGGGAGCCACCCAGAGTGGTGGGGAAAGGCAGCCAGATGGGCAGGGTATGAATAATAAATTATATTATTAGTTATTACTATTATTAATTATTATTATTATTATTATTAAAGCCAGATAGTGTGTTGCATTTGAGCTCCGGGAGTGAGCTCAAATGCAAGTCTGATGAGAGCCCTGCAACTAGGCATTTGAGAGTGACTTTCATCTTTCTTTGCAGAGGAGAAAGAATCAAGCATTATCCTTCCCAAAGCTACATGGAAGCACAGCTTGGTTTTGGTCAGGATATAAGCAATTATGATTCTCCTATTATAATTACAGCAGTTTTTCTATGTGGTAAATGAGTTATAGTTATTGCATTGTGATATTTATAATACTGGTATTTATAGTTGTGGGAGATAGAAATGTATTATCTAGATGGTGGAATTCAACGGAGTGCTGTGGAGATTGTTCAGAAACCATCTCCCTTCTCCTTCCCAGGATGTTCTGCAGTTTTCCGAACTCTCCAGAGCGGATTTGGGGCAGGTGCCTGGGTGGGTTTGCAAGATGCTAGAAGGAGTCATTGCACTGGCTTCCACTAGTGGAATGAGTTAGCTGAATCCAGTGTACAAGCAGAGTTGGCAAGTGCTGCGAGGAGGGGTGGCAGCCCCTAGTTTTTCTATATTTATGTAGATATGCATTTGCTACATGAGTGGCAGATGGCCAAAACTCAGAGAACAAACAGGAAACCTAGTAAGATCCTCACAGTTGCTCTTTATCCAACATGCCCTAAGTCACGACAGACCGTGAAGGGAAGCGACTCTTTAAGAGTTACTTACTTTTGCATTCAGATCAAAGAAAGAATAGTACTTGAAGCGTAACAAAAGCTGGTCGTCCTCCTGGATACCTTGTTCCATAAGTGACCGAGAGGAATCTAACCACCTGAAAGAGGAAGGGAGACAAAGTAACAGAGCAGGAAGGATCCTGTTAATTTGCAAGGTGTCTGGGAGAAACAAGGAAGCATATAACCATGCAATTGAGGCTTCAGGCACTATCTCCCAGATCTACCTGGAGATCCTGGGATTTAAATCAAGAACTTTTGGCTGTATCACTGATTTTCAGCCTCCCTTCCCCCCGTAAAAAAACCCCCATACAGTGGTACCTTGGGTTAAGTACTTAATTCATTCCGGAGATCCGTACTTAACCTGAAACTGTTCTTAACCTGAAGCGCCACTTTAGCTAATGGAGCCTCCTGCTGCCGCTGCTGCACCATTTCTGTTCTCATCCTGAAGCAAAGTTCTTAACCTGAGGTACTATTTCTGGGTTATTGGAGTCTGTAACCTGAAGCGTATGTAACCTGAAGCATATGTAACCCGAGGGACCACTGTAATACTGTAAGCTGTCTTGAGTCCAGGGAAAATGGCAAGGTATAAATAAAGATATAATAATAATAAGCCCACGCAAGGACATCACACACTCATGACCTATCCTGGCTTGTCCAAACTGGCTAATCCTGATATCCAGCGGAGGAGTCTCTTACCCAGCATTCAGCTTTGCTTTGTCGACCAGAGTCCGAGGCTGGTACATTTTGGCAAGCGATTCCGGTGTGCAGTTTGAAGGGCTGAAGGCAAGGTTGTTCCAGCTCTGCTTGGCCAGAGGGCTGTCACCAAACCAGGCAACTGCAGAAGAGACAGGTGTCCCACTGACAGGATCGTAGATGGGAGTCATGGTTTTGCTATAGAAGCCAGGGCTTGCTGAAATAGAGGAGATGAACAATTGAGTCTACAACAGCACAGCCAGTATCAAAACAAGGAAAGTGGCTTTCCCTAAAGCCTGGCTGATCTCAGAAGTGACCTTCAATAAAACAGGTATAGAGAACTCCGCTCTCTCCAGGCGATGCTGGACTCCAACTCCCATCAGCTCAAAGCAGCATGGCCAATGGTTGGGCATCATGGGAGTTGTAGTGACATCTAGAGGGGTGCAAGTTTGTCCCATCCCTGATGGGAGCTGCTCATGGCAAAGGAAATGGAAGAAATCAAAGTCTCTTTAAGGCTAAGAGCATACTGTGGTGAAGGAATGAGGAACGATGCTACCAGTTACTGACTGCATAATGTCTCTACATGTCTACTCAAAAGCAAGACATATTTATTTCCATGGGGATTACCCTCACGTAAAGGGGTACAGAATGGCAGCCTGAATGCCATTTTTAAAAGGCTGTTCTGGGGTGGTTTGAACAGGCGACTTTCACGTGCCTGGTACCCCAGTTGTCCCAGGAACCAAATTTGCATCAGCCAGAGCCTTGCTTTCCTGAGAAAGGCACTTTGTGACTCAGCTAGTTAGAGCAACAGCTCCCATGGGACTGCGGTTCATTAGCCAAGACTGCAAACTGTGTTGCTTCTTTCCCAGTCAGGTCCCTTCAGTGAACCTCCTTCGTTCCTCTTGATAGCTTTCCAGGATAAGTGGCTTCTAAGGCAAGAGATCAGTGACACAAGCCAGAAGACATTGCTGGGGAGAAGAGGAGCCCATTCCACCAAGGAAAACTCACTCCCTTTGACAGCCAATCTATCATACTACAACTGTCCCTTTTTCAGCAGGCTAATCCTGAGGGGATCTGGTGGGAGACAAATGGGAGGAACAAACTAGAGCTGAGTCACCATTTCTCAGGAAACATTTTTCTGATAAACTTCCTGAGATTTTCCTTTATCTTGCCCCCCCCCCCAAGTAAAGAAGGCTACACTGCAGACTAATCTCCCATTATTTTCTACCACTTTTTGCTTGGTTTTTGTGTTTTGCTGGCTTCGGCAGCCACTATTTCCTACCCTTCCAATAGCCCAGAAGGATTCTAGGCCTGAGGCACTGGGGTGGATTCAAAATGGCGGACACTTTGCCAACAGCAGCAGAATAAACAAAGCCAAACTTGGTGACAGAGGCTGCCAATGGTGAGCCCCCACCCCTGGGAAACTGTTGAAGAGCTTACCATCTCCTTGGAGAAACAGGTCATAAGAATCTTGAGAAATATAGTTTACCCCTCACATCGCAGCATCCTTAACACACTACAGTTCCCAGAATTCTTAGGGGGAAGCCATGCGTTTTAAGTACATGGATGTAGCCTCAGTCTCTCCTTCAATTTCTCTGCCCACAGAGGGGAGAATTTCAAGAGGCCATTTTGCGCACAGCTCCAGATTTAACCTCCCACAGACAGATCGTTATCCCACCAGCTTCTCTCTCCATTTTCTCCTTGTTCAGCAGACTGAAAGATGCTTAGGCCTTCACTGCTGTCATCCAGCACAGCTAGCAAGATTTGTTACTGCGGAGACCACTGATTCCCTCCAGATTGTATCGATGCCTTTTTGGACTTGGGTACCAGTTTTTATAGGGACGCAGGTGGCGCTGTGGGTTAAACTACAGAGCCTAGGACTTGCCGGTCAGAAGGTCGGCGGTTCGAATCCCTGCGAAGGGGTGAGCTCCTGTTGCTCGGTCCCTGCTAATGCCAACCTAGCAGTTCGAAAGCACGTCAAAGTGCAAGGAGATAAATAGGTGGGAAGGTAAACAGCGTTTCCATGCGCTGCTCTGGTTCGCCAGAAGCAGCTTAGTCATGCTGGCCACATGACCCGGAAGCTGTACGCCGGCTCCCTCGGCCAGTAAAGCGAGATGAGCGCCGCAACCCCAGAGTCGGTCCCGACCGGACCTAATGGTCAGGGGTCCCTTTACCTTTACCAGTTTTATGGGTGTCACAATGCAGATGGTGGAGAATGGTTTTTCCCTTTTTCACCATAAAAAAGTTTGAAAAACCACCCAGAGATGGAAAGAAGAAAGAGTCCCCACCAGAGAGGAATGGCAAACTAAATTGTCAGACTATGCTGAGATGGCAAAACTGACTGGGAAACTCAGAGACCAAGAAGAATTTCAAGAAAGAATGGGGAAAGTTTCTAATTTATTTAGGAGACCACTGTAAGCAGATGAAAACATTAGCAGGATTTTAATCTCACTTGTAATGCCACAAATACTACGGACAATATGGATAGTTATAAAACATAGATTATGAAGTAATATGCAGTCAGAAATGTTGACAATAGGACCCTGGAGTAGATGGGGAGGAAGTCTCGAGATTCAGAGAAATCTCATTTTATGGATATGTATTTGGTATTGTAACTAATTTCCATTTGTAAAATCAAATAAAACATGATTTCAAAAGCTAAAAAAACAGTTTGAAAAACTAATTCAGGTTTTGGTACAACGCCCATAATGCTCACCTGCTACCAAAAGCAAGCCTTCCTAACAACTCAACACGTTTCCTTCCCTCTCTTTCCTCTGTCACTTGTGACAAATTTAAAGATCGCAAACTCCTTAGGACAGGGACCTCTTTTCTTGTTGCTGCTCTGTGAAACACTACGCACACTGATGGCAGTAAGTAAATAAACTCAGTAGTGTCTGTTGGGTTATTTACCTGGCAATCCCAAACTCACAGGAGAGTTGTTCAGATTTAAAATATCTTCTATGACTGGTTCTTTGTCTTTCTCTTTTCTCTTTTTCTTTTTTGCGTCTTCCGATGGTCTCAGTAGAGAGAGTTCTTCTGGCCGTCTGATACCTGGGACGGAGTTTCGGAAGGTAAAAATGGAAACATCTTTGATGAGAACAAGCTGAAAAAGCTTCCCTCATTTGTGCTTCCTGAGCTTTGACAAATTTGGTTGAGCTCTTGCAGCCTTGCCTATGCTTACAATATTTCCTTTGCAATCCTCCCTGGACAAATTTATTATATCGAAGGGCAGCACATAAACGTTATGTTTCTTTGCCTCAAATTTTCTGTATTAATAAAAGTTATTTTTAGGGGAGGGGGAAACCTTGGAAACGAATACAAATAAAATAAAAATGAACCTGACTACCTACGAGCTGGCAATTCAAACAAGAAATTTTGTGTGTTATTTTCTTTGCTTTCCCCAGTGTATGGGAACATTCTCCTTGCTTGCTTGCTTGACCAAGGTGCAGGGATGAGAACTGCAGGGCTGAATCTCTGCATATGTAGAACAAACATGGTCTGATGTGTATGAATGACCCTATTTTATTTCGTCAGTCAACTCAAGCAATATAACTAACTGCTGATATTGTAGCAGAAGTACTGCAGTGTTCTGAAAACACAATCAATTGTATTAGGTGCTTCCGACTTTCCCTTCTTCTTTAATTACGGTCTTATAGCCAAACAATGCTTTTATTCAGTTAATTTGGTCACACATATTCTCCCGCAGGCTGAACTAATTTATCTGCTCCATAACTGTTATTTGTGGTTAGGAAGACTGAAGAGCCCAATTCCAGTTGAGCAATATCTGGGGCTTTCATCATAGTAATTGTGACACTCAAGACAGGTTTACAGTCATGCGCTAGGAATTTAGATAGTGAATTGCACAGCTGTTAATATGGCTCGGGGTGACAAATTCCATCCCTAGGGAGCGTGCGCGTTAATTCACATGCCACAGGAGATGTGAACGATATGCACTGCGGTCGTTCCGAAATTCATGGCCTTAAAACAGACTTATTGGGTTGAGGCAGCAACCTCAAGCTGCCGTGTCAATGCAAACGCCATTAACTCTGTGAGATTTGTACCAGTAGGAACATGGTGCATTATCACTGCCATTTTGAAAGTTTCAGAAACACTCCTCCTCATCTTTCTCTAAAGATAGATACCGTATTTTTCGCTATACAAGACGCACCAGACGCACCTAGTTTTTGGAGGAGGTAAACAAGAAAAAAAATATTCTGAATCTCAGAAGCCAGAACAGCAAGAGGGATCGCTGCGCAGTGAAAGCAGCAATCCCTCTTGCTGTTCTGGCTTCTGGGATAGCTGCGCAGCCTGCATTCTCTCCATAAGACGCACACACATTTCCCCTTACTTTTTAGGAGGGAAAAAGTGAGTTTTATAGAGCAAAAAATACGGTAAATAATTTTATTGCAATGGTGCATTCCATTTTTCTTCGCAAAAACAAATCCAAAGTTGCTCACCGGGGGTGGGTGTGTTGAAGTGTAAAGGGAGGGGGGGTTGATTAAGTATGGGGGAAGGATAGTTTGCAATGGGGTTGACAAGTAGGTGGGGCAGCGAAACGAGCAGGGGCAGAAACCCTAGTGTGTGTCTGTGTATACTCTGTCTGTCTATCTGTCTGATATTCATCTCTGCTTCACATTAACCAAGATATATATATATATGAGAGATTTTTTCTGGATATAACAGGTCCCGACGCAGGTGGTGCTGTGGGTTAAACCACAGAGCCTAGGACTTGCCGATCAGAAGGTCAGCGGTTCGAATCCCCATGACGGGGTGAGCTCCCGTTGCTCGGTCCCTGTTCCTGCCAACCTAGCAGTTCGAAAGCACATCAAAGTGCAAGTAGATAAATAGGTACTACTCTGGCAGGAAGGTAAATGGTGTTTCCGCGCGCTGCTCTGGTTTGCCAGAAACAACTTAGTCATGCTGGACACATGACCTGGAAGCTGTACGCCGGCTCCCTCGGCCAATAAAGCGAGATGAGCGCCGCAACCCCAGAGTCGGCCACGACTGGACCTAATGGTCAGGGGTCCCTTTACCTTTAAAGTTTAGTCTATATCCTCTTTCTTTTTTGAGAGAAAATGTTTCTATTCTTTTTCTTTCTTTCTTTTTTTGGAATAACATCATCATCATTATTATTATTATTATTATTATTATTATTATTATTATTATTACGTTTTTACATCAAGTTTAAGGTGCATAAAAATAAAACACATAGAACAATACCCGTAACAAATGAAACAAACAAGTGTGGGGCAATCAACTGTTAAATCAACAACAAGGTGCTTCCGTATCTGTGCCAAATATAGTCCAAAATCTTCCGAGAGTTGTGGGAGGGTGAAGAATGCCCTCAGACTTAAGTTATATGCTCGATAAATTTATACCATATGGCATAAAATTTATCTGCTTCCAGACCATTTCTTTGAGCCTTAATTTGAAAGGTAAGATTTTACATCAGAGCAACTTGCCACATTTCCTTATATTCTTTTTTCTTATAATTCAAACCCAATTGTTCAAGTCCTGCTCTCTGGAGCAATAGGAAATAAATCTGCCCAGAATCTAGGTGAAAGTTTTTCTGCTATCTTGTCCAACTGCTTTCAATGCAGGAATCTTTTGCTGAACCCACAACCTTGAGATCAAAAGTTCCATGCTCTACTGACTGAGCTAACTGAGTCAGACACCCAACTCATTCATTCAGTGTTTCCTCTTTGGACTTGCTCCCCAGGCCCCTCACTGTCTTTGTTTCCCTCTTCTCTACTTATTAATTTACTTAATATACTGCCCTTTATCTGTAGATCTCAGGGTGGTTAGCCTTCTTTGAACAACCGTGCCAAGAGTACTCTAGGTGGGGTCTGGCTTAGCCTACAGACAGTAAAGTAAAGGTAAAGGGACCCCTGACCATTAGGTCCGGTCGTGGCCGACTCTGGGGTTGCGGCGCTCATCTCACTTTATTGGCCGAGGGAGCCGGCGTACAGTTTCCGGGTCATGTGGCCAGCATGACTAAGCCGCTTCTGGCAAACCAGAGCAGCGCACGGAAACGCCGTTTACCTTCCCGCCGGAGCGGTACCTATTTATCTACTTGCACTTTGACGTGCTTTCAAACTGCTAGGTTGGCAGGAGCAGGGACCGAGCAATGGGAGCTCACCCCATCGTGGGGATTTGAACCGCCGACCTTCTGATCGGCAAGTCCTAGGCTCTGTGGTTTAACCCACAGCGCCACCCGTGTCCCTCTACAGATAGTACCTCTGATCTAAAGAAGTGCTATGAATGATATCCATGCAAGGAAGGATAACTGCTCCACAACATAAACCATAATTGAAATACCACCCAAAGAGGTATTAAAACCAGTCTGCAATGTAGCGTCAGGTGGAGAAAAGAGGTACACTGTTCAGAAAAATAAAGAGGTACCTTGGCTGTTTGAAAAGCTGATTGTAGATCACAACCAACCTTACATATATGAGCAGAAAGCGCTTATATAGATTTTAATAATAATAATAATAATAATAATAATAATAATAATAATAATAATAATAATGTACAGGTGAGGACATTGTGGATTTGATTTAAATCAATCGATTTGATTTAAATCAATCACGATTTAAATCACTAGTCAGTAAGACTTGATTTAAATCATTTTTTTTTACAGAAAGACTCATTCTTGCTGGTATAATCTTAATATTTGCAACCAGATGAAGCTTTCATTTTTGGAATAATAAATTTTCAGAGTAGTTTTTACAGTTATATCAAAAATGACTGATTTGGTTATACTACTAGAAATACGTTGACAGAAAATTATGAAATGATTGTGAGGTTAACTTTATATTTGGACAACTTTTCTGCTGTACTTTACTGGAAGGAGAAAATAACCATTTCCTTAATAACAATTTAAACAATTTATTTAATTAAAACAATAAAACATTATAGCATATGTATGCAGGTTTGTTAACTGATGTGGTTAAACACTTTTTTAAAAAACACAAACCTTAGACTGAGTTTTAGCACACATGAAAAACTTAAAACAAATCCTTATTTCCTGATGAATAGCCTTTGGACTATAATGTAACTTAAATAGAAAACTATCTTTAGAAAGATTTTTCCTCCAAAAGCATTTTATTTTAAAAATCCGGTTTAAATAAAAAGAAAATCCAATTTAAATTTTAAAAATCCATTTTTTAAATTTGATTTTTTAAAAAAAATATTTTATTTTTATCCACCCTGGGTGAGGAGGACCATATTTCCTTCCTGCGACAGCTCCACATGCGGTGTTGCTCTGTAAAATTCCCCCTGACCCTGGCAACTTGGAGCAATGAGAGTTGCAACTGGAAGATGCATGGATGAAAAGCCTTGGAGAATGCAGAGGAGACAATGCATGATAGTAGCAACTCTGACTAGTACAGTGGTACCTCGGGTTAAGTACTTAATTCGTTCCGGAGGTCCGTTCTTAACCTGAAACTGTTCTTAACCTGAAGCACCACTTTAGCTAATGGGGCCTCCTACTGCTGCCGCGCCGCTGGAGCACGATTTCTGTTCTCATCCTGAAGCAGAGTTCTTAACCCGAGGTACTATTTCTGGGTTAGTGGAGTCTGTAACCTGAAGCGTCTGTAACCTGAAGCGTCTGTAATCCGAGGTACCACTGTATTGGGCTTTCATCCAATTAGCTTGGGATTAACCCACTGAAACAAACAGTACAGTGGTACCTTGGTTGTCCAACTTAATCTGTTCTGGAAGTCCGTTCGACTCCCGAAACCTGTACTCAGTTGGAAGCCATGGAAGTTGCGTCGGATGTTTGGCTTCTGAAAAATGTTCGCAAACCAGAACACTCACTTCTGGGTTCGCAGCGTTCAGGAGCCGATTTGTTCACGAGGCAAGCCGTTCGCGTACCAAGGTACCACTGTATATCTATATATGGGTAACACAGATAACTGAAGAAGCAACTCTTTCCTTTAATCACAGAAGCAGAAAGCTCATTCTTAGATCATCAAACAGCCTTAGGAATTATAACCCACGCCGAACAACATAGGGCGAAATTTACCAAAGCCAGATGTTGTTCTGTTTCCATCCTTTGCAAAGAGCGGTTTCATGGGAAGCCAACCACAAGGCAAAAGATATGGAAGGGATTGCAATTGTGGGAAGGGACATAGGTCTACGGCAGAACACAGGCTTTGGGAGGCAGCCTTGTCTGAAAACCTGCAGAACTGCTGCTAGTCACACTTCCGGTTTACCGCGGAGCCAAATTGCAAGCGGGATTCAGCCGTTTCGGGGGAAAACGGGGTTTTTGCAAGGGCACCGCAAGCCCCCAAAAGCCTCAGGAGGAAGATCCTGAGGACAGGATCCCTGCAAGCTCTCCGCTGCCAAAAAAAGTTCCTTTAAGGAGCAAAAAGAGCAGCGAGATGGAGACGCTGGCGCGGGACGCCATTTTCTACCCTCGAGAAGCGCAGCCTCAAGCTTGTCCGGCATAGCGGTAGACTCCAAAACACTAAAAAATCCGGATTTAATTGGCAAAACGAATAAGAAATGCATAAGAAGTGGTTAAAACGGTGGATCATCAGAGGTGCTGAAAGAAGTCTAGAAAGATTGTATAAGTGATAAGTTTTGTGGTACATTTTATAATTTATATGTTAAAATCTATAGAAAATATATATATATACAACAGCTGCTAGTCAGTGCAGATAGTACTAAGTTAGAAGGAACAATTGTCTGACTCAGTATATAATGCATCTTTGTATACTACTAATTGTGTTAGCAAAGAGCAGTCACGAAATTAAAAGACGCCTGCTCCTTGGGAGAAAGGCGATGGCGAACCTAGACAGCATCTTAAAAAGCAGAGACATCACCTTGCCAACAAAGGTCCGTATAGTTAAAGCTATGGTTTTCCCAGTAGTGATGTATGGAAGTGAGAGCTGGACCATAAAGGCGGCTGATCGCCGAAGAATTGATGCTTTTGAATTATGGTGCTGGAGGAGACTCTTGAGAGTCCCATGGACTGCAAGAAGATCAAACCTATCCATTCTTAAGGAAATCAGCCCTGAGTGCTCACTGGAAGGACAGATCCTGAAGCTGAGGCTCCAATACTTTGGCCACCTCATGAGAAGAGAAGACTCCCTGGAAAAGACCCTGATGTTGGGAAAGATTGATGGCACAAGGAGAAGGGGATGACAGAGGACGAGATGGTTGGACAGTGTTCTCGAAGCTACCAGCATGCATCTGACCAAACTGTGAGAGGCAGTGGAAGACAGAAGTGCCTGGCGTGCTCTGGTCCATGGGGTCACAAAGAGTCGGACACGACTAAATGATTAAACAACAACAACAATTGTGTTAGCAACACATATTCAGGTCACCAAATATAACTGCCCAGAGTCTTGGAGAGTCCACACTTACCAAGGGTCCTGCAGATGTCTCCAACTACCTTGAAGACCACGGACGAGAAGCTAACGTTCAGCCTCACCGTTTTCATGCTCGGCAGACGGAGGCGCAACATTTTGTGCTGAACAGTGAACAACAGCTTGGCATCTGCTTGCACCCCATATTTATCCAGCGTCCAGTGAGTTTTTAGAAGCCAGCACTGCTTCTGCTCCCACCAAAGGGCATAGTCTGACCAGTCCTGCGACACTCCTGGGAAAAACAACAAAACCAAGCACAAGTGTTAACAACCTGCTAAAGGTCAGGGATGATGGGAGTTGTAGTGCGACAACATTTTTAGGGTTGTGGGTTTCCCATCCCTGAGTTCAAAGAACAGATACCATTATAAGCCTTCTTATGTAAACACGAATCAATCCACCTGGCTCTACTTTGCACTTAGGCGGGTGAGCCGGATCCTTATTTTTCCCAGTTTCCCAAGTTTGATAGGTAGGTGCGGCTGCCTATCTGTTTATCCCATGATGTCACCTTGACCTCAAGTGACCTCTTTTTGCCACATGTGGGGCACGACACTGGAAGCCCTGACAATCAGCTGAAAACCTAATTTGAAAGAAGGAAGAACAAGCCTTTGGTTGTTGCTCTTGTTAATCAACGAAAGTCAGAATCTCTTGACCATCTACTGCAGTGATGGCCAAACTTGGCCCTCCAGATGTTTTTGGACTACATCATCCCTAGCTAACAGGACCAGTGGTCAGGGATGATGGGAACTGTAGTCCCAAAACAGCTGGAGGGCCAAGTTTGGCCATCACTGGTCTACTGCAAGTCATCCAAGCGTTACTAATAATTATAATTATTTGTTGCTTGCTACAAATATTTTCTCTCTCTCTCTCTCTCTCTCTGTCTCTCTCAAAGTGGCTTACAATTTAAAAGCAAAACAAAATGTGCAATACAAAATTAGAATACAGCAAAAGATTAAAAGTATTGGGAGGAACTCAAGTGTTGCACTACTGAGTCATTCTGTCAGTGCAAACATTTCTGCTTGTCACACAGAATAATCTCCCCTCTTCTCCCCATGCACACCATTCTGGGGGTTCTCCTGACCCCCCCCACAGCCAATTTTGGGGGTAGCGGGAGCCCTGTTGCACTAATGGGACTTCTTGTACTAACTCCCACTAATGCAACTATTTAGTTGAATCTAGCCCTTTATTAACAAAAAGGGTTTATCCTGCAATTGCTTAAACAGGACACATCCTATCCCCTCCCCCCAAAAAAACATGAACACCAATGAAGAGTTGTTGTATAATGACTTGAAGAAACTGCCCATATAAGGAAATTAACCAAAGTGTTCTGCTTTGGTGCATATACAGAAAAGTATATATCTTTGAACTCACTGATTTGTTCCACGAGCTTAAGCATCACTCCTCCAATGTGAAGATCTCCTGATACTTGGAGGGTGCTTTCCTTTTGCTCCCCTCCGCACTGGTGATCAATAGCAACAATCAGCTCCCAGGAACTGGAACCATATTCATTCGACAAAGTCATATTGCTACTGAAAATCCCAGAGGCTCAAGAATGGAAGAAAAGTCAACATCTGTTCAGAAAGAAAGGAGGCGAGGGGAAAAAAGAGAGGCATTTTTTTTACCTGGCTGTGAAGGCCACTTCACCTAGTTTAGGACCAAGATGACTGAAGCCAACTAAAGATATTCCCATGAATGTTTGGCTGGTGCCTTCATTATATACCTTTAGGCTCCAGGCAAAAACATTCCTCTTTAACCAGGCCTTTGGCTGATTGACGTCCAATGCCCTTTTAAAATGTGATGTGTGTGTGTGTGTGTGTTCTTGGGTTGTTTTTGTTTCTGTTTTGATTATGTATTTTTTGTTTTTATATTGTGATTTTATGTTGTGAACCGCCCTGAGACCTGTGGGTATAGGGCAGTATGCAAATTTAATAAATAATTATTATTATTTCTAAATGATATATCCTGAAGTGCATGCCATAGTTTTCAATGGGGATGCCTTTTCTGGAGAGATTCTGTGGATACATCCCATTCAACACAATCCTTGGAATCTTCCCCCCACCAATAAACAGGAAGAACCACTAATTAAATTCCAAGGAGCTTCTATGAACTATTATTTTCCTGAACTCTGTGACCCAGCAACCACAAAAGAAAATCCTCTGCTATCCATCAAACTCAATAAATATACCAGATGTCTCTTGTTTTCAAGGTCATGTCTTTTTCTTTAACACTCCCCCCCCCAACCAAACACACACACACACACACACACACACACACACCACTCCCCTCCCAATAGTTTATTCAAGACTTGAAAGTCCATTAAATCTGCAATCTTTTAAGGTGCTCCTGTGGAAGGAAATTGTGGTGCTGGAAACCATGTTTGTTAGAGCAATCACCCTTATGGCTCTACATATTATTTAATCTGCTTAGAAGATTCATTCATTCATCATCATCATCATCATCATCATCATCTATTATATTTGTATACTAACCCTCATCTGAACATCCTAGAGAGGCTGACAACAGAAAAATACAAATTGAGAACACAAAATACAGAATAAAACAAAAACTTACAACCTCCTTCCCACAAACACATTTAAAAAGCCATAGAATGTTAATCAGCTGAACACCTGGCTGAGGAGAAGCACTTTCACCTGGCACCTAAAGATATGTAATGATTGGCACCAGGTGAGTCACCACAAGCAGGGAGCCACCACAGGAAAGGCCCATTCTTGTGTTGTGGAGGAGACACACAAAGAAGGGCCTCAGAGATTGATCTCAGGGTCCGGTTGGTTCATATGGGGAGAGGCAGTCTTTGAGGTATTGCAGTCCTGGGCCATTTAGGGCTTTATAGGTCAAAACAAGCACTTTGAATTGGGACCAGAAGCTAATTGGCAGCCAGTGCAGTCAGGCCAGGATCAGTGCAATAAGCTCAAACCGCCTTGCCCCAATGAACAACCTGGCCACCAAATTCTTTACCAGCTATAGTTTCTGAACTGTCTTCCATGGTGAAGAAAAGAAGAAAAAGCTCTTCAAGCAGTGCACAAATATGCTGTGGGTTAAACCACTGAGCCTAGGACTTGCCGATCAGAAGGTCGGCGGTTCGAATCCCCGCGATGGAGTGAGCTCCCGTTGCTCGGTCCCTGCTCCTGCCAACCTAGCAGTTCGAAAGCACGTCAAAGTACAAGTAGATAAATAGGTACCGCTCCATTGGGAAGGTAAACAGCATTTCCGTGCGCTGCTCTGGTTCACCAGAAGTGGCTTAGTCATGCTGGCCACATGACCCGGAAGCTGTACGCCAACTCCCTCGGCCAATAAAGCGAGATGAGCGCCACAACCCCAGAGTCGGTCACGACTGGAACTAATGGTCAGGGGTGGTCATATATGTGTGTGTGTGTGTGTGTGTGTGTGTGTGTGTATATATATATTGCGCTGGCTTTAGGGCAGTGTGGGTTGTTCTCCCGCACAGGGTGCTGAGCCAAGGAAGCACATAATAACAACATCAACAACTATATTTATATCAGTACCAACTGAGAAGATCTGGAAAAAAGAAACTGTGCCTAAAGGAATTAGTGTGAAACTAATAACTAATAAATATTTAGTGGTGGCAGCAAATTTTGTCCTCGCTCAAGGCATCATATTAAAGTCCAGCTCTGAGAGATATATATGCAAATGAATAAATCTTCTATGTAGATCAAATAATATGGATAGCATATCAGAGTGTGTGTATATGTAAATGTGTGTGTGTGTGTGTGTGTGTGTAACATGACCAAGGCATTCTCTGATATGCTATCCATATTATTTGATCTACTTAGAAGATTTATTCTTTTGAAAAGGAAAGAAAAAGCTCTCCCAGCAGTTTACAAGCATCTACCTATATATGTGTTTGTGTGCTCTTAATGTTGTACACTGTCCTGGGATCGTTCGATAAAGGCGGTACATATATATATATGAGAGAGCTGGGAGGGTCTACTAACTTCTGTGGGCGGTAAGCGTTAAGAACTATCTTTAAGAGCGGACTCCATACAGCTACTTTTTGTATCTCTTTTTGTTTTTTGTTTACATTAAGTTTTCTAGATCACGAAAAAAGCTTTAATAATAATCTAAACAGCCATACGTGTGCACGGCCTCCTCTAGTGCCTTCCTAGCAGACGTGCTGCTGCAACTCTCGAGTCGCACGCTTCCCGCCCTCTGGAAGTAACCCGCGCGCTCCCCACTCCCCATAGCATAGCAACGGCGCAGGTGTTCCCACTGACTGAGCTACTCCGAATCGCGCGCTTCCCTTCCGCAAGCAGCCTGGGAAATCGCGAGCGCGCTGGCACCAGCCCCGGCCACCCGGGCTGCCCCAGATCCACACCCGATAAGACTTTGATGGTGCCCAAATCCACGCGCTACTCACTCGCTCCTTCCCAAGCCGGGCGCCGTCTCTGCTGCTGCTGCCGCCGCCGCCACCGCCTCTTCCCGTCCCGGAGGAGCCGCTGGGTGCAGGTCCTGACAGCGCCAGCCCAGGAGGTGCCTCCCTCCTTCCCCGCCAGCCCCACCCTCCGAGGCGGCGGGGCCCCGAGGAGCCGGCGCAGATGCGCCGATGACCTGCGCTCTCGTCGGGCCCCGTGCGCAAAGACGCACGCCTGGCCCGGACGCGAGATTCCACAGTCTCCTCCCTGTCTGGCACCGGCAGGCAGGCAGGTAAGAACAAGCGAGCGCGCCGGGCGGAGTTTCCTGCAAGACGCCTCGGCGAAACGCGCGCGGGTCTTTCCCAGCGTCTGGCTGGAGCGAAGAGGAACGGCGTCGAAGCCCAGGAATGCGCCTCCTGCAGTTCTGTGCGCGCTGACTCCGAGGGAAACTGCGCTGGGGTCAAGGAGTAGGCTTGCTGCTCCCCGGTAAGGATGCGCAGCATCTTAGACAGCATCTTAAAAAGCAGAGACATCACCTTGCCAACAAAGGTCCGCATAGTTAAAGCTATGGTTTTCCCAGTAGTGATGTACGGAAGTGAGAGCTGGACCATAAAGGCGGCTGATCGCAGAAGAATTGATGCTTTTGAATTCTGGTGCTGGAGGAGACTCTTGAGAGTCCCATGGACTGCAAGAAGATCAAACCTCTCCATTCTGAAGGAAATCAGCCCTGAGTGCTCACTGGAAGGACAGATCCTGAAGCTGAGGCTCCAATACTTTGGCCACCTCATGAGAAGAGAAGACTCCCTGGAAAAGCCCCTGATGTTGGGAAAGATGGAGGGCGCAAGGAGAAGGGGGCGACAGAGGACGAGATGGTTGGACAGTGTTCTCAAAGCTACCAGCATGAGTTTGACCAAACTGTGGGAGGCAGTGGAAGACAGGAGTGCCTGGCGTGCTCTGGTCCGTGAGGTCACGAAGAGTCGGACACAAATAAACAACAACAACAAAGGATGCGCATGGTGAAAGTGTTGTGGTCTCCACTTCCCCATATGCACGTGTTGTGCGCAGGAAGAGCCCCTCTGTGGATCGGGCCAAGGGCTCGTCTGGTTCAGTTTCCCATCTCAAAAATGGCAAACTAGCAGAGGGAAACCCCCAAAGCAGGGGTGCAAACTTGAATAAAATATGGGGGGTGGCAGGTAAGCCCCTCCCTGCATAATCAATCACAAGATGTGGGGTACACATACCATCAATGACAATGCCCATCAACTTGGGGGGTGGGCTGGCCCCCTCATATTTTATTGGGGGCCCTGAAAGGAGCTCTGCATCTAGGAGTTGGCTCCTATGTCCCAAACACATATATAGAATTATTTAAAAGTTATTCTTCTGTATTGTTGTTATTATTTTCGGCTAAACAGCACAGAAAATAAATACATCCTTCTATGAAGTTCAAGAGCTGTGTTACTGCATTCTTAGCAATGAGCCGCTGTGCAATTTCAATACATTAAGAACTTTCAAGATGTTCCCTACTAGACTAAAACCATACATTCTAAACTGAGGAAATAGCATTTCTCATAAGGAAACAAAGTAAATCTGCTTGTTCCAATGATGATTGCAGAGGGAAAACAAATGTCTACCTAAAATATAAACATAGCTTTACTTAGAACCTATCATTTCAAATGTGCGCTGCCACAAGTTTTTGGTGTTCTAAATGAATCCTGATCAAACAAGAGGCACACTAATTCAACAAGAGTTGGTTCCCTTCTAATTTACGATAATAATGGTCCAAGATGCTTAGCTAATGACTTCATATTCACATTATAAAAAATATTCACTATATAAAAAATGAGAGAGTTCCAGTGATAGGTCTATGGGAAGCTCAGGTGTATACAGTGATAAGTACAAATTCCAAAGTTCTGGTTGTTGCAACAAAAACAAATAGTTTTGTGGCAGCTTAAAAGCCCAGCAGGTTTATTGCGATAAGGCTTTCCTTATCGTGAGCCAAACCATTGAGCCATCTGGCTCAGTATGATCTACATTAACTGCCAGCATTCATCAAGGGATTCATGCAGGCCTTTCTCCCAGTTGTACCTGGAGATAAGGTGGGGGGGGGGGAAAGAGAGGTAAAGGTAAGGTAAAGGGCCCCTGGACAGACTGGCCACTGTGTTCTCACACGGATATGTCCAACCAGAAGGAGAGACACAGGCCATTGTGATGTCATGCTGATGCTGAAGGAGACAGAAACTGGCCAATGTACCAGCCCACAACTGCTGTTCACCTGAATAACAAGGAGACACTGCCTGGCACGTCAACACATTGCTCACCATGTTCATGAGAATTATGTCCTTTGTACCTTGGGCCAGACTGGGGTTTCTTAACTTGCTTTTACTCTCCTGTTCCTGCATATTAAGTTCCCTTACCACAGGTCTATAATAACAAGGTAATGAATCAACCACATTTATGTGTACACAGAAGGTAGGTATAGGTAAAATGTAAAGGACCCCTGTACGGTTAAGTCCAGTCAAAGGCGATTATGGAGTTGTGGCGCTCATCTCGCTTTCAGGCCGAGGGAGATGGCATTTATATGCAGACAGCTTTCTGGGTCATGTGGCCAGCAGGACTAAACCTCTTCTGGCACAACTGAGCACTTTGAGGGAAGCCAGAGCGCACAGAATTGCCCTTTACCTTCCCATCACAGTGGTACCTATTTATCTACTTGCATTGAATCATAGAATCATAGAGTTGGAATAGACCACAAGGGCCATCGAGTCCAACCCCCTGCCAAGCAGGAAACACCATCAGAGCACTCCTGACATATGGTTGTCAAGCCTCTGCTTAAAGACCTCCAAAGAAGGAGACTCCACCACACTCCTTGGCAGCAAATTCCACTGTCAAACAGCTCTTACTGTCAGGAAGTTCTTCCTAATGTTTAGGTGGAATCTTCTTTCTTGTAGTTTGGATCCATTGCTCCGTGTCCGCTTCTCTGGAGCAGCAGAAAACAACCTTTCTCCCTCCTCTATGTGACATCCTTTTATATATTTGAACATGGCTATCATATCACCCCTTAACCTCCTTTTCTCCATGCTAAACATGCCCAGCTCCCTTAGCCGTTCCTCATAAGGCATCGTTTCCAGGCCTTTGACCATTTTGGTTGCCCTCCTCTGGACATGTTCCAGTTTGTCAGTGTCCTTTTGAACTGTGGTGCCCAGAACTGGACACAGTACTCCAGGTGAGGTCTGACCAGAGCAGAATACAGTGGCACTATTACTTCCCTTGATCTAGATGCTATACTCCTGTTGATGCAGCCCAGAATTGCATTGGCTTTTTTAGCTGCCGCGTCACACTGTTGGCTCATGTCAAGTTTGTGGTCAGCCAAGACTCCTAGATCCTTTTCACATGTACTGCTCTCAAGCCAGGTGTCACCCATCTTGTATTTGTGCCTCTCATTTTTTTTGCCCAAGTGCAATTTCTCCCTGTTAAAGTTCATCTTGTTTGTTTTGGCCCAGTTCTCTAATCTGTCAAGGTCGTTTTGAAGTGTGATCCTGTCCTCTGGGGTGTTAGCCACCCCTCCCAGTTTGGTGTCATCTGCAAATTTGATCAGGATGCCCTTGAGTCCATCATCCAAGTCGTTGATAAAGATGTTGAATAAGACCGGGCCCAAGACAGAACCCTGTGGCACCCCACTAGGCACTCTTCTCCAGGTTGAAGATTGTCATGCTTTTGAACTGCTAGGTTGGCAGGAGCTGGAACAGAGCAACAGGAGCTCACCCTGTCAAGTGGATTTGAACCACCAACCTTCTGATCAGCAAACCCAAGAAGCTCCGTGGTTTAGACGGGATTGAGCCTGGGAACTTCTCCGCATATCAGGAAGATATCATTCCACTGAGCCTTTTCCTACTGCTAGCCAACAGCTGACAGATATATCACACACTTATCTGGAGAAAAATAATATTAGTAACAATAACAACTGTTACATATACTCTACTTTTCAGCTAAACTGCGACCGAAGACCATAAAATGCAGGAGAAGTGGTAGGACTGTGACCAAGCACATGGTACTGGTGCTTGCCTTAAAACAGCTAGGAGGAGTTTAGCTGATGCTTTGTTGCTTTGTCTCCACTGATGCTGTGTTTTCATATAAGTAAAGATCCAATGCTGCAAAAATAACATTTAAACAGTCTTCAGTGCTCTCTTCCAGATGAGACCAAACTCTGGTACATTGCTCTCCTCCCAGCCCCCTGGAGTCTTACCACAAGTCAATTAGTTAGAAATGTAAGGAAACTAAGAAAAGCTAAGGGGAACTCTAGAGTGTCACTATTTTGTGGGATGGCATATACCAGATATCCAGGATTAAAGTCTTCTGTTGTCTACATCAGGATTCCTCAACCTAGATGTTTTTGGCTTACAACTCCCATGATCCTTAGCTAGCAAGACCAGTGGTCAGGGATGCTGGGAATTGTAGTCCCAAAAAACATTTGGAGGTTCGAGGTTGAGGAAGCCTGGTCTAGATTAACAAACACACTTTTTAAAAAAATGTGGGATTTTTGCAGCTGGGATGTGAAGAGTGTGGGAGGAACAAAAGATTAGTAGGAAGACCTATAAGCACCCTACAAGCAGCTCAGGATGAATGTAGGGTGAATTCTTCATGTTACATAGTTTTCCTGTAAACAAAACACAATGAATGTCGCAGTCTAACTACTGTGTAAGCTTTGGGCAAACAAATCAGGATGGTTGCTGAGTAAACTAGCTGTCTAGAAGAACCCTAATGGACTCCATTTTTCAAAACAGATGAAAGATCATGGAGTTGCGGGGTGAGGAAGAAGTTTGTTAGGGAGCCCAGGGAAATATTTGGGGTACTGGACATGAAGATTCCTATAGCTCAGATTATGGGCACACTATACCTTTAAAACACATTCAAAGCTCATTCCCCCCCCCCAAAGAATTCTGGGCACTGTAGTTTGTTAAAGTTTGGTGGGAATTGTAGCTATAGGGTAAACTATAGCACCCAGAAGAGAAAGAAATGTGTTCTGGATGGGCTTTAAAGGCATAGTGTATAAGCAGCCTCACACTACACTAGACTTAATGGCCTTCTTAACCCGAGGTGCCACTGTAACAAGACTAAAAACTTAACACTAAGCATACAGAACACCACACCAGACAGAAAAGAGATAGAAAAAGAAAGTGAAACCCAGGCTCCTTCTGGCCCTACTATTATAGTCAGCATGACCTTGACTGAAAGAGATAACAGAAGCAGTTTAAGCCAGCTGTACTCAGTTTTCCATAAGGAATAACCCGAACATCACGAAGCTTCTTTCACACAGAGAAGCTTCTAGAAGCTTCCAGAATTAAATAGAATAGGAACAGTATCTACACATCAGATTGATACTTTCTGTACTAAAAAACGCAAACTGACACTCCCCCCTTCCGTTCTCTGGTAGCCAAAGTACAACAATAATAAATTAAACCATTAATTGCTACCCCAAATCTCCTGCTTGAGGTAGCCAACATGGTAGTGCCATGTTATGCCCTGACGGACAACAACACACAAGAAATGATCATATCGCAGGATAACCAATGAAAATCCAGAAATGTGTGCACAAAGTCACCAGTGAGTAAACATGAGATGTTTGTGGCTGGGGGGAATTTCTTTCTCTGATTCAAAGGAGATCAGTAATACAAGCAAACGTATCACAACAATGTGGAGTTTCCTATGCAGTCTGGGCTAATGATTCAGATCTTTGTCATGCTTCCCAACATGAATCCCCAAATCTGGGCCCGGTTAGATGGCAATAAAATCATTTGTTATGCTCAGAAAGGTCTCTCATTGATTCAGCTTCCTGCAGACCTTCCTGTAATGTGTCATGGATTGATAGCAGTGGCGAATACAGGCATTCTCTCTATGGGTAGGAGTTCCGTAGCGAACCAGAGGCTTATTGGAGAAGACTGGAAAACAATCTGTGAATTTTTATACGCCAGCCGTCTTAATGGCTTGCCCCAGCCACTCTGGGCAGCTTCCAACATACATAAAAACATAACAAAACATTCAGCATTAAAAAAAACACAACTTCCCTATACAGGGCTGCCTTCAGATGTCTTCTATAGATTATATAGTTAACGTATTTTTCGCTCTATAAGACGCACCAGACCACAAGACGCACCTAGTTTTTGGAGGAGGAAAACAAGAAAAAATATATCCTGAATCTCAGAAACCAGAACAGCAAGAGGGATCACTGCGCAGTGAAAGCAGCAATCCCTCTTGCTGTTCTGGCTTCTGGGATAGCTGCGCAGCCTGCATTCGCTCCATAAGACGCACACACATTTCCCCTTACTTTTTAGGAGGGAAAAAGTGAGTCTTATAGAGCAAAAAATACGGTACTTATCTCCTTGGCTCAGGGTGGGTGTCACATCACTCCATACCCTCCAACATTTCTCTGATGAAAATGGGGGTGTCCTGAGGAAAAGCGGGACATTTCACCCCCCCATTTTTTATTCATTTTATAACAAACAGGAAAACAAACAATAAAAACAGATTCTAGTCTTATCCATTTTTTTTCTAAACATTGTTAGGTGGGCTTCCCCAAGTCCCCCTATCTGATTTTCATTTTACCTCATCTTTAGCAGTTTACATATATCATAATTTCTAACCATTTTTTTATCACACTTACTTTAACCATAAAAATCTTCACATTTTATCACTTGCAAATAATACTATTTCAAAATACACTATCTTCTACTTCTAACCCTACAGCCTAAATTTACTTCCAAAGCTATTCTAAGATTTAAATATTAACATATTTTTTTCAGATATTCCTTAAACTTCTATCAATCTTCTTCCACCGTCTCTTCTCTCGGAGTCTCCCGGTCAGTTCGGCAAGTTCCATATAGTCCATCATCTTCATCTGCCATTCTTCTATAGTTGGTAAATCTTGCTTCTTCCGATTCTTCGCTAGCAATATTCTTGCAGTTGTTGTGGCATACAGAAAAAAAGTAACACCCTTTTTGGGGATTTCACCCCCCACTATACCAAGTAAAAAGGCTTCTGGTTTTTTAATAAAAGTGTTTTTCAACACTTTTTTCAATTCATTATAAATCCTTTCCCAGCAGTCTTTTACCTTGGGGCATGTCCACCACATGTGGTAAAAGGTTCCTTCTTTTTCTCTGCATTTCCAGCATTTACTATCATGAGTATGATACAGTTTTGCTAACTTCCCTGGTATTAAATACCATCTATACATCATTTTCATCAAATTCTCTCTTAATACATTACAAGCTGTAAATTTAATCCCTTTTTTTCCACAATTTCTCCCAATCCACCATCATGATATTGTGCCTGGCCCATTCACTCATTACAGATTTCACTTGTTCATCTTTCGTATGCCATTCCATCAATAAACTGTACATCTTAGATAGGTTTTTTGTTTTTGTATCTAATAATTCCGTTTCCAGTTTGGATTTTTCTGTTTGAAAACTGATTTTCTTATCCATTTTAAAGACTAACCTATCCATTCTGAAGGAAATCAGCCCTGAGTGCTCACTGGAAGGACAGATTGTGAAGCTGAGGCTCCAATACTTTGGCCACCTCATGAGAAGAGAAGACTCCCTGGAAAAGACCCTGATGTTGGGAAAGATGGAAGGCACAAGGAGAAGGGGATGACAGAGGACGAGATGGTTGCACGGTGTTCTCGAGGCTACCAGCATGAGTTTGACCAAGCTGCCGGAGGTGGTGGAGGACAGGGGTGCCTGGCATGCTCTGGTCCATGGGGTCACGGAGGATCGGACACAACTAAACGACTAAACAACAACAACAACTGGAAGCAGGACATTTCAGGATCAAATCAGAAACCAGGACGGCTTATGTAAATCCGGGACTGTCCCCGGAAAATAGGGACACTTGGAAGGTTTGCAAATCTAGGGTTGAACTGGCCAGGACACTGGGGCAGCAACATCCCTTTCTGGAAAGCATCTTATCACCTGTTGAGACGGGGCTGTGGGAGTGAGCAAAGGCCCAGGCACCTTCCTTTCCCAGGAGTTCTAAAATCACATCAAAACTTTCCTTGTTTGAGTAACCCCAAACATCAGTCAAGATACCTCTCCAGATTTGGATGCTCTCACCTGTCTTCTGCTCGGGGGCTTTGAATGAAGATGTGCCAAGGCAATTTCACAACAGTCGGAGACAAATGTATTTCCCCTCCAAGACAAGTGTTCAGCTGTTTGTTTCTGAAGGTGTTTCTTGGCGCTGGGGTAGTCATGCTTATTATCTCATGGAAGTTACATTGACTCAGAAGAACCTGTACAGGCAGCAAGGTTGCAACCCAGTATACTGGGGAACTGTTGGCCCTCCAGATGTTGTTGGAGTACAACTCCCATTGTGCCTGAAAACTGGTCGTACTGACCAGGGCTGGGAATTGGTTATACTGATTGGAATCTCCCCAAGATGCCCATTCCAAATTCTCAAAAATGTGACTTTAGAGCAGTGGTTCTCAACCTGTGGGTCTCCATATATCGTTGGACTACAACTCCCATCATCTCTGAGCTCTTGCCTTGCTAGCTAGGTGTGATGGGAGTTGTAGTTCAACAATATCTGGGGAACCCACAGGTTGTGAAAAGCTGTTTTAGAGGATCATCTACACCAGGGATGGGGCACCTGTGGCTCTCCAGATATTGGACTCCATCAGCCGCTGTCAGCACAACCAGTGGTCAGATGGAGCTGCTGTCTACCAACATCTGGAGGGCCGCAGGCTTCCTATCTATATGAGTGGCAGAGGAGTTTCTATCTCATAAATAAGAAAATTCTCATCATCACCATGTTTATTTACATCTTTAGACGCCAGGCAAAAACGTTGCTCTTTAGCTAGGCCTTTGGCTGTTTGGCATCCAATGCCTTTCTAAGGTGTGCATGTGTGTATATGTGTGTGTGTGATTATTGGGTTGTTTTAGTTTATATTTTGATCATGTATTTTGTGCTTTGATATTGTGGTTTTATCTTGTGAACCACCCTGAGACCTCTGGGTATGGGGCGGTATATACATTTTAACAACAACATTTATGCACTATTTTCTCAAAGCAGCTCACAAGCATTGGGAGTTTCCATAATAAAATATAACAACATTTCAAGAGAACTCACCAGGAATTATAAGATATATCAACCAAATGTCTATAGCCATACAAATATTGATAGGCTATAATTAAAAAAACAATCAATGTTTTATATATGTAGATAGTTTCGATTCCATCAATGTTTATTTCTTTCTTTGATGGTTGTTTTTCCCTATGTTTTTAGTGGTTCTTATTTTTACCTGTAAGCTGCCATCAGGGAAAAAGGTGGGATATAAATAAATATATTCTACTAATCAAGTTAAACAGTCCAGTATCAATTCATAGTTAGGCATAAAAAAAATATATACAAGATCATAATCCAGATGGCAGCAAAAATAGTATATTTTCCCCAGAATTAAATGTTGCTGCCAACTACAACCCTCAAGCAAGATCCCGCCCCGATGGTCCCTATTAGGCCCTTTGAGCAGCAGGATCAGCTTTCGTAGTTGGAGTCAGTCAGCCAGGGAAGAAGGGACTAGGTCAGGCACAGGCAAACTCAGCCCTCCAGATGTTTTGGGACTACAACTCCCATCACCCCTGACCACTGGTCCTGTTAGCTAGGGACGATGGGAGCTGTAGTCCCAAAACATCTGGAGGGCCAAGTTTGCCTATGCCAGGACTAGGTCTTATGTGGCTTACAAGTGGATCAGAATGGATGAGGAACCTGTGACTCTCCATGTGTTGCTGGACTACAACTCCCATCATCTCTGACCATCAGCTGTGCTGGAGGCCAACATGTGGAGAAGCACAAATTCCTCATCCCTGAGCTAGATGATCAGTGCCATCATTTCACACACTGGCACATGTGCGTACTCACCACTTGTGAGTCTCCATCCCATCTGGGCTGTTCGTGCATGCAGGCTACATCTCCTTGCAAACCATAGCTGTCAACTTACAGATTTGAAAATAAGGGACCAGCAGCCTCAAAAATAAGGGATCAGCAGCCAAAATAAGGGATTTTGCTTAGCTTATGCATGTTGGGGCTGCCATCGTCCTGGCGCAAGGAGTTCCATCGACCCTTCCCCGCTCAAGAAAGAGGGAGGGAGAGAGACTCCCGCCCGCGAGTCCAGCATGAGGCGGTTGCGGTGCCACCGCAGCCGCTGAAGCGCCACCCTTCTGCGTCCCTCCCCATCCCCTCCTCTTCCTCCTCCCTCAGGCTGCCTCCTCAGCTGCCACTGCCGCTGCCGCCTCTGGCTTCCCCTGGCAGCGCGGTGGAAGTCTCACAAGAGAGGGGCTGCCTGCCCACCCGCTGCCACCCGTCTCCTCACGACGTGCCCCTGAGGGGGGAAAGGGAGAGACAGAGACGTGGCAACTCGTGCACGCTCTCTCTCTCGCAGCGGAGGACCCCGAGCCGCTGCTTCCTTCCCAAGCTGGGCGAGCATGAAACCCAGGAAATTTAAGGGACATCTTCAATCCGGGACAGCAGTGGGACACGGTGCTGGGATAAGGGAGTTTCCCGCCAAATAAGGGACGGCTGACAGCTATGCTGCAGACCCTCCTCTATCTGCAGCTAGCCCCAAGAAGCCTCTGGGTTATCCCCAGCTGCTGGCAACAACTTCAGCCAAGCCATCCTACCTGGCAAGTGGTGTTGCAATTTGCTGATCAAGGCGACAAGCTGGAACATGCTGTGCACCAAGCGATGAGGCCAGCCAGAGAAGGAAGCCAGGGAAGGAGCCATTCTGGCTGGGTGTGTGTGAGAGAGGCAGACAAAAGGATGCAAGGAGAAGCCAGGAAGGGATGCCTATTGCCCAGGTTTGGAAAGAAGCATCTCATGGAGCCTCCTGTCTAAAAGGTCTTTTCCCATGACCCTCCTCCCCAACCTCTTGGTCTTGCCAAAGGCGGCAGGGAGGCTTACAACCTATTGAGGTGCTGCTCCAGATCCCAGGGGCAGGCAAAAAAAGAGAGAAGGTGTGGGGAATCGATTGCTCACTTTTGGGAAACAGACACACACAGACCAAAGCCAAGCTGTGCTTCCATGTAGCTTTGGGAAGGGTAATGTTTGATTCTGCAATTAATCCAGAATGCGGCAGCTAGACTGGTGACTGGGAGTGGCCGCCGGGACCACATAATGGTCCTGAAAGACCTAGACCGGCTCCCAGTACATTTCCAAGCACAATTCAAAGTGTTGGTGCTGATCTTTAAAGCCCTAAATGGCCTCGGTCCAGTATACCTGAAGGAGCATCTCCACCCCCATTGTTCAGCCCTGACACTGAGATCCAGCGCCGAGGGCCTTCTGGCGGTTCCATCATTGTGAGAAGTGAGGTTACAGGGAACCAGACAGAGGGCCTTCTCGGTAGTGGCGCCCGCCTTGTGGAACGCCCTCCCTTCAGATGTGAAGGAAATAAGCAGCTATCTTCTCCTTAAAAGACATCTGAAGGCAGCCCTGTTTAGGGAAATTTTTAATATTTAATGCTGTATTGTTTTTAACACTTGATTGGAAGCCGCTCAGAGTGGCTGGGGAAACTCAGCCAGATGGGCGGGGTATAAATAATAAATTATTATTATTATTATTATTCTTTCTCCTTTGCAAAAAAAAGATGAAAGCCACTCTCAAATGCCCAGTTGCAGGGCTCTCATCAGAGGTGGGGAACCTCAGGTCCTGAGCTCAAATACAAGACTCTATCCGGCTTTAAATAATAATAATAAATAATAATAATAATAATAATAATAATAATAATAATAATAATAATAATAATAATTTTATTTATACCCCAGGGTTTCCCCAGCCACTCTGGACTGCTTACAGCACACAAAAAATGGTAAAACATTAGACATTATAAACTTCCCTAAACAGGGCTGTTTTCTAAAAGTCAGTTGTTTATTTCCTTGACATTTCATGGAAGGGCGTTCCACAGGGTGGGCACCACTACCGAGAAGGCCCTCTGCCTGGTTACCTGTAGCTTCACTTCTTGCAGTGAGGGAACTGCCAGAAGGCCCTCGGAGCTGGACCTCAGTGTCCGGGCAGAACGATGGGGGTGGAGATGCTCCTTCAGGTATACTGGACTGAGGCCGTTTAGGGCTTTAAAGGTCAGCACCAACAATCACTGAAAAGACAACAGAGAAGGAGCCTCTCTGGACAGCCTTCCATGTGTCCTAACAGTTTGGCACAATCAAATAAGGGAGGGGAAAGGGATTTGTGGAATGAGAAACAAAAAAGAAAATAAATAAAATGGTGTTCCCACATTATGGCCGGTAGATGTCACTGTGCCCATGTCAACCATTTAGCCATGAATGCCAGTTGCTATCAGTTTGCACCCAAAGGAAAATTCATCGATGCATTTTAATATCCCTTGGTTACTCAGCCTTCCCTCACAGCTGACTATGAGCTGATCCCGCAGAACTGTGTTTCGTTTGGGGGACGATATGAACGTTTGACCTGTGGCGTCTGATCTGTGGTGGTGAATCCATGCGTGCAAGTCACTCTGACTGGGTGCCGCGTGAATCAGCCAGAAGACCTGGAGGGCTGTCAGTCTCTACAGACACAGACTTGCATGCTCTTCCAGTGGCGCTCAGTGGCGCATTCCACTGACAAGGACCATCTACAGTGGCCAGTTGGCAAAGAAGTCAGGGAAACTGATAGGCCAGGAGCGCTGTCCTCTTTTGACTTTGGCCTATCCCTAACCACAAGTGAGGATTTCCCCGTCTCCTATAGTGTCTTAATCATGCTATTTATTTTTGTCTAGCAGCCTTTGATATACAGTACTACCTCGGGTTACATACACTTCAGGTTACATACGCTTCAGGTTACAGACTCGCTAACCCAGAAATAGTACCTCGGGTTAAGAACTTTGCTTCAGGATGAGAACAGAAATCTTGCTCCGGCGGCGCGGCAGCAGCAGGAGGCCCCATTAGCTAAAGTGGTGCTTCAGGTTAAGAACAGTTTTAGGTTAAGAACGGACCTCCGGAACGAATTAAGTACTTAAACCGAGGTACCACTGTAAAGTTATTCCTACCAACTCAGCGCACTCGGCCTCATCAGCACTACACACAGGGCCGGATTTAGGTTTGACAAGGCCCTAAGCTACTGAAGGGCCGCGGGTGGCGCGGTGTTCTAAACCACAGAGCCTAGGACTTGCCGATCAGAAGGTCAGCGGTTCGAATCCCCACAACGGGGTGAGCTCCCGTTGCTCCGTCCCAGCTCCTGCCCACCTAGCAGTTCAAAAGCACATCAAGGTGCAAGTAGATAAATAGGTACCGCTCTGGCGGGAAGGTAAACGGCATTTCCGTGCGCTGCTCTGGTTCGCCAGAAGCGGCTTTGTCATGCTGGCCACATGACCTGGAAGCTGTCTGTGGACAAACACCGTTCCCTCGGCCTATAGAGTGAGATGAGCGCACAACCCCAGAGTCGTCCGCGACTGGACCTAATGGTCAGGGGTACCTTTACCTTTAAGCTACTGAAGGTAATGGGGCCCTTTATATTGTCCCTGTTTGTGTTGAATATATGCTATATGGTAATTTATGGACCTAATAGGTATCTAAAGCCATTTGCACATAACAAATAGGAGCGTACACAACACAAAACACTGTTGCTGTATGTAGGTTTTATTTTATTTGTTTTTTATCTTATATTTTGGAAATGTCCATCCAGTTTTTTTCTTTAATTTTTTTGGGGTGGGGTCCTAAACTATAGCTTGTTTAGCTTATACGTAAATCTGGCACTGATACACATTTAGAGCGCTAGAATACCAGTCATGGTTTCTCCCAAATAATTCTGGAAACCATAATTTGTTAAGGCTGCTGAGAGTTTGTAAGGGGACACCCCTGTTCAGCTTCACACAGCTACAGTTCTCGGGGACCCCTGGGAACAGGGGTTGGCTGTTACAACGATGCTCAGAATTGTAGGGCTGTGTGAAAAATAGGCTGGGCGCATGCATCTCCTAACTCTCTGGTTGAAGCCATGGCTGTTTAAAGAGGCATGAAACTGCTTTTAAAAAAAGGGGGGTATTGAATTGTTCTTGCTTGTATTTTTATTATGTATTTTGTGTTTTTATATTGTGAACCTCCCTGAGATCTGTGGGTATAGGGTGGCCTACTAATACTAATACAGTGGTACCTCGGCTTAAGTACTTCATTTGTTCCGGAGGTCCATTCTTAACCTGAAACTGTTCTTAACCTGAAGCACCACTTTAGCTAATGGGGCCTCCTGCTGCTGCTGTGCCGCCGGAGCACAATTTCTGTTCTCATCCTGAAGCAAAGTTCTTAACCTGAAGCACTATTTCTGGGTTAGCGGAGTCTGTATCCTGAAGCGTATGTAACCCGAGGTACTAATACTAATACTCATACTCATACTAATACTAATACTACTAATAGGGCCTCAGAGTGGAACTCCCCTTGAAGTTAACAGACACCAATTCATTCATTCATCCACATGGGAAATTGCTGTGGAGAGGCGTGCGCAGTTGGTAGGTCACACATTTCAGCGAAGCACTGATGTCATCTTTATTCGATGCCAAGAGATTAAGAGTTCAGAGGATCAGGAAATGTCTGTAGGACTCAGAAGTGGGTTGTGACTTCTATCAGATGACAGGTTTATTTGGACTCTCTGTGATAAGCGACCTGCTGGAAATTTCCTTTCTGAACAAGCAGTTTTTAATTCTCATTTGGAAGGTTTGTGTGCATGCATGATAGAAAGAGAGGTTCCACCTGCAATATACGTTTAAAGCAGTATTATACCACTTTAAACAGTCCTGGCTTCCCCCAAAGAATCCTGGGAGCTGTCATTTGTTAATAGTGCTGAGAGTTGCAAAGGTAAAGGTAAAGGGACCCCTGACCATTAGGTCCAGTAGTGACCGACTCTGGGGTTGTGACCCTCATCTCGCTTTAATGGCCGAGGGAGCCGGCGTACAGCTTCCGGGTCATGTGGCCAGCATGACTAAGCCGCTTCTGGTGAACCAGAGCAGCGCACGGAAACGCTGTTTACCTTCCCACCGGAGCGGTACCTATTTATCTACTTGCACTTTGACATGCTTTCGAACTGCTAGGTTGGCAGGAGCAGGGACCGAGCAACGGGAGCTCACTCCATTGCGGGGATTTGAACCGCTGACCTTCTGATCAACAAGTCCTAGACTGTGGTTTAACCCCCAGCGCCCACAGAGTTCCTAGGAGACCCCTATCTACCTCACAGAGATATAATTCACAGAGTCCCCTGGAAAGATGAATTGACTATTACATCACTCTGAAGTGGGGTAGGATGGGGAGAGGGGTCTCAATGAAACCCACCAGTGCAGCCATTTAATTCTCCTCCACTTTAGCCTACCTTCTTCTTTGGTGATCACTTGTAGCCGAATATGATTGTCTTCCAGTGTAGTGTAGTGGTTAAGAGTGGTGGACTCGTAATCTGGTGAACCAGGTTCGCATCCCTGCTCCTCCACATGCAGCTGCTGGGTGACCTTGGGCCAGTCACACTTCTCTGAAGTCTCTCAGCCCCACTCACCTCACAGAGTGTTTGTTGCGGGGGAGGAAGGGAAAGGAGATTGTCAGCCACTTTGAGACTCCTTCGGGTAGTGATTAAGCAGGATATCAAATCCGAACTCCTCCTCCTCCTCCTCCTCCTCCTCCTCCTCCTCCTCCTCCTCTTCTTTTTCCATAAACACAGTTTTAACAGTGAGTCCGTAAGTGACCGTGGAGGCCAATTCTGGACCCACACATCCTTCCACAGTGGGGACATAGGTTTCCAGGCGGGAGTTGATCATGGTGAGGGTTTGCCAAGCGTGCCTTCCTCTTAGCACGTTTCTCCCTTTCGTCCCAAATTCAAGCAACCCATGACACCTTTGGTAAAGGCTGTTCTCCGATTGGAGAGCTCACAGGCCAGTGTTTCCCAGTTATCAAGTGCTTATACTACTTTTTTTTTATAGATTTGCCCTGAGACTGTCTTTAAACCTCTTTTGTTGACCACCAGCATTACGCTTTCCATTTTTAAGTTCGGAATAGAGTAGTTGCTTTGGAAGACGATCATCAGGCATCTGCACAACATGACCAGTCCAACGAAATTGATGTTGAAGAATCATTGCTTCAACAATGGGGATCCTTGCTTCTTCCAGTACACTGGTATTAGTTCGCCTGTCTTCCCAAGTGATGTGTAAAATTTTTCAGACACATTGTTGATGGAATCTGTGGAGGAGTTGGAGATGGCGTTTATAAGCAGTCCATGTTTCACAAGCATACAGTAAGGTTGGTATTTTAGCCTATAGCCTTCTGAAAACAGTAGCTAATGGAAGTCATTTACAACAAGTAAACAGATGGGGCTCCTCTCTGCATACTCAGTTATAAGAGCAATGTACACAGAGCCTAGGACTTGCCAATCAGAAGGTCGGCGGTTCAAATCCCCACAACGGGGTGAGCTCCCGTTGCTCGGTCCCTGCTCCTGCCAACCTAGCAGTTCAAAAGCACATCAAAGTGCAAGTAGATAAATAGGTTCCGCTCTGGCGGGAAGGTAAAGGTGTTTCCGTGCGCTGCTCTGGTTCGCCAGAAGCGGCTTAGTCATGCTGGCCACATGACCTGGAAGCTGTATGCCGGCTCCCTTGGCTAATAAAGCGAGATGAGTGCCGCAACCCCAGAGTCGGCCACGACTAGACCTAATGGTCAGGGGTACCTTTACCTTTACCTTTACTAAAACTTCAGCAGGAAAATCTTGGACCCTGTCAGTGAGCTATGGCCAATGTTAAAGGTCCAACAACATCCCTACTTTGAAAACACCACCGCAAAACTGGAAAATGTGGGCAATGATAAAGTTGGCATGAAGAGTTTCTTGCCTTTTGAAAACACCTCGTTATCTTAATTCTCTGGTATTTTTTAAATCAGTGCATGTGCTTTCCTCAATTTCATGCCCAGACACTTAGCCAAATATATTTTTCCTCTTTTTTTTAATGCTGATTCACAATTCCCTTATTTGGTTTGGTTTCTGCTTCTTTTAACAAGTAATACCGTCATTCTGCAGGTGTCGGGGATTTCCCTCACTCGGACCCGCTTCAGAAAGGAAGGCAAATCTTTGCTGAAGTGCTGCGCTGTACAAATATTTGCTGAGCCCTTTAGGATTTCTGGTAGAAACTATTCACACTGAGATCACAGAACTGATCAGAATGGAGCCAGCTTTCCTTCCTTCTGCCATAACTCAGGGTGATGACTTTTATTACACAAATGATATGCGCCCGAGAGCAATGGGATCCTACTGCCTTTCCCTACACTGGGAAATAGCAAGCATTTCCACATCAATAATTGTCCTAATTTCCACGGAATTCATGGCTGAGATCCAAGGAACTCTGCAACTAATTCTACATGCCCAAGGAGTCTTTGGGATGGAGTTTCAGAAACAGTAGCCTCCCAAGCCACAAAATCAAACCACTTCTGAAATAGAGGAGTTTGCGATCAGGACTGGCCCAAGCCATTTTGCCGCCTGAGGCAGACAACAAAATGGCGACCTCCTGCTCACCGGGGAAAAGGGGGTGAGGGAAGATCTGCGTCAGGAACAAGTGGGGAAGGAAGCTTGACATTGGGATTTGATGCCCTGGTGAATCCTGCTGCCTCAGGCAGTCACCTCACCTTGCCTCATGGTTGGGCCGGCTCTGTTTGTGATAAGGCAATGTGGAATGGGGGAGCTTTCCATTAAACAACTCCCTGCCAAGCATATTTCTTTCTTTTTTTAAAAAAAATTGTATATATCCTTTTATTGTCTGTCTAGACTTGCCCTTGGTTTGTTTGTTTTTTAATTTCAATGCAAACTTATAACAAAAATTACAAACGTTGAATCCAAAATAATACAGTGGTACCTCGGGTTACATACACTTCAGGTGACAGACTCTGCTAACCCAGAAATAGTGCTTCAGGTTAAGAACTTTGCTTCAGGATAAGAACAGAATCAGGCTCCGGTGGCGCGGCAGCAGCAGGAGGCCCCATTAGCTAAAGTGGTGCTTCAGGTTAAGAACAGTTTCAGGTTAAGAACGGACCTCCGGAACCAATTAAGTACTTAACCCGAGGTACCACTGTACCATACAAACAAGAAAAAAAAGCAGGACACAAAAAAGGAAAACAAAAAAAGAACAAAAACACAAAAAACAAAAACACACACATCTACAATTAAAACCATATCATCATTCTAATCTAGTCATTAGATACATATACACATGCATGCATATTTCACTGCTTACCACGTGTACAAAGGTAGCATTCTGAGGTTTTTCGTTTGATGAGGAATAAGAAATCAAAAGTAACAAAAATGGATCAGTGAAGGTGTGCTATTTGAACTGCACCACGTTTCGAGATATTTCCTCTCTCCATCTCAGATAACATGTGGCACCGATGACTTCATTGGTTTTAATATAATTTTTTTTTAATATAAATTTACGTTTCATTTATTTACATGGTGTTTGTATACCTGCTTTGTAGCAAATTGTTCACAAATTCAAATAGCTGCCAATTTATTCTTAAATTCCTGATCATCTGTAAAAAGGCTGCAATTCTTTTCAGTTTTCACATTGCTTGGTGCATGTTCTACCTTACAATCTTCACCCAAGGTGGAAGCATGTAAACCAGTGTGAAACCATTCCTTTAAAAATATTCCAAATCAGCAAGCCCTAGGCTCTGTGGTTTAACCCACAGAGCCACCCGCGCCCCAGAGTTGGAAGAGTTGTTGCCAGCCAGCAAATACAATATTGTGCTAGTGGGAACAATGGGATGCTTCTAGACTGTCGATATCTTGTGGTGGGATTCAATCGCATGCCAGCAAATCCAGATTGCACAATCGAAGTTGTTTTGGAGTAATTTTGCAACAAACCTGCTTCCCTTGCCCCCAAATACTGGACCTTTTGTGGTGAGGAAATTATTGTTGTAGTGGTTAAAATTTGTATACTGCCCTATCACTGCATGTCTCAGAGTGGTTGCAACATAAAATCACAATATAAAAAAACAAAATACATCATAAAACAACCCAATATTCCTTCCCTTCACCAACACATTTTAAAAGGGCATTGGATGTCAGTCAGCCAAAGATCTGGTTAAAGAGGAATATTTTTGCCTGGCGCCTAAAGGTATATCATGAAGGCACCAGCCAAACCTCTCTGGGGAGAGCATTTGGTGGAAGATGCGGGAATAGACTTGCTTAACATCTTGTATTATCTTTAAACTTATTTTCAGGGGTTTTTTTGATACCATTTTTGGAAGTTTTTCTAGTTGCTTTTATGCTGTGTTTGCAAATTGCCTTAGTGTGCAGGTAAAACACAATGCATAAATTAATAACATAATGATAAATATAATAATGATTTATGAAGAGATAAAGAGATGGATAAAAACTACATTTAGCAAGAAACCGGAAATTTTTTTACCAGGAATTGTTTCAGATAATATTCCCAAAAATAAAACCAGGTTATTTATATATGTGATGTCAGCAGCAAGGGCTATAGTGGCAGAACACTGGAAAGATAAAAATAACCCACTAAAGACGAATAGGTGGTCAAATTGTGCGAGTACTTGGAGCTCACGAAGCTGACAGATGCAATAAGAGATAAATCTAAAAAGATGGTGAAAGAAGAATGGGAATGTTTAAATAATTATCTAGGGGATAAGGGTTCATCAATAAAAACCTGGTTATATTTAGAATGATACTGCATAGGGAAATGTTCTCTGATACCAAGATGAGGGATTCTATGGAATGCAGATAGAGAGAATTGATAAGAATAATGATCTGTTGTGACCTTGACGGAAGCATACAATAGACGAGTCTTCTTGTGTTTTGGCTCATTTCCCCCTCCCCCCCTTTTTTCTCTTTCTTTTTTCCTTCTTTCCTTTTCCTTTTTTCTTTCCCATAATGGCTTATTTTCTGTGCCATGTACTTTGATATTTTTTGTAGTTTTTTAGCCTTTCCCATTATTATTATTATTAAGGATTTTTCTTTTGTAATTTTGGTTGTTTATATCTATCTGTATTTGTTTAAAGCAAAATAAAAATTAAATAATAATAATAACCTCCCTCTAAACAAAGCAGAATGAAGGCTGAATAAATAGTTGACACTAAGTTATCCACAGACAAATCAGCGTGAATGCCGAAGAAACAGGTCACGTGACCTGTGTATTAAATAGTTCCTTGTGTTCCTCATTCTCTGGTGACACAGCAAATATATTTAAGTCCTGTAGGCAAGTTCTCATGGCAGCTTACAACATTTAGGGTTGCAGAAGTGGATGAGAAGGTCTTGCCAAGCCTGGGATACCTTCTTCTCTTCACTTTGCAAACGTGCATGAGAAATTTCATAGAGGGGAAAAAAATCTGCTGGGTGTCACCCAAGTCTAATTGCCAGTCCCATGATAGATTGCTAATGCAACATGCGTTGCATAATTAGAAGAGACACAAACTTTTAGGGCACCATGTCGTTGTCAGATTCATTTCCAGTTTTTCAGAAATGCTGATATAAATGTGTTAAATGGAAACAACAGCTAATTTAATTATATCGTGGGATAAAGAAAGAGGAATGAAATTAAAACAAATCAAATCAAGGCAAGGTAAGTATAGCCATCATTCTTTAGAAGATTGCCATGTACAATGATCTGGGGGGGAAATATGGAATAGTTTCACTCTAAAGGGCTAGTAATAACAACCTATGAGTTTTGCAAATCCCAAATTATAAAGGCTGAGAAAGAGAGAGAGAAAGAAAACTTCAGGCTCCATGAAGTTTCTCATAAATGCTTTCGTTTTATCTAGGACCACTTGCAATAAAAAGCTTGCATGACATAAATGGCCAATTTCCCCTTGTACCAATTTCTTCACCATTAGGAACAACGACTGGTTATTTGTTGATTCAGAAACACTATAATCTCTGTTAAACCAAAATTCTAAAGCCATCCTGCATGGACATTAAGTCACATAGAAGTCAATGGGACTCACTTCTGGTTTGAGAGAAAGAACATCAAGCATCTTTGTGTCCAAAGACTGAAAACAGGAATTGCTGTTGTTGTTCTTTAGTCGTTTAGTCGTATCCGACTCTTCGTGACCCCACGGACCAGAGCATGCCAGGCACTCCTGTCTTCCACTGCCTCCCGCAGTTTGGTCAAACTCATGCTAGTAGCTTCGAGAACACTATCCAACCATCGCGTCCTCCGTCGTCCCCTTCTCCTTGTGCCCTCCATCTTTCCCAACATCACGGTCTTTTCCAGGGAGTCTTCTCTTCTCATGAGGTGGCCAGAGTATTGGAGCCTCAGCTTCAGGATCTGTCCTTCCAGTGAGCACTCAGGGACGTGGGTGGCGCTGTGGGTTAAACCACAGAGCCTAAGACTTGCTGATCAGGTCGGCGGTTCAAATCCCCGTGACGGGGTGAGCTCCCGTTGCTCGGTCCCTGCTCCTGCCAACCTAGCAGTTCGAAAGCACGTCTAAGTCATAAATAGGGACCGCTCCGGCGGGAAGGTAAACAGCGTTTCCGTGTGCTGCTCTGGTTCGCCAGAAGCGGCTTCGTCATGCTGGCCACATGACCAGGAAGCTGTACGCCGGCTCCCTCGGCCAGTAAAGCGAGATGAGCGCCACAACCCTAGAGTCAGCCACGACTGGACCTAACGGTCAGGGGTCCCTTTACCTTTAAGTTTGTTCTTGGTATCAGCTTTCATGTGCATGCACACTTCTTCAGATACCCGAAAGCATGCACACGAAAGCTTATACAAAGAACAAACTTAGTTGGTCTCTAAGGTGCTACTGGACAATTTTTTATTTTTTTATATATTTCGACTGTGTCAGACCAACATGGCTACCTACCTGAATCTAGAACCATGATTGAGTTATTCAATTTTTTATTAATTTTTTTTGCATTGATATCCCACCTTTTCCTCCAAGGTGCCATACATGGTTCTCCGTCTCCTCATTTAATCCCCAACAACCACCCTGTGAGGTAGGCCTGAAAAGCAGTGGCTGGCCCAAGGTCACCCAGGAAGTTTTGTTGCTGAATTGGATATTTGAACCCTGGTGATTTAGAGCCCTGCCTATTCAAGAGAATCCAGACTCTTCATAGGATACCTTGTTTTGTTACCATACCACTTTCAGGTTTAGGAATCAGTAGCTGTGTACCTAGAACTAAATGCACAGATTTATAGATATATATGAAAATGTCAGTGTTGAGGGGAATATTGGAAGCAGCTGTGATCCGAAAGGAGGCAAAAGCACCAAGACGAAAGTCAAGCAATTAACGCAAGCATAGAGGAGTGCCATTAAATCGTAGCAAGCGGCACAGATTTTCTTTTGAGAGAAAAAAAAGGAGCGTAGATTTTCTTCCCTTATTCCCACAACTTATGTTATTAATTCTCCTGGCATGTATCATAGTAGAATGATTGCATTTATGAGCTTGGCTACCTCTTTTAACATGATCCGATAGCTGCTTCCTAAAGCTCTTGTTTTTATATCCATTACATACCGTCGTAAGCCGCACGGAGCTCAACCAGAGAGTGACTCAAAAAGGGGTTGCTCGTGTCAGATGAAGATTGCCAACTGCCAAGTGCAAAATGTGGATATAATTTTATAACATTATTTTATAATTAAAGTAATAAGTGAGGTTTCCTGCTATTGTTTAAAAATGTGTCATGATGAATTTAAATCACAGATAAAGACATCGAAAGAGCTGCTAAGTAATATGTTGGCAGCAAAGATGGTATAGAAGGGGGGGGGAAGAGAGACATGTGCAAACAATTTCACCGGAATAGTTATGTTTATGGCATGTAGATTCTGTTTTAGGAACTCTAACCACTTAGAGAAAGTGTTTTTATTCATGCCAGAATGAGGTTAGCTTATTTGCTATTGTACATCTATGGACTGGTGTGTGTGTGTGTGTGTGTGTGTGTGTAACTGCCAAGGAAATTTAATCTGCTGTTTTTATGAGCGGACAATATTTTTAGCAAACTGTAAAACAGGGCCCTAAAAGAATGCGGAAGGTTAGTTGGTTTGAGTGAAATCGTGCGCCTAGATGTTCATGGATGAAGGGCCACTAAAGACAATGACCAGAATCCCATGAACCGCACAATCAGTTCCATGCACACAAAACGGGGTCCTGGACTTGTGGTTCCTCAAGAGCAGTGTGTGTCACCTCTCCCTCCCTCTCTGTCCCACATGACATAGCAAATAGCTTTTGAGACGAAGGGGGCTTTTCAAAGGCAGTTTTGGGTAAAGTAGGGCAGAGGCTGATGTTCATTATGAGGAGGGAAAAACCCCAAAGTCATTGCAATGGGCATGCCAAAAACCTCGGAAGCACTTAAAATATCTCTTTGGATTTTGGCCAGTGGCCCCTACCTATGCATAAGGAACAGAAAAATGCAGGTGGCCTCGCTGGGAGTGCCTTCCATCTGCTTGGGCACAGCTGCACCTCTATCCTGACAGGGATAGTCTAACTTGCCCTGTCCATGCTCTGGGAACCTCTAGCTTAGATTACTGCAACACGTTCCACATGGGGCTGCCTCTGAAGATACTTTGGATACTTCACATGGTGCAGAAATCAGCAACCATGGGGGCATTTTTACTCAGAACAAAGTCCCACTGAGGTCAATAGGATTTATTCTCTGGTATGGTCCTGATCATTCTCATAGTTTCTATTGTTGTTGTTGTTGTTGTTGTTGTTGTTGTTGTTGTTGTTGTCGTCGTCGTTGTCGTTGTTGTTGTTGTTGTTGTTATTATTATTATTATTATTATTATTATTATTATTATTATTATTCTGCCTTTTCCCATGACAGGGACTCAAGGCAGCTTACAGCTAAAATTTCATTTCCTTCCATTTATCTGTGGAAGTTGGCATGCACAATCCCTTCCCTCGCACATCCCCCCCCCTTACCTGCGAGGTAGGCTTGGCGGAGAGGTTGTGATTGGCTCAAGGGGACCGGTGTATATGTGAATACGATGTCTATGTGTGTGGTGAGATCCAGCATAGGAGAAACTTCCCGATGTGGAACAATGTCCCTATTTTCATGAGAGAAATGTTGGAGGGTATGAAAAGGTTGTTTGGGTAGCTGACTGCTTGGAGTGTGTCTGGGGTGTGTGTGCTCCCCCTCGCTCACACACTCCTTTTGACACACAAACACCCCACTTTATATGTGAATGGAACAGAGACGAATATGGCTGCATTGTTCCATCTAGTTCCGTCCTTAGAATGAAGCCAAGCTTAATGGCAGGAGTCAAGAATGGATGTAAGTGGCAATCTTCACCTCTTCCCTTTCAACCCCATACATCTGAGAAACCACAAGATTCCCGTGGCCAGCTGCTGCTGGTCATCACCACTATCCTTTGTTTTGCTATTGACACAGAGTCCACTTAAATTCCTCACCAGTCTTTCAGTAGAGAGGCTTCTCCTAAGAGCAGTTGTGCCATCTCTCTTGACCACAGATGGAATCAAAGACAGACTTGCCGTCTTGAAATTTACAGCATGTTGTACGCTGAAAGAAAATTATATGAAAATGATATGCCAGTAGTATTTAACTCCTAGTAAGCTAGCAAAATTTTGAATTATGGTGCTGGAGGAGACTCTTGAGAGTCCCATGGACTGCAAGAAGATCAAACCTATCCATTCTGATGGAAATCAGCCCTGAGTGCTCATTGGAAGGACAGATCCTGAAGCTGAGGCTCCAATACTTTGGCCACCTCATGAGAAGAGAAGACTCCCTGGAAAAGACCCTGATGTTGGGAAAGATGGAGGGCACAAGGAGAAGGGGACAACAGAGGACAAGATGGTTGGACAGTGTTCTTGAAGCTACCAGCATGAGTTTGATCAAACTGTGGGAGGCAGTGGAAGACAGAAGTGCCTGGCGTGCTCTGGTCAATGGGGTCACGAAGAGTTGGACACGACTAAACGACTAAACAACAACAAGCTACCAAAAATATATAAAACAAGTACAAATACCTGCTGGAAATGTAAAGAAAAAGAAGGTACCTTCTACCATATGTCATGGTCATGTAAGGTAATAAAGGCTTTCTGGGAAATGATATATAATGAAATGAAAAAAATGTTTAAAATAACTTTTGTAAAAAAAACCCAGAAGCCTTTTAATTAGGAATTACAGGTACCGACATTCCAAAGGAACAGAAAAGACTTTTTATGTATGTGACAACAGCAGCAAGGATGCTACCAGCCCAGAGATGGGAAGAAGAAAGAGTCCCTACCAGAGAGGAATGGCAAACGAAGCTCTTAGACTACGCTGAAATGGCAAAACTGACAGAAAAGCTCAAGGACCAAGACGATAAAAAATTCAAGCAAGAATGGGAAAAGTTTATAATTTATTTAGGTGACCACTGTAAGCAGTGTAATGAAAACATTAGCAGGATTTAAATCTCACTTGCAACAAATAGAATCATAGAATCATAGAATCATAGAGTTGGAAGAGACCACAAGGGCCATCGAGTCCAACCCCCTGCCAAGCAGGAAACACCATCAGAGCACTCCTGACATATGGTTGTCAAGCCTCTGCTTAAAGACCTCCAAAGAAGGAGACTCCACCACACTCCTTGGCAGCAAATTCCACTGTCGAACAGCTCTTACTGTCAGGAAGTTCTTCCTAATGTTTAGGTGGAATCTTCTTTCCTGCAGTTTGGATCCATTGCTCCGTGTCCGCTTCTCTGGAGCAGCAGAAAACAACCTTTCTCCCTCCTGTATGTGACATCCTTTTATATATTTGAACATGGCTATCATATCACCCCTTAACCTCCTCTTCTCCAGGCTAAACATGCCCAGCTCCCTTAGCCGTTCCTCATAAGGCATCGTTTCCAGGCCTTTGACCATTTTGGTTGCCCTCCTCTGGACACGTTCCAGTTTGTCAGTGTCCTTCTTGAACTGTGGCGCCCAGAACTGGACACAGTACTCCAGGTGAGGTCTGACCAGAGCAGAATACAGTGGCACTATTACTTCCCTTGATCTAGATGCTATACTCCTATTGATGCAGCCCAGAATTGCATATGGACAATATGAATAGATATAAAATATAGATAAACTATGCAGCTGAAGTCCCGAGATTCAGAGTAATATCTTTATATGGATGTTTATTTGGTATGGTTATAAACTTGTATTTGTAAAACAAATAAAAAAAATGATTTCAAAGACAGACTTGCCGTCCTTTCAGTGGGACCAGACTTTTATTTCAAGCGGTCCTAATCCGATTGCGCGATGCGATCATCAAACTGGCAAAATTTAAAAGGAAGAGAGATGGGGGTGGGACTTTTCATTTATCCTGTAATCTCTTCCTGCTACTGGAACTGCTGCAATTCCTTCAATTTTTGTTTTTCAAGAACCTAAACCTCTCTGCTTACCCGACACCTAATCTAATGAAAGAAAAGCACAGACAGGTTAATCCAGTTCACTTCCAGTATTTGCTATTCTAACTTGTTAATCTAGTTCGCTTCCACTATTTACTGTTCTAGTTAGTACAGGAAGGAAACAGATGCTTTGAATGTGCAATAAAACACCAAACTCACAAACGCAGCAAGCCCATCATAATGTTTGAGAACCAATACAGAATGACCTCATCTTTGTAGGCAGTGTAATGAATTGGACTAGACATTCCTAACGTAAAACACAATATTCAACCAACAGCATTAAGACCGCAAAGTAAAAGATACGGGGAATGTTCAGTAAAGAGGAATTCAAGTGCTTATAAGGCTTGATTCTCTGGGGGAAAACATTCTTCTAAAGTTTAGCAGGCTCACCCCTCTTTGAAATGCTGTATTACGAGTGTTTACTCTTTGCTTTGCTCATTTCGTGACAAGAATCGGGGAGTTTGACTTATTTGTTCAATGTGCTGCGATTTCAAATGATCCAAATGTTTGCAATTGCATTGATCACAGCAAGAGAGATGTGGAGTAGATTGAAATGGTATCTTTTATCTCATCAATTGTATATGAGTGTGTGGGTTTTAATCTTCTGACACAGATGTTTAAAGTAACCTGCCCCAACCTGGTGTGTGCTAGGTGTTTGGGACAGCAACTGCCCATCAACACCAGTGGCCCAAAACATCTTGAAGGCACCAGGTCCAGGAAAGATGGTTTGGAACAACAACAAACGGCCTCTGCCCAGTATACCTGAAGGAGCGTCTCCACCCCCATCGTTCAGCCTGGAAACTGAGGTCCAGCTCTGAGGGCCATCTGGTGGTTCCCTCCCTGTGAGAAGTGAGGCTATAGCAGGCTTCCTCAAACTTGGCCCTCCAAATGTTGTGAGACTACAATTCCCATCATCCCTGACCACTGGTCCTGCTAGCTAGGGATCATGGGAGTTGTAGGCCAAAAACATCTGGAGGGCTGAGTTTGAGGAAGCCTGGACAGGGAACCAGGCAGAGGGCCTTCTTGGTGGTGGCACCCGCCCTGTGGAATGCCCTTCCATCAGATGTGGGTGGGTCTAGCTTGGGCCTTAACAGAAATAAAAAAGGCAAAGCGTATTTTGAAGGGCAGAAATTAATGCAGCTTGATATCCGATATTAGTTATAATTAGAGTAGACCCAATGAAATCGATGAATTTAAGTAACTTAAGTCTGATGATGTGAGAGGTTCTGCTCTGAGTAAGGCCATCTACACTAGACATTTAAAGCCGCACCATATCACTTTAAACAGTCGTGGTTCCCCCCAAAGAATCCTGGGAAATGTGGTTTGCTAAACAAGCTGCACAGAGTCTCTCTTATGCCTTCTGAACCCCCGCTACCGCATCCCACAAAGTCAAGCTTTTCTGGCTTGGGGAAGGGATAGTGCTAGCAGGAAAGGCAAAATTTGGCATTTTCGGTCGCCAAAAATGGGGGGGGGGGCACCACAGAAATTTCCCAGTGTCAGCCTTTTAACATTAATGGTCACAAATTGCTCAGCTGAGCATTCATTTTCTCAGCTGAAGTATATTAAAAATTCCAACGGAACAACTATGTAACAAGGAAATCTGGATGTCTTTTTAATATTTTGTTGGAAGCCACCCAGAGTAGCTGGGGAAACCCAGCCAGATGGGTGGGGTATATAATAATAATAATAATAATAATAATAATAATAATAATAATAATAATGTTATGTACTGAAGTTCTCACCCTGGGCCAGCAGGGGGATACTGTAGATAGTTTTCACTCAGGTCCACGTCAGTTATTTTAGGCGGGAAACCCTGGGTTGTTGTTGCTACAATGTTGACAGCCGGCTGCCTATAAAAGCAGGCCGGCTGAGCTGTTTGCTGTTCAGTTCTGTTCCAGCTTACAAATAAAGAGCTGCTTTGGAAGAATCGCTGTGTCGTCTGCCATGTCTACCCACTATTCTACAATAATAATAATTTATTATTATCTCAACCAAGCATAGACACCAATGTGTTACCTTAAATTAGTTTTGAGGATCTGATCAAACACTTTGAAATTAGGAGATTTTTTAAAAAATAAAGTGGAAGTATACAAAAACCCCCAATTATTTTCCATCCTACTGTAGTTTTTGTTTCATTTCAAAAAATAAAATTTATTATTGCTTATATTTTGAATTAGATATATATGTGGGAACCAAAATCTTTTATGTGCTTGGGGCCTCTAGAAGTCTTAATCTGGCCCTGTTACAGGGCCAACTTCATGTTATTGCTGAAAGCCTTGGTATTACACTCTCAAAACAGAAGTCCAAGGGCAGCAGTTTACTAGCCCCAAAGCAAGGTAAAAGGTGAAAGACCCCTGGACGGTTAAGTCCAGTCAAAGGAAACTATGGGCTCATCTCACTTTTCAGACAGAGGGAGCCGGCGTTTGTCCACAGACAGCTTACCAGGTCATGTGGCCAGCATGACTAAACGCTTCTGGTACAATGGAACACCATGACAGAATCAAGAGTGCATGGAAACGCTGTTTAACTTCCTGCCAAAGTGCTACCTATTTATCTAGTTGCACTGGCAAATTTTCGAACTGCTAAGTTGGCAGGAGCTGGGACAGAGCAACGAGATCTAACTCCGTCATGGGGATTTGAACTGCCGACCTTCAGACTGGCAGGCCCCAAAGGCTCAGTGGCTTAGACCACAGCGCCACCCGCACCCACTTCCTGTAAATAGAGAGGCCCTGTAATAGATGGATTGCCTACTTGCCTGCTCTTTGCCTTGCCTGCTGCTTCTCTGTCCGCATGCTGCTGCCCATTTCGGTGAGATGACCACTACACTCATACTTCCGCTGGCCACCTCACTAAGAGAAGAACATACAGGGTCCACCATCTGCTCCCAGCTAAGCCCACCTCACCGAGAAAGAGATTGTGTTGACATGTACCTGCTTTTGGCAGCTTCCGCAAGAGAATTAAATATTCTGCCCACATTCTACTGCCTGCCTGAGTGGAAGAGGAATGAAGATGAATGAATGCCTCTCCCCACAAGATGATGCTCCCTGCCTGAAGGACAGGGGCTGCCCACTGTGGCCCATGCTAGCCACCTGAGGGAGAAAAACTGGCCACTGTGATCTCATGCTGATGCTGCCTATTTCACAGACTGGCCACTGTGTTCTCACACGGATGTGTCCCACCAGAAGGAGAGACACAGGCCATTGTGATGTCATGCTGATGCTGAAGGAGAGAGAAACTGGCCAGTGTACCAGCCCACAACTGCTGTTCACCTGAATAACTAGGAGACACTGCCTGGCACGCCAACACATTGCTCACCATGTTCATGAGAATTATGTCCTTTGCACCTTGGACCAGACTGGGGTTTCTTAACTTGCTTTTATTCTTCTGTTCCTGCATATTAGGTTCCCTTACCAGAGGTCTATAATAACAAGGTAATGAATCAACCCCATTTATTTGTACACAAAAGGTAAAGGTAAAAGTAAAGGACCCCTGGATGGTTAAGTCCAGTCAAAGGCAACTATGGAGTTGGGACGCTCGTCTCGCTTTCAGGCTGAGGGAGCTGGCGTTTGTCCACAGACAACTTCCCAGGTCACGTGGCCAGCAGGACTAAACTGCTTCTGGCGCAATGGAATATTGTGACGGAAACCAGAACGCATGGAAACGCCATTTACCTTCCTGCTGCAGCGGTAGCTATTTATCTAGACGCACTGGTGTGCTTTCAAAGTGGTAGGTTGGCAGGAGCTGGGACAGAGCAACGGGAGCTCACCCTGGCGCGAGGATTTGAACCAACCTTCTGATTGGCGAGTCCAAGAGGCTCAGTTGTTTAGACCACATCACCACCCGCATTGCAGCCTAGCCCCCAGGGGAGAGATACTGGCCTTGACTTTCAAGCAAGTGTGATTCCGGCTGCCGCTATTACGTGCAGTGCTCCTAACTGAAGCAACAGGTGGCACTGCAGACTCACATTTGTTTTGCTGCTATAATCAGTACTGATGTGCTTTGCCCACTATGCAAGCATCTGCCTTTCCACAAACAGGGCCGGGGCTGTTTCCAACTATTCCAGAAATATGCGCAAGTCAGTTTGCTCATTCCTAATCACATCTTTACAAACGTTAAATATATTCTACACAAAAACGGGCCACCAGGGAGCAAGTCATTTATAGGATTCCTAGCATCATAGGAAGGAATTTCAGAAACAGAAAAGTGTATTAGGCTGCCATCCACTTCTCATTTGCACCAAAATCATTCCGTTAAAGTCAACCGGTTCACTGACTGATTGCATTTCTAACTGGTCTCCTCAAAGCGGCTTAACATAGGATTGAATACGTACAAAATAATAAACTGGAACACAGTAGTACCTCGGGTTACAGAAGCTTCAGCTTACAGACTCCGCTAACCCAGAAGTAGTACCTCAGGTTAAGAACTTTGCTTCAGGATGAGAACAGAGATCACGCAGCGGCAGTGCGGCAGCAGCGGGAGGCCCCATTAGCTAAAGTGGTACCTCAGGTTAAGAACAGTTTCAGGTTAAGAACGGACCTCCAGAACGAATTAAGTACTTAACCCGAGGTACCACTGTATTTAAACCAGAAAAGACTAGCAAGATAAAACAGCAGAGTACATTTTTTTTAAACAAACCAAAAACCTGGCTCTAGAAAAAAAAAAAAGTTCATAAAAACTTCCCTAAATACAAGCAGAGCGGGGCGGGGTAAGCAGCTCAACCTATTTTGGCAAGGTGTTCCTAAAAGCGGGTCCCAGAACAGAGGTCTATTTGCCTGGTTGCCACCCATGACAACTCTGGAGATGGAGGGTTCTCGCCTACACATGGGCAGCTGCTGGAATGTGAATTACGATAGAGTGAAGGTAACCAAGATGGCAGCCTCCATGTGTTGTTGAACTCCAGCTCCCACTAGCTGCTGCCAGCATGTCCAATGATCAGGTCAGGTGGGGGTTGTAGTCCAGCAACAATAGCTGCCTCGCTGTGGGTTAAACCACAGAGCCTAGGACTTGCCGATCAGAAGGTCGGCGGTTCGAATCCCCACAATGGGGTGAGCTCCCGTTGCTTGGTCCCTGCTCCTGCCAACCTAGCAGTTTGAAAGCATGTCAAAGTGCAAGGAGACAAATAGGTACCGCTCTGGTGGAAAGGTAAACGGCGTTTCCGTGCGCTGCTCTGGTTTGCCAGAAGCAGCTTTGTCATGCTGGCCACATGACCTGGAAGCTGTATGTTGGCTCCCTCGGCCAATAAAGCGAGATGAGCGCCGCAACCCCAGAGTCAGCCACAACTGGACCTAATGGTCAGGGGTCCCTTTACCCTTTACCTTTACAAGAGAGTCTATACCAGGCACCCCCAACCTTCGGCCCTCCAGATGTTTTGGACTACAATTCCCATCATCCCTGACCACTGATCCTGTTAGCTATGGATCATGGGAGTTGTAGGCCAAAACATCTGGAAGGCCACAGGTTAGGGATGCCTGGTCTATACATATTCCGCGTTGCAGTGGGGGTACAAAATGACTTGTGCCAATGTGCATGCAGTGTCTTATTGTAAGATGCTAGGCATCTTACAGTGCTTGCTACAATCAAAAGGGCATGAAGAATTGCACTGGTGGTGCTGCCAGCCATGGCAGAGCTCAGTGGAGGGAGAAACCAGCCAACCAGCCGAGTGTCAGGGAAGTACTTGCCTGGAGGCAGAGTCTGAATACAAGGTCCAGTACAGTCCTAAGGTCAGGAGTATCTCAGTTCATGTAGTCAGACCATCTGGGGGTCAGGAAAGCCGAGGGTCCAGGATCACAAGAAGCAGGTCTGCTCAGGAACAACGAATGTTGTTTCCAACAACTGATTGAGGCTGGAAACCCTGCTTAAGAAAGCTGGAGCCAGGTGGTTCTCATCAGGAGCAAGAAGGCTGATCAGCAGCAGGTGGAGTCACTTCACTTTCACTTCACCTTCTGCTCCTTCAGGCTGCTGCTCAGCAGGTGCAGCCGACTTCTGGCCCATGACACATAACTCCTTTTGGCCTCTTTTAATGGCTATGAATCGCCTCTGTACCATATCTGGCAACAGTGGCCACTACCGAGAAAGAAAACAGTGCATCTAGAATGCTGCCTCAGGGCATGGTATGGATGCATTCTATCCAAAGGTTAAATGCAATTGATATTGAATTAATACTGAAGCATGATTAAAATAAAAAATATACACCCAGGGTCTCTGGTTTTTACATCAAGGGCACCTGACTTTGAATCTAGCCAACTCTGTGTGGAGCTAGAGCCTACCTATTTTTAGTTAGGCTTTTACTCCATACAGTATATGATTAAAAAGGTAAAGGGACCCCTGACCATTAGGTCCAGTCGTGGCCGACTCTGGGGTTGCGGCGCTCATCTTGCTTTATTGGCCGAGGGAGCTTCCGGGTCATGTGGCCAGCATGACTAAGCCGCTTCTGGTGAACCATAGCAGAGCACGGAAACGCCGTTTACCTTCCTGCCCGAGGTGGTACCTATTTATCTACTTGCACTTTGGCGTGCTTTCAAACTGCTAGGTTGGCAGGAGTATATGATTGCAACTTTTATTAATTCAAAACACAGCCCATAGAAATGGACCATTGGTTTCTTGGTAGAGTGACTTTTCAATAAATATCTGGGATAATTTTACTATCCCTCTTTTGCCTGGTGTAGAATTGCTGTGCTTGTTTCACTGAGAGCCCATTTCTTTTCTGCTGTGAGAAAAGCCCAATATTTTTTAGCAGTAAGTTCGAGGCAAACTTAACTGCTACATCTGACGTCAAGGGCAGACTTTGGTAATATTTGGTAACATGGTGCCCTGAGTGAGCCCAAAATCTTCTGTTATGGATCTTCTCAATTTTGCACCCTCTCAGCCCAGCGCCCTATATCCAGCCCTGCTGATGCCCTGCAATCGCATGTCTAAGTTTTCCTCTTTCTAGCAGAGAAAATATTTAAGGTGTAAATTGAGTCAGATACCTTGATTTGATACCACAATAAGATACGAATAAGACAAATATGGTAAGTATATTTTGGGTGCTGTAAGAAAGGCAATTCAGAGAGTTTGACAGGCTTTTAAAAGTGATCCATAGGCTCCTATGTCACCCCAAATTACAACACTCCATATCTCAGGAAAGATACAAAGGGATTTGTCATGCTTCTGTTTTTGTTTGCATCCCCAGTCCTCATAAAAAGAGACAAATGGAGCCCATACTCAGCTGGTTGTATCTTCAACTTCTCCATCCTGCCCCACACTTATTCTTTTTTGTAAAAAAGGATCTGTATGTGCATCTGGATAGCTCAGCTGGTAAGAGCATGGTGCTGATGATAATGCCAAGGTTGCAAGTTTGATCTCCATACGGGACTGTCCGTTTGCATTTCTTGGTACAGAAAGTACCAAGTATGATGTGTAGAGATCCTTCCTATTCTAATTAATTCAAGAGAGTTTTCGAAGCTTCTCCTTGTGAAAGAACAAGCAGAAGGTTCATGATGTTTGGGTTATTCCTTCAGAGAAGCTGAGTACAGCTGGCTTAAACTGGTTCTCTTATCTCTTTCAGTCAAAGAGGTCATGCTGACTTTAAAAGTAAGGTCAGAAGGAGCCTGAGTTTCACTTTCTCTTCTCTTTTCCTTCTGGCGTGGTGTTCCGTACATAATCTGCTTAGTGTTAAAGTTTAGACTTACTATAAGTTATTGTAAGTTTGTCTACTGCAACTGGGTTTCTTATGGACAGTGCCAATCCTGAATGTACTGGATTTGTGACCATGATGCTCATTTTTGCCTTTGGTTGCAGTAAAGCTCTGCCGGATGAAATATAATTGCCTCTGTTCTATTTTTTGGGAATCCTGCAACGTGTTTAAGTTGTTACTCTGCTAACTATACATTGGAATCAACTCTGGATCAATATTGAGTAGAATTTCATGACAGGGACAGCTGCATATTCCTGCATTGCAGGGAGTTGGAATAGATGATTCTCGGGGTCCCTTCCAACTTTACAGTTCTATGATTGGAGCTATTCTGTACTCAGTGCAGATCCAGCTGCATTTCGCCCTAACTGGGAATTTCCCATGTGGAATTCGTCACTATGTTGTACAGAGAATTTTTAAGGAAAGTAAGAGAGTAAGACATATGCACATCTTTATCTCGTTCAGGAAATCCCAGAGAGCTAAACCATAGCTAGGGCACCTGTTTACCTGTCTCTGTTTTGCTACAAAGAACTATGAATGAATGAGATCAAGGTGGAGAAAGGCAGGTGACAAAAAGTATACAAGACACAGGTTGTACGGATTATTTCAAGGTTGCTGAGGGTTAAACTGTCCTCCTCCTAACTAGGGATGCTGGTGGCGCTGTGGTCTAAAACACTGAGCCTCTTGGGCTTGGCGATCAGAAGATTGGCGGTTTGAATCCCCGTGACGGGGTGAGCTCCCGTTGCTCTATCCCAGCTCCTGCCAACTGAGCAGTTTGAAAGCACGCCAGTGCAAGTAAATAAATAGGTACTGCTGTGGCGGGAAGGTAAATGGCGTTTCCATGCACTCTGGTTTCCATCACGGTGTTCCATTGCACCAGAAGTGGTTTAGTCCTGCTGGCCACATGACCCAGAAAGGTGTCTGTGGACAAATGCCGGCTCCCTAGGCCTGAAAGCAAGATGAGCGCCGCAACCCCATAGTTGCCTTTGAATGGACTTAACCGTCCAGGGGTCCTTTACCTTTTGACCTTCTAACTCATGCATAGGCAAACTAAGGCCTGGGGGCTGGATCCGGCCCAGTTGCCATCTGGATCTGGCCCGCGGACTGTCTGGGAATCACCACGTGGATCTGATTGTTCGGGCTGTGCCAGCGCGCGCATTCGGCAGCGCCTCCTCCTGGCTTCTCCCTACCATGCCTAGAGCTGAGAGGAAGGGGGCTGGGCTTTGTTGGTGCAAGCAGCAGCAGCAGCAGCACGAGCGCTTCAGCGGGCGCCATTTTAAGCATGCTCAATTCAGGCTTTGTTGCTGCCAGCCCCTCTCCGGAGCCCTTTTGCGTGTGGTGTAGTGGTTAAAAGCGGTGGACTCGTAATCTGGTGAACCGGGTTCGCGTCTCCGCTCCTCCACATGCAGCTGCTGGGTGACCTTGGGCCAGTCACACTTCTTTGAAGTCTCTCAGCCTCACTCACCTCACAGAGTGTTTGTTGTGGGGGAGGAAGGGAAAGGAGAATGTTAGCCGCTTTAAGACTCCTTAGGGGAGTGATAAAGCGGGATATCAAATCCAAACTCCTCCTCCTCCTCCTTAACTTCCCGCTGCCACCAGCCACTGCTGCTAGCAAGACACAGGTAAACAGCCGCCAGGGCTCATCTGGTGCTGTAGAAAAGTGAGGGGAGAGTCGGGTAGTGGTGGTGGCTTACCTGAGTAGAATGTGTCCTTTTATTTAAAATTCATCTCTGGGTTATTTGTGGGAATTTGTTCATTTCCCCCCAAAAAATATAATCCGGCCCCCCACAAGGTCTGAGGGACAGTGGACCGGCCCCCTGATGAAAAAGTTTGCCGACCCCTGTTCTTAACCTACTTCATTTTCTCACCTGCCTCGTCCAAACTGTTAGCTTTCATTCCACTTAGCTGAACAGGGCCAGAGACTTACCCTTGGACACGAAGGCAGACCACGGCTGAACTAGAATTTACACCCATGTTTCCTGTGTTCAGTCCTATCCATATATGGCAGCTGTAAATAGAGTGGTACCTCAGGTTACATACGCTTCAGGTTACATACGCTTCAGGTTACAGACTTCACTAACCCAGAAATAGTGCTTCAGGTTAAGAACTTTGCTTCAGGATGAGAACAGAAATCGTGCTCCGGCGGCGCGGCAGCAGCAGGAGGCCCCATTAGCTAAAGTGGTGCTTCAGGTTAAGAACAGTTTCAGGTTAAGAACGGACCTCTGGAATGAATTAGGTGCTTAACCTGAGGTACCACTGTAACTTGTAATTCTTCAAACTGAATACAGGCCAACAGTCAGTCATTGGGGCCTCTGAGGTGCTTGACAATTATCCTGTTGCACAACCCCAGCCAGTTAGGAAAAAGCAGGGTCACCGAGTCCTCAGTGGGCTTACATATGGCAGTTGGGGGGCTGTGTTTGACTGAGGGGTCACCAACTGGACAGACCTGCTTATGTCACACAACACATCTATATTGCAAAGGTCTGAGACATTTCTGTTCCACAGAATTAGCTTCCATCAGGCCGACAGGGAGAGCGAAAACTGGTCTCCAAATACCATTCCCCTTATTAGGCCGCAGAGCTCAATTTGCAGAGGGTTGGAATCCAGGTTTTGATTGCTTATGTTTGACAATGGTGCGGATTATTAAGAGAGAAAGGCTTGCCAGCACCTACTTAGTGGCACATTGGAAGTCACTTCACATAGCTGATGGCAAGGTTGCCAACTCTGGCAGCTTTTTGTGTGTGCGCCTCATTATTTTACTGCTCTTTAAAAGCCAACATTTGCAGGAATCTCAGTGTTCACATAAAAATAATAGCCCAGGCGATTGTGGCTGAAATGCAAAGGTTGAGTATGTCAATTTTAGATGCCTCCAAATCATTAAAAACAAAAGAAGAATGTGCAAGTTTTTAAAAGACCGTGCTTATTTTAACGAGTTTTTTTGGATATGCCAATCCAGCTGTGCCTTATGAGACAACTGGAGTGTGTCCAGACTGTTGGGAGTGAGGAAGAAGACCCCCCTCATTGCATACTCAAGGCACACTCCAGAATATGTGCCATACATTGGAAGCACATTCCCTAAGACACCTAGGAACTGTAGCTTATCCCACATAGAGCTACAATTCCAAACCCTCTCAACAAACCACAGTTTCCTGGATTCTTTGGGGGAAGCCATGACTCTCAGACTTCTATAAGAGTGCATTGGCTGTGACCAATGTCTCATGGCCCATTTCCCCTTTCATTCATAAAGATCCAAACCACACCCTTTTTGCTGAAAGTGCTATCATCTCACCCACTCCAAAAATGTCTCCAGAAGTGAGGGCCAAATTTCAAAATAGCAAGAATTAGGGTCCTAGTGCCTTACTGGTGAGGTTCCAAGCCTTGCAGTGGTTCAGGGACGAAGAAGAAGAAGAAGAAGAAGAAGAAGAAGAAGAAGAAGAAGAAGAAGAAGAAGAAAAGGAATAATAATAATTATTTATACCCCGCCCTCCCCAGCCAAGACCGGGCTCAGGGCGGCTAACACCAGATATAAAAACAATTGATTAAAATACAACTTAAAAACAAGATTAAAATACAACATTAAAATGCAGACTGTATGTTGCAGCCTCAATGCAAAATTTGTAAGAATGTCCCGTCTCACAACCATAGAGTTGTTGTTTTTTAATAGCAGAACACTGCTTCTCATGGCAAGGAATAAACTCTGATAATTGAATGTGTCCGCTGCTTACTGTTCCCCCCAACAACACTTCTCAAAAAAATGGTTCCTCAAAGAACAGCCAGCGACAGAAAGCGCCCTTGACCTTAACAGCGCCAGCAGAACAATTCAAAGAGGTTTCCATGACTAAGTAGATGCCAAGCAGCCTTCCTTTTTGGTGGCTGGCGCTGTAGGTTAAACCACAGAGCCTAGGATTTGCCGATCAGAAGGTCGGCAGTTCGAATCCCCGCAACGGGGTGAGCTCCTGTTGCTCGGTCCCTGCTCCTGCCAACCTAGCAGTTCGAAAGCACATCAAAGTGCAAGTAGATAAATAGGTACCTCTCCGGCGGGAAGGTAAACGGCGTTTCCGTGTGCTGCTCTGTACGCCGGCTCCCTCAGCCAATAAAGCGAGATGAGCACCGCAACCCCAGAGTCGGCCACGACTGGACCTAATGGTCAGGGGTCTCGAGCTCTAGAATTTTTGCGGGGAAGCCGTGACTGTTTAAAGTGGTATCACAGTGCTTTAAATATGTGGTGTGAATATGGCCTAGGAGCCCCAACCAAATACAGACTCAGGCACACCTAACCCCATTGATTTCAATGGCCCAGCAGGGCAATTCTTATGTTCTTTGTAGAGCAGGTAGATTAGAGAACCCTAGAGGAAAAACTGCTAGGAGAGGCTGTTAATGAGATTAACAAAATTTAATGTCCATCTCAAGGCACGTGAGATGATTCTCGAAGGAAAACGCACGAAGGCTGAGAGGGATGCCTATGGTTGTGGGAAAGCGGGCCCTTGTCTTTGGGAGAAATCTGGTCTAGTAATTGCATGTGATAATTAAAGCTGATTCAATCTTTCTATCAGGCATTAATGCCATTAGTTGCCAACTATGCTCCGATTCCTAAGCACTGTCAGTCCTTTCTCCCCCCACTCCTCTCCCCCTCCCAGCTTTTAAAACAGCACAATAAGGGAAATGGACCATTTGGATCACTCTAAATGCAATTTGTTCAGTTCTTTTCAAGCATATAATCCTGGTACAAAGAAAGGATTTGGGGGGCATTTTCAGCTCCGAAGGAACAAAGGCTCAGGCCAGTCAGAAGGCAGAATTGTCACTTGCAGCTGCACTGATAAAAGAGCAGCCACTAAATGCCTCTACAGTTTTGGATCCTTCTTGGGGAAGCTGAACTCTCTCTCTCTCCCTCTCTCTCTCTCTCTCTCTCTCTCTCTCTCTCTCTCTCTCTGCTAGCAGGTGCTTTCACCACAACTCTCTGACCTCCCCCCCGGGGCTGCTCTTCCCTCTTTCTAGGTCAGGGTGCAGAGCCAGTTCAGGAACAAGGGCGAATGTGGGAGCACATCACTGAACACTCAAAGCTGCCTCGTGCTCAGCCCAGCCATTGGGCCATCGACTACTACTAGATTATTAGGGTATGTTCACAGTAGCAGCTTAAAATGCAGCGATGTCACCCCCTCCACCTCCACAGCTGGATTTCAAGTCACATTTGGACTGCGTTGTTTGCATCAGAGAGGCGGCGGGGATGTCTTCGCCAAACGCACATGTTTTCTTTTTTTGTTTCCCTGCCCCTACAACCACCCTGGAACTCCTATTCATGAAGCTGTCATCTGTGCATGTGCAGTCATCACTGCATGCTCATCTGCTGTCTCAGATGTTTGCTCATCCACAGTGCCCCCTATCCTATAAAAAGCATTATACAGAGTAGCGGAGGTATTCTGTATAATGCAGAATAGGAAGGTAATAACACAACAGAATTCACAACAGAAACAATCAATTGCAGATTTGTTTTTTTAAAAATCCAGTTAAAACTATTTTGTTTAATTAATTCAACAAAACTTATGAACATGGTCCAGTGAGACCAGCTTTGCAAAGTCTGATAGTCATTAATAATAATAATAATAATAATAATAATAATAATAATAATAATTTATTATTTATACCCCGCCCATCTGGCTGGGCTTCCCCAGCCACTCTGGGTGGCTTCCAAAAAAATATTAAAATACTATAATACATCAAACATTAAAAGCTTCCCTAAACAGATCTGCCTTCAGATGTCTTCTAAAAGTCTGGTAGTTGTTGTTCTCTTAGACATCTGGTGGGAGGGCATTCCACAGGGCGGGCGCCACTACCGAGAAGGCCCTCTGCCTGGTTCCCTGTAACTTGGCTTCTTGCAGTGAAGGAACCGCCAGAAGGCCCTCGGTGCTGGACCTCACTTCCAGGGGCCCTCTGCTGTCCCCTTGCCCCTTAGCGCCCCTCTACATCATCCCTACGGCCACCAGAGGGCGGTACCACCCACTTTGAGAACCATTGCTTTCAAGGAACATAGTAGATATCTACTCAGACCACAAGTCCATCTAGCTCAATATTGTTCACAGTGACTGGCAACAGCTCTCTATGGATCCTTTGTTGTTGTTGTTGTTTAGCCGTTTCCGACTCTTCGTGACCCCATGGACCAGAGCACGCCAGGCACTCCTGTCTTCCACTGCCTCCCGCAGCTTGGTCAAACTCATGCTGGTAGCACTGTACAACCATCTCGTCCTTTGTCATCCCCTTCTCCTTGTGCCCTCCATCTTTCCCAGCATCAGGGTCTTTTCCAGGGAGTGTTCTCTTCTCATGAGGTGGCCAAAGTCTTGGAGCCTCAGCTTCAGGATCTGTCCTTCCAGTGAGCACTCAGGGCTGATTTCCTTCAGAATGGAGAGGTTTGATCTTCTTGCAGTCCATGGGACTCTCAAGAGTCTCCTCCAGCACCATAATTCAAAAGCATCAATTCTTCGGCGATCAGCCTTCTTTATGGCCCAGCTCTCACTTCCCTATGGATCCTAGCAGGAGAAATTCCCAGCCTAGCTGCAAAAGTCACAGATTGAACTTGGGGTGTTCCACACACAATGCAACTGCTTTACTACGGAGCAACAGCCCCCCCGCAAGCAGAGAGCACCCCTTTTCCTGTTCCGTTCCCATCCCTGCATCTCTCCCTGCTGACAGCCACTATCTGCATTGGGATGTGAGCAAACACCAGTGCCACTTTGTGAGTCAAGTGTCAGGACATGGCATGGCCTGATACTGTCTGAAGTTGCTCCCTCGGCCCCCAGAGATAGCAAAGGCAGGTGCTCTTGAGAGCGAAAGTTCAATTCCTGTTTGCCCCCCATTTAGAACTAGAAACTGCAAAGGAGGAACAGTGGCAAGTTACCTGGTGTTGACAAGTCGGATGAGGGAAGGGTCATGCACCCATCAGTGAATTCCTCAGCAGAGTGGGAGGCAGTTGATCTTTGTCTATAGTTGAATGCTGAGCTTAAGCCCAAGAACAGATTTCATCAAATGACAATATGGGATTCTCCGCCATGGCCATCGGCCCCAACTGGATTCATGAGACTTAAATTATTATTGATGTCATTGATAGGAGGGCGTTCCACAGGGTGAGCACCACTACCAAGAAGGCCCTCTGCCTGGTTCCCTGTAGCTTGCAGTGAGGGAACCACCAGAAGGCCTTTGGAGCTGGACCTTAGCTGAATGATGAGGATGGAGATGCTCCTTCAGGTATACAAGGCCATTTAGGGCTTTAAGGTCAACGCCAACACTTTGAATTGTGCTCAGAAACATGCTGGGAGCCAATGTAGATCCTTTAGGACTGGTGTTATATGGTCCTGGTGGCCACTCTCAGTCACCAGTCTAAGCTGCCACATTTTGGATTAGTTGTAGTTTCTGGGTAACCTTCAAAGGTAGCCCCACGTAGAGAGCATTGCAGTAGTCCAAGTGGGAGATAACTAGAGCAGTCTGCGGGCAGACAGGGTCTCAGCCTGTGTACCAGAAGGAGCTGGAAGACAGCTGCCCTGGACAGCTGTCCATTTCTAAATCGGCATCAAATGTTGGCACATGCAAACTGCATGCAAATCTATGTCCTCTTTGGTCCTCTGCCTTGATGATGTGTTTCTTCTCAGGTGACCACATTATTGACAGTCCTTTTTCATACGTGCAACAACTCATATAAAAGGACAGATAAAAGGAAAGGACTTGTTCACATAGTTCAGCCATGGAACTCACGCCCAGAGGAGGCCGTGATGGTCTCAAACCTAGATGGCTTTCAAAGAGGATTAGACAAATTCATGGAGGAGAGGGCTAATGAAGGTTACTAGCCACAATGCCTAGGATCTGCTGCCACAGTTGGAGGGAGCAATGCTTCTGAATGCCAGTTGCTGGCAATGGCAGGAGGGCAAAGGGCTCTTGTGGCTGAATTCTGCTTGTGGTTTTCTCCCCATGCATGTGGTTGGCTACTATGGGAATAGGTTACATGACCAGACGAGCCATTGGCCTGATCCAGTAGGCTCTTCTTATGTTTTTAGATCGGTCATCAGTATCTGCATCTCTGCTGGAACTATTTTTAACTGCTTTCGTTGTTTTTAGATGAGGATTTGTTTATGAATATTGGGACAGAGTGATTTTTGCAGCTGTTGTTAAAGTTGCGAAACAACAAAGCCTGGGACAGAGGAATGGAGAAATTTCTGAAACAGCAATGGGATATCAGCTTTGCCCAAGGCACGATGGATAACAGCAACAACTGGGGGAAAGAAAGACATAACATCTTACAAGGACAGTAAGAAACACCACAGAAAGAATAATTGCCATACATAGGAAGTACAAAGATAAACTTGTAGTTTTATAAATCATTTAATGTGTCAACACAAATAGAAGTTATTAATATTGCAGTTGTTGTATAAGGAATTATGATGATGACTGGAATGTAATGGAAATAAATAAGATTTAGGAACGCAGAAAGAAAGCAAATACTCAAGCCATCAATTCTAGCATGTAGGGGGGCACCTTATCTAAATTTTATAATTTGGTATTTGAACTATTGGTATTAATAATTGTATTATAAATTGGTATTGTTATAATGAGACTATTATTGGATTGTAATTGAAAACTAATAAAAGTTATTATATAAAAAAGATTTGTTTATGAATGGAAATGCTTTTACACTTTTCTTGTATTAGGGTTGAACCAGTTTGGTTTTGTAATTGTATTTTGTATTGTTGTAACCTGCCCTGGGTAAAGGGCAAATAAGAAACAGAATAAAACAAATAAATAAAATAAACATCTCCATGTTAAATGTGAGAAACAGAGAATGAAAAGCTCCTCTTCTCTCTAATCCCAAAGATACGCAAAGATTCTATCGGTGAATACGGATGTGAACTCATGGCTTCTTCATGTGAAAATGGTTTTGGATGGGGAATCAATGCACAAATACAGAAAGTGAGAGTTGGGTTTTTTATATTTGCACATATCACTAATGTTCAAAGTATAGGGCTTGCACATCCTTGCAAAGCATGCCCCAACATTGAAAGAGCCTTCAATGCAAACACTAGTTATGTGCACCTACAGGGACACGGGTGGCGCTGTGGGTAAAAGCCTCAGCGCCTAGGGCTTGCCGATCGAAAGGTCGGCGGTTCGAATCCCCGCGGCGGGGTGCGCTCCCGTTGCTCGGTCCCAGCGCCTGCCAACCTAGCAGTTCGAAATCACCCCCGGGTGCAAGTAGATAAATAGGGACCGCTTTCTAGCGGGAAGGTAAACGGCGTTTCCGTGTGCGGCTCTGGCTTGCCAGAGCTGCGATGTCACGCTGGCCACGTGACCCGGAAGTGTCTTCGGACAGCGCTGGCCCCCGGCCTCTTGAGTGAGATGGGCGCACAACCCCAGAGTCTGGCAAGACTGGCCTGTACGGGCAGGGGTACCTTTACCTTTACCTTTTTACAGAATAAAATGACCAAATTTCCTAAATTTACACATATGATTTACAGCCCCAAATACTCACTACTTCCACACTGGGCATTTATAGTTGTTGTTGTTGTTGTTTAGTCATTTAGTCGTGTCCAACTCTTCATGACCCCATGGACCAGAGCACTCCAGGCACTCCTGTCTTCCACTGCCTCCCGCAGTTTGGTCAAACTCATGCTGGTAGCTTCAAGAACACTGTCCAACCATCTCGTCCTCTGTCGTCCCCTTCTCCTTGTGCCCTCCATCTTTCCCAACATCAGGGTCTTTTCCAGGGAGTCTTCTCTTCTCATGAGGTGGCCAAAGTATTGGAGCCTCAACTTCATGATCTGTCCTTCCAGTGAGCACTCAGGGCTGATTTCCTTCAGAATGGAGAGGTTTGATCTTCTTGCAGTCCATGCATTTATAGTATAATACCCAATAACCATGCTGGCCATACACTTTTAAGGAGACAACATCATGAATAAAACATCTTCCTCTCATATTATCTTCTTCAACTCCTCATTCACCTCCAGATCTCAGAAAATCATGATAAAACACTTACAACAGAATGGCTCTGCAACCTCTCCAGAGAACTGAGATGTGTTGGTCTCTAAATCCTACATGCTTGTGGTAATCTGCTCCAGAGTGTTAGAGGAAAACCCACCACAGATTTAAGGGGGTGTATTTCAGTTGGGCTCCCAATCAGAAATGGAACTGCCATTCAGTAAGCCAAGGGGTGGTCTACTGGCCAGATCTGACCAGCAAACCAGTTACCGTATTTTTCGCTCTATAAGACGCTCCAGACCATAAGACACACCTAGTTTTAGGAGGAGGAAAACAAGAAAAAATATATATTCTGAATCCCAGAAGCCAGAACAGTGAGAAGGATTGTTGTTCTGGCTTCTGGGATAGCTGCACAGCCTCTTCAGGGCAGTGGGATGAAGGCTCCTCGCGCCCTGAAGAGTCATCGCACGGCGAAGCTAGAACAGTGAGAGGGAGTACTCGCAGCAATCCCTCTCGCTGTTCTGGCTTCTGGGATAGCTGCGCAGCCTGAATTCACTTCATAACACACACACACATTTCCCCATACTTTTTAGGAGGGAAAAAGTGCGTCTTATAGAGCAAAAAATACGGTATATGAGGCTACTCCATTTTAAGCCAGGTGTGGCAAAATGGCTGAGCCTTGTAACAGTCATAAAGCCACTGTTCCCTTTTCCAATAACAATTTTCCAAATGTAACAAAAACCAAATGTGCATGTTTAAAAGATGCCAGACAAATGTTTACGCAAGGTAAATAGCTGGGCACTTGAGAGAAAGATGGACAGCCTGACTCAGGAAGAGACTCAGCAAGAGGAAGAGGAGAGATTGACAACGGGTTTCAAGCAAAGTATTTGTGTGCTCTTTGAGGAGCGTAAAGAGGGGAAACCCAGCTCACCACAGAGCAGAAAAAACAACAGGACTGGTGGCCCTGATTATCATCTGGCAATCTTTGCGGCTTCCCTAAGTTTGCTTTTGTTTTCTCTGGTTTTGAGGATGGTGTCATGAATATTTTTTTTGTGAGCTGCATAGACGTCTTTGAAGAAAAACAAATGTGATAGGCAGAAAGATACTACTGTAATCTGCAAGGCTGAATTCTACCAGCTGAAGAACTGGCTCATGCATTGGTATGAATAATTCTGCCCCCCCCCCATCCGCAAATATTCATGAATATCTTCCTCATATTAGGCAGCCCACACATCAGACCTCTTCTTTGTATATTCACTTCCTGTGATGTTATTTTCATTTTTAAAAAGAGTCAAACACAAAGTTGCTAGGCTACCAGTTAATTTCCCTTAGAATTTCTTCAGTAGGCTTCATACTGAGCATATACGCTGCAGGCCTATCTTGTTGACAAGGGATGTTGAAAGATTGTTGGACGAGCCATCCTCCTCAGGCTGAGAGAGAGAAGCTGAGGGAGGAGATGAAAGAAGTGGGAAACAAATTGACTTCAGCTCTGAAGCTCTGCGCTGTCTCCTAACAATAGTTGAAACAGACTTCAGAGGACATTTCCCTGCCCCATTTTCTGCTTCTGAGTAGTAGTCATTGGTGTGTGTGTGTGTGTGTGTGTGTGTGTGGAGAACAGCAAGAGTTCTGTTTTCTCCTTTTTCTTCCAGACTGGCTGTGGTCTACACTGCCATGTTTCACTGCTGTGGCAGATGATTCTGAACTCTCTTTTTGGTATAGGTGATGACAGAACGCCTAAGTCAACTTGCTGGCCTTCAGATGTGATCTGCCAATGGCCAGGGATGATGGGTTGTGGTCCAGCAATATCTGAAGGAGCAAGGGGAACCACGCTGGGTGCAAGTGGCTGCCCCAAGGTCAACTCAACGAGCTTTGCAGACGAGCATGTATTTATGGCCAGCTTTCTTTGACCATAATCTGACATTTTAACCATTCCCCCATACTAGCCCTCTCATTCCTAAACCTAAACACACTGGATCGTATCCAACATGGTGCTCAGCAAGGCTCCCATCAGCACAAACATTTCCAGTTGCATAATGGGACTCCCTCCTCTCTTCCCTCTACGTTCCCCCTAAAACTATTATGGGGGTCCCCCCACTCTCTGAAGGGACGCGGGTGGCGCTGTGGGTTAAACCACAGAGCCTAGGGCTTGCCGATCAGAAGGTCGGTGGTTCGAATCCCCGTGACGGGGTGAGCTCCCGTTGCTCGGTCCCTGCTCCTGCCAACCTAGCAGTTTGAAAGCACATCAAAGTGCAAGTAGATAAATAGATACCACTCCAGTGGGAAGGTAAATGGCATTTCCGTGCGCTGCTCTGGTTCGCCAGAATCGGCTTAGTCATGCTGGCCACATGACCCGGAAGCTGTTCTCTGGCTCCCTTGGCCAATAAAGCGAGATGAGCGCCGCAACCCCAGAGTCGGCCACTACTGGACCTAGTGGTCAGGGGTCCCTTTACCTTTACCTTTTACCACTCTCTGAAGCAGATTTGTGGAGGGTATGGAGCACACGCCACAGGGAGGGAAAAATCCTGTTGACACAAGTGAAAATCCTTGCGTTGGCAGGATGCATTCATTGAATGCCACCCAATGACCTGCAAATAAGTTCACCTGGACCCATCCATGATTTGTTTCCAAGGAAAGGCATGCAAGATGGGCTTGATGGGTGTGTGTCTTGCAGCAATCCTTGGAAAATCTACGCACATCCTTTCAGGTGTTTGTTTTGATTTTCAGAGCCTGATAAGAAGGGGTTGATTCACACTTAACACTGACACTGATAGTTCCTACAGAAGCAGAAATGGTGGGGCTATTTCGGAAAACAGTGTTTAAGGCTTATAATCCTTCACTTCACCAGCTTTGAGAAGGCTGCCTTCCTTCTCTGCCATGGCAGTAGTTTGTGGCCTCTGATGGGAATCATTCTCCCCTTCTTATGAAAGAGAGGGGCAATGCTTTTGTTGGCAAAAGGTTCACACAGCATGCTGAATTTATTAAAATAGGCAAAGAAGAGAGGTGGTCTTCTGAGTTACAAGAAAAACACACACGCATTGAACATAGGAATATTAACTATATAAGACTGTTTAAAATAGCACTTAATTGACTCCTTCCAGTGCAGCTCGGTAGCAAATAGTTATAGAACTGTGCTGAGCAGGGAACTTGTCTGGGTCGGGAGAAAGGGTGGGTGGGAGCGGCGGTGGGAGTGAGGGAGAAGCTATAAAAGGTGGGCTGAAATTTATTATATGAACAAAGTCTTCCTTAAACCTTTTATTTAAGCCTCCAGCACCTAAGTTGTTGGCTTTTTGCAGGTCAACCTCAACTACTTTAGCATAGTGAAGTATGAGAGAAGGCTGAATATCATTACATTTGAGCTGTGCCTATTTTCTCCCCACATGAAATGTAAAACATCTCGACTCAAGGGGGCCTGGGAACACTTAAAAGGCATCTATGTTTTTTGTTCTATTTTTAAGCAACTAAAACCTCTGGAAAAAATGTTCCCCCTAAATGGTTTAAGCTGTCCATCTTGAAAGAAATTCTTAAAAACACACACACAAACCCCCCCCCAATATCTGAGTATTAAATTTATTCTAGATGCTCAACATTGATTCAGCTAACATCTCGACATGTTGACATGGATTCTAATGGCCCAGTCACACTGGGTGCATGGTAGCTACAGGAGAAGGGAAGAAGAAGAGGAGTTTGGATTTGATATCCCGCTTTATCACTCCCCTTCAGGAGTCTCAAAGCGGCTAACATTCTCCTTTTCCCCTCCTCCCCCACAACAAACACTCTGTGAGGTGAGAGAGGCTGAGAGACTTCAGAGATGTGTGACTAGCCCAAGGTCACCCAGCAGTGGCACGTGGAGGAGCGGGGAAGCGAACCCAGTTCACCAGATTACGAGTTTACCGCTCTTAACCACTACACCACACTGGCCCGAAAGGGCAGCATGTCTCAGTTCCTGTATTGCAGGCATGTCCAACTTTCAAGAGACTGCGATTTACTCCCACTATAAAAAAAACTGGCAGTGATCTACCAAAGTTGTTGAGCGCTTTTTTTTAGGGAGATAAAGTTTCTGAGCTTTTTTTTGGAGGGAGCAGATCCTGCGATCTACCCACAATCGACCACAGAGCTCCCACGATTGACCAGTAGATTACGACCGACCTATTGGACAGCCCTGCTGTATTGGATGCATACCACTCAAAACAGAGTGATCTTAATCCCTGACTTCCCATGGCTCAGGAAGCAGTGAAGGTATCACTCCAACTCTGCTCAGGTGGGTTGGTCACTATGGAGGTGCCACTGCATCTGGTGAAACTGTGGGCAGGTAGAAGCTACTACAAGTAGTCTCTCCACCAGATGAACCCCCTAACTGGGGGTTCCTCTTCTTCCTCTTCTTATGTTTCAATGCTGAATGGTAATTTAAAGTCTTTCTTAATCTATTCTACTCTGAATTGGCCATCTGCATCTTGCAAAACCTTAGAGTTCATCTCTCTCTCTCTTTTTTATAAAGATATTTATTAAGTTTCCAATTTTATACAAACAAAAAGCAAAAAGCAAAAGAAAAACACATACAGTTCTGAATACTTAATTTTCTATGACATATTTCCCTGACCTCCTCATACCTCCCCTTCTTGTATTCCAATTCAAATTATTTACTCAGCAAATCCTTATCTCAAAACATTACAGCTGGAAACCCCTTAATTCCAATCCAACATCATTCAACATTCTTTAATTTTACAATATTTCTGTAAATAGTCCTTAAATTTCTTCCAATCTTCTTCCGCCGACTCTTCTCCCTGGTCACGGATTCTGCCAGTCATTTCTGCCAATCCCATACAGTCGATCATCTTCATCTGCCATTCTTCCAGAGTGGGTAAATCTTGCATCTTCCAATACTTTGCAATAAGTATTCTTGCTGCTGTTGTAGCATACATAAAAAACGTTCTGTCCTTCTTTTGCACCAATTGGCCGACCATGCCCAAGAGAAAGGCCTCTGGTTTCTTCAAGAAGGTATATTTAAATACCTTTTTTAATTCATTATATATCATTTCCCAGAATGCCTTAAACTTAGGACACGTCCACCAAAGGTGAAAGAATGTACCTTCGGTTTCCTTACATTTCCAACATTTATTATCGGGCAAATGATAGATTTTTGCAAGCTTGACTGGGGTCATGTACCACCTGTATATCATTTTCATAATATTCTCTCTTAAGGCATTACATGCCGTAAACTTCATACCTGTGGTCTTAGAGTTCATCTCTCTATCAGCTCAGGTTTATCACTTTTTTATAAAAAGGTTTATCATCTTATCTTTTCTCAGAAGCCCCTGAGATCTTGTCTGCTTGGGTATGGCAGTAAATGACTGCAAAGGGAAAGAATTCTTTTGCCTGAGCTTCTCAGGGGTGGAAAATAGATTGATCCCAATCCAGGGAACCATAAACAGAGCTGAAGATTGTTTACTGACAGGGCTTTATTATTACTCCTACAAAGATGTGGTCAACGCTATCAGTTCTGTCAGTCATCAATAATCTGCTTGATGGTGTTTACACATAGTGCAGGAGTTCCCTAGAAATGGATCTTGGGCTGGAGGTGTTCCTCCAAAGCAGCTACAGTGGTACCTCAGGTTACATACGCTTCAGGTTACAGACTCCACTAACCCAGAAATAGGTTAAGAACTTTGCTTCAGGTTAAGAACTTTGCTTCAGGATGAGAACAGAAATCGTGCTCCGGCAGCGCAGCGGCAGCAGGAGGCTCCATTAGCTAAAGTGGTGCTTCAGGTTAAGAACAGTTTCAGGTTAAGTATGGACCTCTGGAACGAATTAAGTACTTAACCTGAGGTACCACTGTATTTCGGAGTTAGAGGGGCTGCTATGAGCATATGAAGCTGTTTCTGTGTTCAGATTGTTTATCTGCATTTATAGTATCATTAATTTCAATACAAAAAGTGAAACCCATAAAATGTAATCTGTTTGAAAGGCCAGGGTTGCATTCTAACAGTCCCTCTGTGTTTATGGTATGTTATCTAGCTTTCAGCAGAAGAATTCCTGTGGCTAATTACTGAGCAAAAAGGCCAAACAACTCAAACAAATGGCTGGATGAGGCAGCAAAACTCATGATAAGTGTCAGCATAAGATTATGCCTTAATGACAGTATTTTGATGTCAGGTCACAGGAGTCTACTTTGGTCTTTGTAAACAACCATATTAAGACAAACAGGACAAGTTAATGAGGAGCTATCTCTCTCTCTGTGTGTGCGCACACAGGCACATATGCAAAGCCAAAGATTACAGTGGTACCTCAGGTTAAGTACTTAATTCATTCCGGAGGTCCATTCTTAACCTGAAACTGTTCTTAACCTGAAGCACCACTTTAGCTTCTGCTGCTACTGCGCCACCAGAGCATGATTTCTGTTCTCATCCTAAAGCAAAGTTCTTAAACTGAGGTACTATTTCTGGGTTAGCAGAGTCTGTAACCTGAAGTGTATGTAACCCGAGGTACCACTGTACTTGTAAAACCTGAACATTTAAATGCTATTAACAGTCTATCAGTTCATCTCAACCAACTGTCATTCACCTGACAGCTGTTTTTCATTCTGACTACTGTTTCCATAGGCCAGTAAGGAGTCATGCAGAAATGTTGGGTTTCGAGATCCAGATCCAAAACTGCACCTAGCTACAAAGCTCATCACAACCTTCAGCAAAGAAACTCACATATCTCTCTTTGCCATTTTGAATAGAGGCGGTTTTAGGGCAATGTGACTGGTTCCCATGCACTGACCACCAAACAGTGGCGTAGCGTGGGTTGTCAGCACCCGGGGCAAGGCAAGTAATTTGCGCCCCCTAACCTGTAGATTTTAGTAGGGGCAGAGAGCTGCGAGTGCGAGCGCCCCCCCAGATGTTGCGCCCGGTGTGGCCGGCCCCCCCTGCACCCCCCACGCTACGCCACTGCCACCAAACTGGGGGGCGGCAGGCAGTGGTAAGCTCTTGCCTGGTGAAATATACTTGGAGTCGAGAGCGGATTTCATGCTCTTTATTCAGCTCATAGTGGTGAGGAGGAATGGAAGTTCCCCCAGAACGTCTGCCTTATCAGGCTGTGGATTCCCTTCCACCTGGAGCTGGATTGGGTGGCTCCTGTGGACCAATCAAACTGCTGCATTCTGGATCCTATCGTTCTAGGACCAATCAGACTGCTGCATTCTGAACCCTATTGTTCTAGGAGCAATCAGACTGCTGCCTTTTGGATCCTGTTCAACTCAGTACATAACACCTGGCTATGGGAAGGAGGCGTGAAGGCTCTGAAAGGGTCCTAGAGTCCGTCCCCCCCAATTCCCAAAGCCTAGTCAACTTTTTCCCAGGTTTTGGAGGAAATGGGAGGGCTCTAAGACTCTGCTAGAGTACTCGCACCTTCTTCCCAAAGCCCAGTTTGAAGGCAGGGGACGGGGCATCAAATTTTGGCCTAGCTCAAGGCGCCATATTACCAATCCCACCCTTGTTTTGAACATGAAAATGTGCTACAGAAAGGATCAATTACACAATGGATATGGTTAGACATTAGGAAAATTAGATTCAGAAGTTCTAAAAATCTGGTGGAGATACGAGAGGAAAGAAGGCCTCTCTCAGTCTTCCTTTTTCTCAGTCTCTTTTAATTTTTTGAAGAGAGCTTTAATTATCAACAAATGGCAATTAATTTCCTGTCATGTAAGGGTTGTACGGTATTAGCCCATCACCCATTAGAAACAATGTTGACAGTACATAGCTCCTTTCAAAGATGAGAACTTGCTTAGTTATATACAGTTGTCATTGCAATTAACTTGGGCCTTTAATTATAACCAGATGGATTAATTGTTTTAATCGCAGCTATATATCTCAAGTTCTCAACATCTTTACAGTAGCTTGTACATTTGACACGAAAGTCAAGAACATCAAACAGACGTTAAAAGCTAGCGCAGGAAACTTGCCAGCCTCTAAGGGAAGCTGCTGATCACAACCTGTCATTTTAAAAGGTTCGAAAATGCCAAGCAAACACTCGGGATTAGTGTCCTAAATACGGTTTTATCAAGCCAGCTTTCTCTTGCCTGATAATTCATCGGTATCATTTGTCTAAATACTCTGCACTACACAGCTCCAGCTCTATAATTATACAGCTTCAGGTATTCCCTTCTTCCTGCCTTTGAAATATTTGCTTTGAGGCTCTTCAGAAAAGAAGATATGATGCTTATTAGCGTGCTATTTGATGAGCGGTACAAAAAAAGGCAAGCTATAAAACTATCCATCTTAAGTGCTCTGCCAAGAGTGAAGGGAGTTCAGAATGGCCACCAAGGAGAAGCTGGTTTTTATTTTTTATGATTGTCACTTTTGCAAACTGCACACGGAATATTTTTCAGATTGCAGGACTGCCTTGATTTACATTTCCAAATTAAGGTGAGTGACTGTCAATTTCAGTTCCTCTCAGTTTCCTATTTTTACACTATTAAGCTGAGTTCTCCACATTTCCACACCAGTTTGTGGTTTTTGTTTTTTAAGTCCTCTTGAACATTAATCAGCATCTTGGTGTAAATTTTTCCTAACCAGCACATTTTTCTATGCTGTTTTGCCCCATTTGCGTATATGTTACTCTTCACTGGGTGACCAGCCTTAAATTTAATCTACCTCACAGTAGTTGTTGAAAGGATAAAGCGAGTGTGACAACCATGCCTGCCATATTGTGATGCTTGAAGGAAAGGTGACGAATAGATTTGATAACTTGTTTACTGAATAAGTAAATCTATATCTGTGCTGGTTCCGGGGGGGTTACCGTGAGGTGTGGTCCATGTCCGATCCGAGGCTGAAGCGGGGTCCAAGGCTTCAGCGAGGGTCAGGAACTCTGGCAGAAAGCCGGACAGGGTGCCGGCAGGAACAGGTAACCAACAATGTTGCTCCCACAACCTGGGACTGGGTGGGCTGGCCTTTATCTCCTCTGAGGCATAGGGCGGCCCCGGTCCACAGGTGACTCACCTCTCCTGGCCTAGAGGTGAGCACTCCTCCTGCAGGAACTTAGTTCCCTCCACATCTCTGCCCTGAGCCTCTGCAGCTAAGGAGAGGCAGGAGGATTACCAGACCCAGAGGCAACCTCACCCTCCCCTGATGGGGCTGAGAGAGGAGCACCTGCAGGCAATGGGTCCTCGATCACCTCCAGAGCCAGAGCGGATTCAGCTGGTGTCTGCTCCTGAGGATCTGGCACAGGTGAGGGCCCTTCAGGTTCAAGCCCCTGCCCCACCTCAGCTGGCCCTGGAGGCGGGGACTCCTGTGCAGGCTGGGATTCCTCAGGTTCAGCCTCTGAATCTGATTCCCAGGCCATCACAATATCCCTAATATTACTCTACTCCAGGAAAATAAAATCAAGTTGTTGGTGGCTCTTTGAGATCTAGAACCATGACACTGATTTAACTGTATCGCTTTGCGGCTGTGCCACAATTCTCTTGAGCAGTGAAAACTGCTGGTTTTTGTCCAGGGTTTCAGTTTCCTTAGAATGAGATCACTGGAGACATTGGGCCATCTTGTAGTATAGGAAGATCATGCCAGGCGAGGTTGCATATGCAGCTTTGTCTTCCAACAGTGGGGCACGACTAGGGTGGGCGAGGTGCGTTTCGGAGGACCAGCCAGGGGTTCACTATAGATCTGGTTTAAATTAGAGATAGGGCTTGATTTCTGCCCCAGTGGCGTAGCGTGGGGGGTGCAGGGGGGCCGGCCGCACCAGGCGCAACATCTGGGGGGGCGCGCTCGCACTCGCAGCTCTCTGCCCCTACTGGGTTAGGGGGCGCAAATTACTTGCCTTGCCCCGGGTGCTGACAACCCACGCTACGCCACTGTTGTGCCCAATTTATATGTGGCAAGTCTTGGCGTGAGAATACCCACGCCACTCCAGTAATGCCTAAAGGAAGCAAATCACATGAATTCATGTGGCATTGGGACCAATGTATTAAAAAGAAACACTTTCAGTTCCTGCGATGGGTAGCGAAAACCTCCTTGCAGGGGTGAATTTAACAGCCTTGGGGTTCTGAACCCCTGCCTTGAGCAAAATTTGAAAGTACTTGTGTATCTGTCAGGGGCTAGACTGAGGAGGAACGGTGGGGGCCGTCCCCTGTTCTCCTGAACCTTCCTGAGAACGGGAGGACAGTATAGATTTAGAACAGTGGTTTGCAGATGGGCATAGTTCAGAGGCTGCAGAGGGGAGAAGCTGGGAAATATTGGAAGAGGAACAGCAGGAAGAAGAAGTACCAGGGGAGAGACAGCTGACAGACTCAGTGTCCTTGGGAAGCATTCCTGCCCCCCTTCCCCGGGCCAGGCAAGCATTGAGGGTATTTGAACAGAAGGCTCAGAGGCAGAAAGCTCAGATTAGCCGATGTAAGGGTGACATAGAACAGGAGAGACGTAGGGGGTGGGACTTTACTTGGAGTAACACCATTATCTAGAGGAGACTGCATTCAGTCACCTCTCGCTGTGAATATTGAATAAATCAATTGGTAAGAACTTTTATTGTCTATCTGCTTCTTGGCTGCCACCGTGGGAGGGATTGCATTCCCCAAAGCCTGGCAATATCTTTGATCAGGTGGCAATGTTTGCTTTTCGGGTTCTTTATTGGCTGTTGCTGCTGCCACCCACACGGTCTGCGCCCTTTAATTCATTATACGACGCACTGCGGTGCTTGTCTCTGTGCCTGCTCTGCTCTGCTTGCCAACTTCATCCTTTCCCCTTGTCCCCAGTCCCCATTCTCCCCCATGACCCCATAACCCATTAGACCTTTCCGTTTCCACTTCATGTCACTTCTTGGGGCCTTCCTGCCCCCACGCCACTCCCCCTCCTCCTGCTTTTCTAAAAAGTTTTTTTATTCAAAATTAAAGCAAAACATATTATCCAAAAACATATCATCCTTGTTTCCCCCCATTTTTCCTCCCTCCCCCCACCCTCCCCCACAAAGCCCACCCCCCCGACTTCCCTCAGTTTCAGTCTTTGGTTTCTCTAAGAGTGCTGTTTTCTGCATGTTACAAAGTTGTATAGATCCTCAAACTATTTAGCTGATTATTATCAATAAAAGGTTTGTGAATGTTTATTCAAAACCTGCCAAGGAGTCCAGTTCGCTTTGTTGCGTCCTCAGATACTTTGTAAAGGGTTCCCATTCATCCTTAAAGTCACAGTTATCCTTGTCCCGTAGCTTATATGTCAGTTTTGCCAGTTCTGCATAGTCCATAAATTTTTCTTGCCATGATTCTTTAGTTGAGGTTTCTTCTGTCTTCCATCCTTGTGCTACCAGAACTCTCGCGGCCGTTGTCGCATACATGAAGATGTTTTTCAGCTTTTTTTGGCAGGTCTTTCCCTACAATTCCCAACAAAAATGCCTCGGGGTTTTTTAACAAATGTTAAATGGAACATTTTCTTCAATTCATTGTATATCATTTCCCAAATTTTTAAAATTACATTACAATCCCACCACTTATGATAAAATGTCCCTTCCTTTTCCTTACACTTCCAACATATATTTGAACTAGTTTTGTACATTTTCCCTAACTGCACTGGTGTTGTGTACCATCTGTACATCATCTTCATGTAATTCTCCTTCAGTAGGGAACAATCTGTAAATTTTAAATCCATTTTCCATTAGACCTTTCCACTTCATGTCACTTCTTGGGGCCTTCCTGCCCTCACGCCACTCCTCCTCCTCCTGCTTTTCATGCTAATCGGCAACAACAGCAGAGGATCTCAAGGCCTCCTGGCTGCTACATCTGGATGCTTTCCTCCTCATCCTATATCGTTGTGGCAGGATAACTGAGCGCTTTGCTCCGTGCGCTGGGCAAATCAAATAAATAAATAAGTCCAAAATAAGACCTCTATTCATGGGACGAAGAATGATGAAAGACAGAGGGGAGAGAAGACACAGAGCTGACAGCTGAAGCTTGCGTCTGCTCTCTTAGCCAGCAAAGCTGACAAGTAGATTGCCCAGGACAGGCACTTACAGGTTACCCTGTCAGCTACTTGAATGCCCTGTTTTTTATCTGCCACCTTCATGGAGGACTTTAAAAGAGAGAGAGAGAGAGAGAGAGAGAGAGAGAGAGAGAGAGAGAGAGAAGGGAATCAGTGCCCATCTGATCAGCTGGCTCACACTGGCATGTCATCAGCTTTTGCAGCGCAAGAACACAGAGGGGGGCAAATTGACAATGGGATCTTTCATATACTTGTCAGATTTTGTACCATTGCTGGATTACACTAAAATCTTTGATGTTTGCAGATAAATGCATAGCATGGGGTTGCAGAAGCAATATAGGCACCATGCATCTTGTCGTATGTATGGTAGTGAAGAGTAAGTAAATGATAGCCCCCAAAATACAAATTATTCTGTCTGGTTTTACCTTCTGTGATTACATTAGGGATGGGGAGATGTTGATGGACACCAACTCCTCTCAGGCCTAGCCATCAAGATTGATAGTCAGGAATGATGGGAGTTGTAGTCCAATGTCATGCTCTATAGGTTCCCCACTTCTGGGACTATTCAACCCAGCCCTGCCAAGTAATTCCAAGCAAAATACTAGACTTTTTGATAGGTTGATCAAAATGTTGGTGGCCTTGCTGCTATGCCACCAAAAATGGGGTATATGAAAGTAGGGAGACACCATTTTGGGAAACAAATGTTTGTTTAAAGAGACTTGAAGCTTCAAATAATTCACCATTGACCAAAACGGTTCATTACAAAGTAAAACAAATGCTTGTGAAGCCATTTTGGTCATGGTACAGCGAGTAGCTTGTTGTCTTTGTCCATGGAGTTTTTTTGGCAGGGATACTGGAGTGGCTTGCCGGTTCCTTTTGAATTCTGGTGCTGGAGGAGACTCTTGAGAGTCCCATGGATTGCAAGAAGATCAAACCTCTCCATTCTGAAAGAAATCAGCCCTGAGTGCTCACTGGAAGGACAGATCCTGAAGCTGAGGCTCCAATACTTTGGCCACCTCATGAGAAGAGAAGACTCCCTGGAAAAGACCCTGATGTTGGGAAAGATGGAGGGCACAAGGAGAAGGGGACGACAGAGGACGAGATGGTTGGATAGTGTTCTCGAAGCTACCTGCATGAGTTTGACCAAATTGCAGGAGGCAGTGGAAGACAGGAGTGCCTGGTGTGCTCTGGTCCATGGGGTCACGAAGAGTCGGACACGACTAAACGACTAAACAACAACAACAACAACAACACAGCCAGTAGCATTTTCATCTACTGTAGGGTTTGCCTAAACAGATGAGAATTTTCAAGTTGGAAGAAGATAATGCTGTCAAAAGCCAAATGCATCACCCAAGGCCAACCCAGCCTTCTACAGCATGGTGCCTTCCAGATCTTTAACCTGTGCTTAACCTAAGTTCACTGAATTGATGCAGAACTGACTAGTGCGCCTCAGAAATTTAACTTCCCCTAAGCCAAAATAGCACTTTGAGCCCAGATATTAAAGCAATTTGATTTCTTCCTTTGTGAAATGGGTGTGTGTTTCCCAACGGGTTAGTCAACTTTACAAAGGTTCTAAAGCAGATCCCATTGTTCTAATTGGGCACCTCCCAAATCAGCACAAGCTAGTCAACTCTAGCCAATAGGAAATCTAATTAGCAACTGAGCTGGTATTTTTATGCAGAAACAATCCCTGGCTTCTGTCAAATGGGCCCTTAAAAGTTTGTTCTGCTATTCTTTTTTTTTGGAAAAAAATATTGCACCATAAATTTATGAAGACTTCCATGAAAGTCAAAAACTCCCAACATCTTTAAAGATGCAGGTTGGGTTGAACAGAAGATATTATCTCAATAGTTCCATGTCTTGATTTCAACAAGTTGCACAGAACAAAAAATTAAAAAATAAAATAAAAAGTGCCCCACCTTAATGTTTCTGTAAATGTAGTTTTGAAGGAAAATTCCTCCCTAAGGACAGTGTACTCAGTGTTTATATATTATGTCAGCAAAAGATGAGCAAGATACAAGGCTTTGCAGATTAATTAGTGGATGGTTATAAGGCACTTTGAAGTTAGAAAGTGCTATATAAACTTTAAGTATGATTACAGTGGTGATGTATTTGTGGTCCATAATCTACTCCTGGTATTGCTGTAATTACTGATAACTCCTTTAAAGCCTCAATAGCTGCTTTATAATTAATCTCTCTGAACCAACTTATCTACCACAGAATCAAACAATTTTCTTAGGCAAGGTTTACGCAAGTCTTTGCCATTACAAATAATTTGAGATGATAGTGGTATATGTAATACCATGTCTTAATTTTAATTGACTTGGATAGAACTTCAGTTGATTTAAGCCTTTAAGTTTTGCAACAGTGTGTGGAGATGTGGTGTTTATACCACACTTGCTTGGTTTTCTTCTAGCTGGGAGAGAATTCCTTTTAACAAGGGGGATGAGTGTAGGGCTCTCCAGTTGGATTTGAACTCCCATCAACCTCTGCTTGCAGGGCCAGTGGTCAGGGATGATGGGAGTTGTACCCAGCAGGTTCCCTGCTCCTAGCTTATAAGAATTTAAAAAGAACCTTGTTGTTGTTTAGTCGTTTAGTCGTGTCCAACTCTTCGTGACCCCATGGACCAGAGCACGCCAGGCACTGCTGTCTTCCACTGCCTCCCGCAGTTTAGTCAGACTCATGCTGGTAGCTTCGAGAACACTGTCCAACCATCTCATCCTCTGTCGTCCGCTTCTCCTTGTGCCCTCCATCTTTCCCAGCATCAGGGTCTTTTCCAGGGAGTCTTCTCTTCTCATGAGGTGGCCAAAGTATTGGAGCCTCAGCTTCAGGATCTGTCCTTCCAGTGAGCACTCCGAGCTGATTTCCTTAAGAATGGATAGGTTTGATCTTCTTGCAGTCCATGGGACTCTCAAGAGTCTCCTCCAGCACCGTAATTCAAAATTTTGCTAGCTTACTAGGAGTTAAATACTACTGGCATATCATTTTCATATAATTTTCTTTCAGCGTACAACATGCTGTAAATTTCAAAAGCATCGATTCTTCGGCGATCAGCCTTCTTTATGGTCCAGGTTTCACTTCCATACATCACTAACGGGAAAACCATAGCTTTTACTATACGAACCTTTGTTGGCAAGGTGATGTCTCTACTTTTTAAGATGCTGTCTAAGTTTGTCATTGCTTTTCTCCCAAGAAGCAGGCGTCTTTTAATTTCGTGGCTGCTGAACCTTACTGGATCCACTAAAAGGTTTATCTAGTCCACTGTTTCCAACAGTGGCCAGACACATACTTTAAAGAAGCCCTAAATTAGGCAAGGAAGGCAAGTCTTTGTTTCCCATAGCAACTGGTATTTGCAGGCTTACAAAACTGAACATGGAGAGCCCATGATTTTATAAAAATGGGAGGAATCAGGTGGGGACTGTCAGAGGGATGTCAGAGAATTCTGATGAAAACAGAAATAATAATAAATAATAATTTATTATTTATACCCTACCCATCTGGCTGGGTTTCCCCAGCCACTCTGGGTGGCTCCCAGCAGAATAATAAAAACACGATAAAACATCAAACATTAAATACTTCCCTAAACAGGGCTGCCTTCAGATATCTTCTAAAAGTCAGATAGTTGTTCATTTCCTTGATGTCTGATGGGAGGGTGTTCCACAGGGCGGGTGCCACCACCAAGAAGGCCCTCCACCTGGTTCCCTGGTTCTCGCAGTGAGGGAACCACCAGAAGGCCCTCAGAGCTGGACCTCAGTTTTTGGGCTGAATGATGGGGGTGGTGATGCTCCTTCAGGTATACTGGGCCAAGTCTGTTTCGGGCTTTAAAGGCCAGCACCAACACTTTGAATTGTGCTTGGAAATGTGTTGGGAGTCAATGTACGCAGGGCCAGATTTAGATGAAAAGAGTCCCTAGGCTACTCCACTTGTGAGGCCCCTCCCCACCCCCACCCTCACAACTAGAAGAAAATGGAAGAATGTTGTACAGTGGTACCTCAGGTTAAGTACTTAATTTGTTCCAGAGGTCCGTTCTTAACCTGAAACTGTTCTTAACCTGAAGCACCACTTTAGTTAATGGGGCTTATGTAAGCGTATGTAACCAGAGGTACCACTGTAAACAAAACCCAAGGATGATTACGGGTACTTAAAATTCTACAGTTCACAATTTCTCCTCTAAAGGACATAAGATTTAGAGGCCCTAGTTTCCCTGCCCTCGCATGAAGTCTTGGGTTTGCAATTTTGGGACAGGGGAGACCGCCCGCTGGGGAGTGGGAGGGCTGGCAAGGCCCCCTAGGTTTAGAGGCCCTAAGCTTCAGACTACTTAGCCTATACAGTGGTACCTTGGGTTACAGATGCTTCAGGTTACAGACACTTCAGGTTACAGACTCCGCTAACCCAGAAATAGTACCTCGGGTTAAGAACTTTGCTTCAGGATGAGAACAGAAATTGCGCAGTGGCGGCGTGGCGGCAGCAGAAGGCCCCATTAGCTATAGTGGTGCTTCAGGTTAAGAACAGTTTCAGGTTAAGAACGAACCTCCGGAACGAATTAAGTTCTTAACTCGAGGTACCACTGTACATAAATTGAGCACTGAATGTAAGTGTTTCAGGACCAGGAGTGGAATGGACAATATTTGCTTATAGATAAGGGACTGATCGATAAAGTAAATGAATTGAAATTGGATGACAATGAGGCACTCATAGAGAAATAAAAAATGGTCAATTTACTTTAAGAGATATGTATGAACACTTTCAAAACATAATGGAAATGGGATACTTTGGTCAAATCGTGGGTATGATCCCAGGTTTTGGAACAGTTTTTATGAGTAAAGACAATGAACAGGAATCAGTGACAAGGCTAAAGAAACTGATGAAAATCATGGACAGTATGAATGATCAAGAACTTGATAGTTCAGGTGGGGCCAAAGATTTCAATAAAGACCCAGGAAGAATCCAGAGGGTAGCAAGACGTTTTGGTTTTTCCCCTAGAGATGTTCAAGAACTCCTGACACAGTACACACAGAAGTTACAGAGAACCATGCAGAGGGCCTTCTTGATAGTGGCACCCACCCTGTGGAATGCTCCCCCAGCAGATGTCAAGGAGATGAGTAACTATATAACCTGTAGACAACATCTGAAGGCAACCCTGCATCGAAAAGCTTTTTAATGTTTAATGTTTTATTATGTTTTTATATATTTTGGAATGGGACATGGGTGGCTCTGTGGGTTAAACCACAGAGCTTAGGACTTGCCAATCAGAAGGTCGGTGGTTCAAAACCCTGTGACGGGGTGAGCTCCCGTTGCTCGGTCCCTGCTCCTGCCAACCTAGCAGTTCAAAAGCACATCAAACTGCAAGTAGATAAATAGGTACCGCTCCGGCAGGAAGGTAAACGGCGTTTCCGTGCGCTGCTCTGGTTCGCCAGAAGCTGCTTAGTCATGCTGGCCACATGACCCGGAAGCTGTACGCCGGCTCCCTCAGCCAATAAAGCGAGATAAGCACCGCAACCCCAGAGTCAGCCACGACTGGAGCTAATGGTCAGGGGTCGCTTTACGTTTATATATGTTGGAAGCCACCCAGAGTGGCTGGGGCAACCCAGTCAGATGGGAAGGGTACAATTATCATCATCATCATCATCATCATCATTCCCAGGTCTGGAATGGAAATCAACCCAGCAATCCAGACGCAATGCACTTGTGTTATTCCCATACGATCTTGGCGAAAGAAAGCATGAAAGCATGGAAGAGAGAATGAAAGAAAGCAGCGCCACTCTTGTTCCCCCTTTGATGAGATCCTGACTAGATACCGCTGATAAGGGCTACACCACCCAAAGTGAGAGGAATGGATGTTGTGTTCGTAGCATTGCTCGCTGGGCTGAACGACGCATTGTTACCATTTGAAAAGAAGTGAAACCTGGAGGCATGGGCCTTCCTGAATTTATGGGGAAAGCCTGTTTGTTTTTCATGCACTGGAGAAACTGTCTAAAAATAGTTCATCTTTGTGAAAACATTACTGCTGGAATGTTACCAAGGGCAACAACAGCCTGAATTATCAGCCTTGTTAATGCTCACATAAATTCAAGCTGTCAAGTATTAACTTGTTCAGCTGAGATTTTATAAAAAGGCCTTCCTTTTCCTGCGCTTTCGGAAATTCCCCTCCACATTTGAGAAGCATGGATATTCCAGTGCGCAGGGAGCAAGCAATCTGTGGACTGAGCTCTAGGTCCACACATATATTATTAAAACAATTGGCTATTTTCTTAATCACAAGCTGAAACATCTGTAAAAAGAATCGAAAAAGCTTGCTTCAGTTCTGAAAATCAAATGCAACTTTGAGGCACACTGAAGAACTGTATTGAACTGTGGGTAATTTTCAGCGGTTTTCCTGATCAAAAACCATCAGTGCAATCCCATAATGGTGGTGCTGACTCCCTTAGGTAAGTTTGTATAGAATTTCAACCTAAATTAAGCCACACAGTCCCAAGGCAACTTCTCCCCACCACATTTTAATTAACTAACCCAGAATCAAATCTATACACTGGTGTAATCCACTCAATGTGGGTAGAAATAATCAATCCATATAAAACATACTTTGAAAAAAAGTGGACACAAGTAAAACCTCACAGGACAAATGGAAGTGCTACTAATTTTATAAGTTATACCACACGCATCTGACTGGGTTGCCTCACACAGTCTTAGAGAGCTATAGTGCTTTCAGGAAACACACACACATTAAACGGGTAAGATTTTACTGTGGGATGTGAAACACAGAGCAGTCAAGTATAGTACCCCTAGAGTGGACATAAAAAGGGGGTGTCTGGACCAGCCAGTCGGAATTTCCTATTTCCTCCTAGGCTGGGACAGACTTCCTTTACATGTGACCAGAGGTGGGTGTGGCCTCGCCTGTGCAGGTAACAAAAGCATAGGACTGGCCGCCATCTCTCTGACTACATTCGTCGAAGAAGCAACATCTGCTTAGCCTAAGATGCTTTCTTGGCTTCCAGCCAAGAGAGGACAAAGGGACAATCTCCTTAAAGGTTAGTTTCCAGGTATATTACTTTTGTAACTTAAGTCTGCCTTCTGGGATCCATTTGTGAAGAGAATCTTTCCCAACATCAGGGTCTTTTCCAGGGAGTCTTCTCTTCTCATGAGGTGGCCAAAGTATTGGAGCCTCAGCTTCATGATCTGTCCTTCCAGTGAGCACTCAGGGCTGATTTCCTTAAAAATGGAGAGGTTTGATCTTCTTGCAGTCTATGGGACTCTCAAGAGTCTCCTCCAACACCATAATTCAAAAGCATTGTTGTATTGTATTGGTGCTACACAGCTGTTAATTGTTTGCTAGGAACAACTTTGACCAGAGCTGGTGGGATTAATCTTACTGCTCAGTACCGAATGGATAATTGCTAAGGAAACGTTCTTTCAATTTCACTGATCTGGACTTTCATCCAAAGCAGCACTGGATGTCTGTAGAATCTACAGGATAGATAAATGTTTCTAGAGTCGTGTGCTAACAGATGCTGAGCAATAATTGCGGTTTTGGGTATTTGCATTAACTATGGAAACGCTCACTGTTTCCATTTTTGCCTTAAGCGGTTATGGGGTGTGTAGCAAATTTACTAATGCTCTGCATAGTCTTTTTGTGAATGGCTTTATATTCTCAGGGCTTTGGCATCTCAGATATCAGTGTGCAAACCAACTGTTTGGATGCCATTGTATTGAGACAGATTCTATTATTGTTTTAAGTCCGGTGGTTAGGAGAGCTTAACTCTGACATGAAGTGGGGGCAGGGAATGAACCTTCCTTTTGCAAGTCTGAAATCTCCAAAGGCTCATAAGCCAGCATGACATATTGACTTAATGGAGCAGTATATTTTTTGATTCAGGATAGAATCCCCCAATCCTCTGATTAGACTGATACATAGATTTTCCAGAGATTAGCAAAATCTGAAATGCATTAAAATAAGCCAGTGTGACAAAACAGTTTTGGCAGCATAAATAAAACCTTACCCTAAAGTAAAACATAATTATTGTAACTTTTTAAGTGGCCCTGCACTATGTAGTCCCCGCAATGTCTCTTGGAAGTACCGTATTTTTTGCACCATAACACTCACTTTTTTCCTCCTAGAAAGTAAGGGGAAATGTCTGTGCGTGTTATGGAGGGAATGCCTACGGGTGGCATGCCTGCGGATTTTCCTCCTCTAAAAACTACGTGCATGTTATGGTCGGGTGCGTGTTATAGAGCGAAAAATACGGTGGGTTGCCTTCATTCCTATTCTTTGTGTTAAGTCATGTTTGGAACCGGGTGTTTCCCCAGTTATTTTCCCTCCCCCCCCCATGCCCCAATTTAAAACCTTTTGGAACTCTTTAGACCCCAGACCTTTCTGCACACTTTGTATCAAAAAGGTAAAGCAAGATGGTTGCCAAAAATGGGAAGGGGAAAAAGGAAATTCCAGTTTTCTCCGTAAATGATGTGGGCCTAGTTCCCAAAGAACCATGAATAATACAGTGGTACCTTGGTTCTCAAACTTAATCCATTTCAGGAAGTCCATTCCAAAACCAAAGCGTTTCAAAACCAAGGCATGCTTTCCCATTGAAAGTCATGCAAAATGGATTAATCCGTTCCAGACATTTAAAACAACCCCTAAAACAGCAATTTAACATGAATTTTACTATCTAACGAAACCAATGATCCATAAAATGAAAGCAATAAACAATGTACTACAGTCACACAATCAATCAATCAATCAGTAGCTGAGCTGGATTTCATACAGTCATAAAAACAAAACAAAAAAGCTGCAAAACCACAAAAAAGCAAAATAAATAGCAAAAACAGACAGACCTCAGTGTAACACTCAAAACGGAAGTGTGGGACTCAAAACGGAGAACGTTCGGCTTCTGAAAAAAGTTCACAAACCGGAACACTTACTTCTGGGTTTGCAGTGTTTGGGTTCCAAGTTGTTTGAGAACCAAGACGTTTGAGAACCAAGGTACCACTGTACACATATGAATAATACACACAAACAACCTTACACAGAGTTTGGTCACTGGACCATTTAGATTGGGCCTAGCATTCTTTTCTCTGGACTGTGCACTGTGCTAGCCCTACTCAGAGTAGATACATGGAAATCAATGACGTTAGATCCATTCATATCAGTGCGTCTACTCTGAGTATTGGGTACAACCCTTCAACTGGTGGCTGCAACCCAAGGCCTCTGATGGAGATGTTTACTAGCTCTGCTTGCTTTCGGAGGTCTTTCGGTCGGGGACTAAACCTTGATTCTCCTACATGTGGAACATGTGCTCTTCCACATGTGATGGCCTTTCCTTTTGCGCTCAAAGTGGCGTTAGACTTAGACCCCATCTTCTCTTAAAGAAACACCACACTACTTTGAACAGCCATGGTTTCCACTAAGGAATCCTGGGAAGTGTAGTTTATTAACTCAGAGTTGCTAGAAGACCCCTATATCCCACATAAAGCTGCAATTCTTAGAGTGGTTTAACAGCCAATGCCTCTTTCCTGTGAACTCTGGAAACTGTAGCCTCTTCAGATCAGGTACTGTGGCTTATGAATTGGGACTTCCACCTGTAAGTTCTAGACAAGGCTGTTATTGGTCCCCGTTATATGCCTTGCCAAATAAGATCAAACAGGGCTATTTGCGCTCCCTGTTGTATGAAACGCCTTACTAAGTAAGATCATCATTCAGTTGCCACAATAGAATTTTCCTGGGCAAAGGGTGGGATTCTGAGAATTTGATCTATAGAATCTGACTCATCTATTTCTTCCTCCCTTATTACCATTGTAACTGTTATGTACTGAGTTGAATAGGATCCAAACTGCAGCAGTCTGATTGGTCCTAGAACAATAGGATCCAAAATGTAGCAGTCTGATTGGTCCTAGAACAACAGGATCCAAAATGTAGCAGTCTGATTGGTCCTAGAACAATAGGATTCAGAATGCAGCAGTCTGATTGGTCCTAGAACAATGCAGCAGTATGATTGGTCCACAGGAGCCACCCAATCCAGCTCCAGGTGAAAGTGAATCCACAACCTGATTGGCCTACAGGAGAATCCCGGAATTAGCCAATCACGTGCAGCCCATTGTGTAAATAATGTATATAAAGCAGATATTGTGGGGGAACTTCCATTCCTCCTCACCATTATGAGCTGAATAAAGAGCATGAAATCCACTCTCGACTCCAAGTATATTTCAGTAACTAATGTCAAAAAGAGGGTTCCCAAGTTTTCTTTTCTTCACACTGTGCCCCCACCCCCGTGAGTCCACACCCATATTACTCTGTCTGAGGGTTGGGTGAATATGTCAATTTCTCTCCCTCTCTCCCTCTCTCTCTGTTTCTGTTTTTTTTCAGTCTTAAATTCAGTTCTTCACATTTCCACATCAGTTTGCAATTTTTTTAAAGGAAGTCCTCATGAAAATTCACCAGCAAGTTAGTGCTAATTACCCCTCATTTTTGGTATGCAATTTTGCTGGAATTTCACTGATATCAGGAGTTTTATGCACGCTTTATGTTAGCTTATGCCGTTTTGTACACATAACTCGGCTGGGAAACAGCACCACAAAATGCGAATTTCAAAGAATGGCAGTGTTTTGGTTCTCATGTTGTTTCAGAAAGCGCAAATTGGGAAAGTTCACCCTTAAATGCAAATGGACCCCAGCTGCTCCCCAGTCCCTACTCAGACATTGTCTCTGAGCTTTTTTTTTGAGGGGGGGGGAATTGCCCCAAAAGTTGTTGAGTTTTTTTCCAGAATCCCCCGGAAAGAGCAAAGAGTGATAAACACACACTTCCTAGTTCTGTTGCCAAGATCTCAGACATTTTGCTGATTATTCAAAATTCCCCCTGGACGCTAATTTCACTACATCCTAAACCATTTGGGCCATACTACCGTATCTTATTCCATTATAAATGGTTGGAAGTGTTAGACATTGCAGTATTAAATATAAGCAACGTTTTGCATGATGGACTTTCCTGTAAGAGCTGCAGGAAGGGGAGATGTGTGCCTTCTCCCTTTACCCCAAGGAGGGGTACTTTTCGATATTCTTGGACTCTCAACTTTCACCAGTCCCAGTCATCCTGGCCAATAGTCAGGCATGATGGGAGATGGACTCCAACAACCCCTATTTTTATTTTATTTGTTGACTGTGTGCTACCCTTCCTCTCCAAGGAGCCCAGGGAGGCAAAAGAGATGTTGTTGTTTAGTCGTTTAGTCGTGTCCAACTCTTCATGACCCCATGGACCAGAGCACGCCAGGCACTCCTGTCTCCCACTGCCTCCCGCAGTTTGGTCAAACTCATGCTGGTAGCTTCGAGAACACTATCCAACCATCTCATCCTCTGTCGTCCCCTTCTCCTTGTGCCCTCCATCTTTCCCAACATCAGGGTCTTTTCCAGGGAGTCTTCTCTTCTCATGAGGTGGCCAAAGTATTGGAGCCTCAGCTTCATGATCTGTCCTTCCAGTGAGCACTCAGGACTGAATGGATACGTTTGATCTTCTTGCAGTCCATGGGACTCTCAAGAGTCTCCTCCAGCACCATAATTCAAAATTCTTCAGTGATCAGCCTTCTTTATGGTCCAGCTCTCACTGGTGTATCTCTCACAGATACACAATTCAAAAAAAAGCAAAAACCTTCTAAACCAGTTTAAGTATTCTAAAAAGAAATGGTAAAAACCCTTCTAAAAGCAGTTCCAATTGAAAATCTAATTCCATCCAATGAGCCTGAACAGTATTCTCCAGCACACTAAATGGCAAGCGCTAATGTTTTCCAATTCCTCCAAAAGTTAATGACTGAGATAAGACACACCTCACTAGGGAGGGTATTCCACAGCAGGGGAACCACCACTAGAAAAGCCCTGTTGTGGCTCAGCACCAACCGAGCAGCCACCTAAAGGACCACAAGTCCCCCTCAGCTCTGCTTTGCTTTAAGATTGCAATAGGATAAGTTCCTTATGACAAATTTCCTCCTGCCAAAGAACCAGAAAAGAAATAGAAAGATGGATGCATATCAATAGTGACAACAAAGAATGGGCACAATCCAGTTATGTGCATTTAGATCCCATAGATTTAACATACACCCATTGTGCAGTAGTCAGTGAAGATGTGAAATCTATTTATAATGAGTGGATTTTCTTTTTTGTTTGTGGGAAACAGTAAATGAGCTCAAAGATGATCTGAGCTCAACCATAAATGCCAGTGATCACAGCCTCTCTCCTTCCTCTCTCTCTCTCTCTCTCTCTCTCTCTCTCTCTCTCTCTCACACACACACACACACACACACACACACACACAGATATGTATAGTGTCAATACATGGTTTAAGCCCCTTGGAATAATGGATTTTAGATTTGATAATCTCTAGAAAATCTGTGTGTCACTTTAATCAGAGGATTTAGGCTTCTTTAATAAATCAAAAGCACACTGCTCAATTAAGCCAGTGTTTCACACCAGCTTACAAGCCTTTGGAGATTTGGAACCTCCACAAAAGGGAAAAGCTTTGTGTAGGATTTACACTTTTGTAACAATAACAGTGGCTCAAAGGAAAGGCAAGATAACAAGCAAAATAATTAAATCAACGGATAAAACAGGCCGCTTCCTACAGCATGGCAAGTATGCTGTCCCTACTGATAAGGAGCAAGATAGTCACAACAGTTGTATTCTGTACTACAAGAAAGGAGGACACCCTTCTAACTGTCATGTAAAACATAGCTTTGTGAAAGTGAAACAAATCTACATGAACTAAAATCAGTGCATATTTTTGGGTAGCAGAGAAGGGGACATGAGGAAGCCAATTTGTGGATCTAATTCAGGCTTCCTCAACCTCGGCCCTCCAGATGTTTTGAGACTACAATTCCCATCATCCCTGACCACTGGTCCTGCTAGCTAGGGATCATGGGAGTTCTAGGCCAAAAACATCTGGAGGGCCGAGGTTGAGGAAGCCTGATATAATTATTATGTGGGTAATTTTGGATTTTTTGTGTGTGGCACTTTTAACATCTTCATTTGCAGACCCTCCAAGTGTCCCTGTTTTCCGGAGACAGATGCAGATTTACAGAAGCTGTCTTGGTTTCTGATTTGATTCTGGAATGCACTGCTTTTCCTTAGGATGTCCCTATTTTTATCAGAGAAATGTTGGAGGGTATGGTAATGCAACCCCTGAGCCAAGGAGATAAGTAACTATTCAACCTTTAGAAGACATTTGAAGGCAGCCCTGTATAGAGAAGTTTTTTTAAAAAAAGTTTAATTTTTTTTATGTTTTTATATATGTTGGAAACCACCCAGCATGGCTGTGGCAACCCTGTCAGATTGGTGGGGTATAAATATAGCAGTAGTAGTAGTAGTAGGTCCAGTCATGACCGACTCTGGGGTTGCGGCGCTCATCTCGCTTTACTGGCCGAGGGAACCGGCTTACAGCTTCCGGGTCATGTGGCCAGGATGACTAAGCCGCTTCTGACGAACCAGGGCAGTGCACAGAAACGGCGTTTACCTTCCTGCCGGAGTGGTACCTATTTATCTACTTGCACTTTGATGTGCTTTCAAACCGCTAGGTTGGCAGGAGCAGGGACCGAGCAACGGGAGCTCACCCTGCCACGGGGATTCAAACCGCCAACCTTCTGATCGGCAAGCCCTAGGCTCTGTGGTTTAACCCACAGTGCCACCTGCGTCCCTAGTAGTTGACATCCTTATTTTCATCAGAGAAATGTTGGAGGGCATGCATCTGAAGCTAGTGGCAGGTAAGGCCAGAGCCAAAATGGATGGAACTACCCAATTTACTCTCCTTTTCTGCTGCCCATTCTCTCTCTCTCTCTCTCTCTCTCTCTCTCTCTCTCTCTCTCTCCCTCTTCCCTTCCCTTCCCTCTTCCATCCCACTTATAGTATACCAGGGAAGATATAGATCCCACTTGCCAGAAGTCTGAACTCTCTGTTTGCAGAAGGCTCTTGAATTTAGGTTGGGGGGGGCCACATAAGATTAGACTGAGGGCCACTCATTAGTGTTTGCTTAGTAAGGCTTGGAAAGGGATTCGGTTGAGAAGCTACAACATTGTAAACTGCAACTTCATCCATAGGCTGAAAGCTTGACCACACAGCAGTTTGTATGTGATAAAAGCCCTAAAGGGCAGATCCGCACAACTGAGTAACAATTGTACATTTATTTAATTTTTTTAAAATACCCAAAATCTCTCTGTTCTAGAAAGGGGAGGTATGTGTTTGGAAAAGACTCTGTTGTGTAAGGTTAGTCAAGCTAAATGCCAAAAAAAGGAAGAATAAAATGAGGATTTCTTGCCCTCTGCCATCATTGCAGTAACTCAGTGTTGCAAATGCATATCCTCCAACATTTCTCAGATGAAAATAGGTATATCCTATTCCATAAGAATAATAATTTGACTATTTATACCCTAGCCATCTGACTGGGTTGCCCCAGCGACTCTGAGTGGCTTCCAACATATATAAAAACATAACAAAACATTAAACATTAAAAAACTTCCCTGTACATAGCTGCCTTCAGATGTCTTCTGAAGGTTGTATAGTTACTTATCTCCTTGGCTCAGGGGTTGCATTACCAAACCCTCCAACATTTCTCTGATGGAGATAGGGATGTCCTAAGGAAAACCAGGACATTCCAGGATTTAATCAAAAACTGGGACGGCTTCTGTAAATCTGGGACTGTTCCTGGAAAGTAGGGACATGTGAAGTAATAAGGACATTGATATGAAGAAAAAAAAGTTGCCCGCGTGTTTTAATCAGAGATGTCAGGAACTGAATTTCCATGCAACACATGTGCTCCACCACCACTGCGCTGTGGCCTCTCTCACTTTTTTTTCAATATCTCTTTTCATTTATTTTAGCCTCTTTTCCCCCAAATACTTACCCCCCCTTTTCTGCAGGCTGTTTAAACAAAGCCATAACCACCCTCCTGTGAGACCTCAGTGAGTAGCTTCATATCACATCTGTAGAGGGGAGTGGTTGGCATTTAATATATAGATTTTAAATAAACATACCCCCCCCCAAACAAAACAAAACAAAAACTCCACCATGTTTGGCATGGAATCTCTGAACTCATACGAGTATTTCAATCTAACAGCTTCAAACTGGTTTGCTGTTTTCAGCCCTCGAGGATGAAAAGAAACAAAGTTCATCTGTTAAGAGTCCTGAGGTATATGGAATTTGAAGAGTTGTGGTTACAGCAACTTTGTTCCAGGACGTTCAAATATTCAGCAGCTCATAGCAACTGCAGATGGAAAATGTTAGAAATGGAACTTCCAAGAGGAGAGGGGCTGGGCATGGCTGAGGAACAAGAGACCCTCTCACTGGACTAATCTGAACTTCTTGAAAAATCTCCCATTGCAAGGAATGTGACATAGAGGAGAGATCTGATGGGCAGGAGGGACCAAATCTGACTCTTCTAAGGAAACCCATGGTTGTTGTGAGAAAATGTGCATACATTACTCTCTCCCTGCTCTCCGTATGCTGGATAATAATAATAATAATAATAATAATAATAATAATAATTTATTATTTATACCCCACCCATCTGGCTGAGTTTCCCCAGCCACTCTGGGCGGCTCCCAATCAAGTGTTAAAAACAGTACAGCGTTAAATATTAAAAACGTCCCTGAACAGGGCTGCTTTCAGATGTCTTTTAAAGCTAGGATAGCTGCTTATTTCCTTCAGATCTGAAGGGAGGGTGTTCCACAGGGTGGGTGTCACTACCGAGAAGGCCCTCTGTCTGGTTCCCTGTAGCTTTGCTTCTCGTAATGAGGGAACTGCCAGAAGGCCCTCGGCGCTGGATCTCAGTGTCCGGGCTGAACAATGGGGGTGGAGACGCTCCTTCAGGTATACAGGACCAAGGCCGTTTAGGGCTTTAAAGGTCAGCACCAACACTTTGAATTGTGCTCGGAAACGGGAGGGTTCTTCCTTTTGTTTCCCTCTCCTCTCTTCTAAAACGCATGCCTTGGTTTCGAGGAAGAGAGAGAAAAAATGCAGAAGGTCAAAGCAATGAGCTTTGGGGCCAAACTACACATTACACAGTAGATTTGTGATTGGATACACCAAGTTTACTTTGCTCTCTCCCTGTGCCAATCTCATTGGGAAGTAATGTTGTGTGTGAACCCTTTTATACCCATGCCATTTCCCTGATTTATTCTTTTAAACATATGTTTGTTGATTTTTCAAAAAAAGGCAGCATACAAGTGAATAACAATCTGCAGAACAAGCAGCAACTGTGTGGAACACTCATTACAGATGTAATCATACAAATAAGAAAGGCATTACTCAAGGGTGTATCTGGTTCGCACCTTTGGCACCTGAGATGTGTGTTTTCAGGACTCAACCCATTTTTGTGAAGGTAGTATATTTTCACTGTTTGTACAGTGGTACCTTGGGTTACATATGCTTCAGGTTACAGACACTTCAGGTTACAGACTCCGCTAACCCAGAAATAGAACCTCGGGTTAAGAACTTTGCTTCAGGATGAGAACAGAAATCATGCTCCAGCAGCGTGGCGGCAGCAGGAGGCCCCATTAGCTAAAGTGGTGCTTCAGGTTAAGAACAGTTTCAGGTTAAGAACGGACCTCCGGAACGAATTAAGTACTTAACCTGAGGTACCACTGTACAATACAGTACAGTACAATACAATACAATACAATACAATACAATACAATAGGGAGGACTATGAAGGTAGCCATATTGCAAATGCCAAATGCAACAGCAAAAGGGGGAAATCAAGTAGTTTCTCCACAGTGCAGCATGTGGTGCTATGATTCTATAGAACAGTTTTTACCAATTGCCAAGCTGGCTAGGGGTGATGGGAGTTTAACAAACACCTGGAGGGCCACAGGTAAAAGGCCACCTGCCTAACCTCAATAGATGATGTTTGCAAAGGGGGACTCAAATAAATAGAATCATAGCTCATTTTATGTGACTGATTTTGTTTCTGTCCATTTAGAGTCAGAAACTGCCAGGGGAAGCTCTGTAATTCTGTGATCACATCAATTTGAGATCTAAGAAGCAAGATCTTCAGGTTTCTCTGAAACAGTGAGGTGCTGATTCAGTCTTGACCATCCACCCCTCTTGCATCTACAAATATTTTTTCTAGAATACGCTGAAACGGTTAAAATGGGTTGAGTTTGCCTTCCACATCCCACAGCAGATAGGCCGCATAATAAGAGGTCCAATCAAGACAGAAAGAGGGCTCATTTTGTTCCCCGTAGATCTTTGTGCGTAGCTGGGAATAAGGGTGTCCGGCTACAATAGCATACGGTACAACAGTGAAATGATCGTTGTAAAACCTTATGGCAGTCGGAAACTATGATCAACTAATTCTGAGAACACTGGTACAGTGGCCCAACTGGGGCCCAATTCTAGCTAATGGTCCAGCTTCTACAGAAAAAGCTTAGCAAAACCCATGAAGGCAACACATTGCCAATACCATGCAGAAAATACAATTTTCTAAGGAAACCCTCTACGTTTGCATTGTAATAATGTATTTAAACTGTTTGACTCTGAAAAACGTGTCTGTGTGTCCTTATAAACTGCAGAGAATAGGGTAAAAGGTAAAGGACCCCTGGACAGTTAAGTCCAATCAAAGGCAACTATGGGGCTGGAGCGTTCATCTCGCTTCAGGCTGAGGGAGCCGGTGTTTGTCCACAGACAGCTTTCTGGGTCATGTGGCCAGCAGGACTAAATCACTTCTGGCGCAACAGGACACCATGATGGAAACCAGAGTGCATGGAAATGCCGTTAATGGTACCTATTTATCTACTTGCGCTGGTATGTTTTCGAACTGCTAGGTTGGCAGGAGCTGGGACAGAGCAATGGGAGCTCACCCCCTTGCGTGGACTTGAACTGCTGACCTCGCGATCAGCAAGCACAAGAGGCTGTGGGTTTGACCACAGCGCCACCCGTGTCCACTTCCTGTAGGTAGAGAGGCCCTGTAATAGATGGATTGTCTACTTGCCTGCTCTTTGCCTTGCCTGCTGCTTCTCTGTCCGCATGCTGCTGCCCATTTCGGTGAGATGACCACTACACTCATACTTCTGCTGACCACCTCACTAAGAGAAGAACATACAGGGTCCACCATCTGCTCCCAGCTGAGCCCGCCTCACTGAGAAAGAGATTGTGTTGACATGTACCTGCTTTTGGCAGCTTCCGCAAGAGAATTAAATATTCTGCCCACATGCTACTGCCTGCCTGAGTGGAAGAGGAACAAAAATTAATAAATGCCGCTCCCCACAAGATGATGCTCCCTGCCTGAAGGACAGGGGCTGCCCACTGTGGCCCATGCTAGCCACCTGAGGGAGAAAAACTGGCCACTGTGATCTCATGCTGATGCTGCCTATTTCACAGACTGGCCACTGTGTTCTCACACGGATGTGTCCAACCAGAAGGAGAGACACAGGCCATTGTGATGTCATGCTGATGCTGAAGGAGAGAGAAACTGGCCAATGTACCAGCCCACAACTGCTGTTCACCTGAATAACAAGGAGACACTGCCTGGCACGCCAACACATTGCTCACCATGTTCATGAGAATTACGGTATGTCCTTTGCATCTTGGACCAAACTGGGGTTTCTTAACTTGCTTTTACTCTCCTGTTCCTGCATATTAGGTTCTCTTACCAGAGGTCTATAATAACAAGGTAATGAATCAACCACATTTATTTGTACACAAAAGGTAGGTAAAGGTAAAAAGTGAAGGACCCCTGGACGGTTAAGTCCAGTCAAAGGCGACTATGGAGTTGTGGCGCTCATCTCACTTTCAGGCTGAGGAAGCTGGTGTTTGTTCACAACACACAGCTTCCTGGGACATGTGGCCAGCATGACTAAACTGCTTTTGGTGCAACGGGACACGGTGACGGAAGCCAGAGCGCATGGAAACGCCGTTTGCCTTCCCGCCGCAGCGGTACCTATTTATCTACTTGCACTGGTGTGCTTTCGAACTGCTAGGTTGGCAGGAGCTGGGACAGAGCAACGGGAGTTCACCACATTGCGGGGATTCGAACCACTGAGCTTCCAATCAACAAGCCGAAGAGGCTCAGTGGTTTAGACCACATCACCACCCACTCTTCTGCACTGCAGAGAATATATCTACCCCAGCTCTTCTTTTACTCTTGCAAAACTGCATGTGTACATTTTGAATGCAATCTACTGGGACGTTCTCCTGTGCATGCTACATCACAATGAATCAGAGCTGTACAACCTTATAATTCATTTCATTGGGGTTTTGTGCAGGAGACCTTCCAGATGAAGTGGGCCCTTTGTTGGCTGTAAAACCACAGACCTGCTTCCCTGTGCATCTTAAACACACACGGGTTGCTGTATGCGAAACCTTTGGCTACATTCTCTGGGATTTGAGGGATGGAGCGAATAATTATCTGCTGTGAGTTTTTAGTCATTACTGGGTCGTTAATGCCTTGATACTGATAACATGTAGCAGTTCACAAGGCAATATCAAATGTTTTCTTTCAGACCTTCAACAAGCTTTGCAGATAATATGACAGCCTAATATAGAGTTTGATGTATGTGTCTGGAGAAAAAAAAAGGCCGAGGCTCTTTAGTTAGTGCACTGTCCTTAATGGATTCTCTAGATTAAAGTAATCCCTATGGGAATCCACTATGACAACAATTCTTACACAGATTTTCCAGTCACTGCTTCTATGCCATAACTGTTCTTTGAAAGTGTTTATAGTAGTGAAAGGCCACATTCTAGATTTTTTTAAAGGAAAAAAAAAAGCTTATGCTTTTTAAGAGTGTACATTTGCATCAGAATAATAGTGTGCCCCATGTGTCCCACATTCTCATATTGTTGACAATGTGCAGAAATGTTTAGCTGTCTTCTAGCTAAAGGGTGAACTTAACGTTTATATTTAAATAATAATTATTTATAACACAGGGGACGTTATGCTAGGGATGTAAGACGGCAGTCAACCTGTATTTGTCATAATCAGTGCTGTTTCTGTTCTGCTGCAGTTCAGTTTCCACCAAATACTATGTTATTTGCCTCCATGCTTACTATTTAATATAAGGTACCTAACATACCTAACTTACATAACTTACATTTGTTTCTGCGTAAAAAAATAATCACGATGATCTCCTGGACTAAAGTTTGCTTAAATGTTGCAAAAACCTTAAATACAGTCATACCTTGGATCCCGAACACCCTGCAACTTGGACATTTTAGCTCCCGAACGCGAAAAACCTGGAAGTGATTGTTCTGGTTCGTAAACATTCTTTTGGAACCTGAATGTCCAATGGGGCTTCTGCGGCTTCCTGCAGCCAATCAGAAGCCACAATTTGGTTTTCGAACGTTTTGGAAGTCAAACGGACTTACGGAATGGATTCTGTTCACCTTCCAAGGTACAACTGTATTCAATAGGCAGGGTACAGCATCCCCCCCCCATCTTTCGTGAAAATGCATCTGCCTATTTACATAGCACTGACTCATATGTTTAGGGAGCAGTCCCAGCTCAGGGGTGGTGAACTTGCTTTGCGCAGACACACACAGGATTATCTAATTTCGATACTGCTTAATATATTTAAAATATCTCTAAGTGGTGTACGGAAAACTGAAGCGACAACAGACAACTGAAACAAAATATTGCAAAACACAGTTACATATAAGAATGTTGCATAAATGAGAAGGTCCTAATATGTATAAATCAATATGCATTCATTTTCCTTTGAAAATAATAATAATAATAATAATAATAATAATAATAATAATAATATTATTATTATTTATACCCCAGCCACTCTGGGTGGCTTCCAACAGAATATTAAAATACAATAACCTATTAAACATTAAAAGCTTCCATAAACATACTCTCCCTCTCAGCCTTTGGGTTCTCACTCAGGGTCCAAACAAACTCTCAGCTCACCCACCAAAGTCTCACAATGAGAAAAGTTCCTGGAAACAGTGGACATCACGCTCATCAGTCATATAGAGAGAGAGAGAGAGAGAGAAAGAGAGAGAGAGAGAGATTCATAAAAATTCATGTGTGTGTTTGTGTGTGTGACAACGGGTTATATGTGAATTTTCCACTGGAGAGCCAAAGCCACTAGACAGAGCTGGACTTAGCTAAGGGAGCTTCATACTTTGGCCACCTCATGAGAAGAAAAGACTCCCTGGAAAAGACCCTGATGTTGGGAAAGATGGAGGGCACAAGGAGAAGGGGACGACAGAGGATGAGATGGTTGGACAGTGTTCTCGAAGCTACCAGCATGAGTTTGACCAAACTGTGGGAGGCAGTGGAAGACAGGAGTGCCTGGCGTGCTCTGGTCCATGAGGTCACGAAGAGTCGGACACGACTAAACAACAACAACAATGCAGTGCCATCCTTCAAGTGCTACTCCCATCTTATGAACGTGGCAGGGTGTGTATGCATGGAGGAAGGGGTGGGGAGGAGGGAGAGGAGGAAGCCAGTGGTCAACATAAAAGTGGAAATGGACTCTTGCATCATTCAGTATCTGCCTTCTGTCAAACTTAATTAGCATCTGTGCTTGCTGACTCATTCACAAGAATCCTGTGTGCTGGCAAAGACAGGTGTGTGAAGCCAAGCCAGCAGTGGAGGGTTAGGCTGTTTTGTCATTAGCAGAAACAAAGTCAAAGTTAGCAAAATAGTGTTTAATCAAAACGTTTTGGCATGCAAGGAGCTCCCTCTGCCCTCTCCCTCCTTGCAAACTCAAATCTAAACAATATATCCTGGTCAAAGTGCAACTGTATAGCTATCTGGTTTCAGAACTTTTGTTTTAATATGCTCAACTACAAAAACATTTTGCAGCCCTTTCTCCAACTGGAGCAAACATTCACTGTTCAATTTGTTTTCAAGAGCTCAAAACGTCAACATCTCGGGTTCTTTTTCTCGCCGACAGAGTTGTCAGAGGCACAGCCCCTTTCCACAAGTCCCACAAACTTGGATTTCAGCTTCTCAGTTTGTCTTTCCTGTTTCCCACACACTGCAGTCACAAACCTTTGACCAGGGCAAAAAGTGACCACTAATTAGCTCGAATGTCTCCAGGTCTGCTTATAACCCCGTGGACACAATGGCAAAGAGAACAGCACGCTGTGACCCATTTCCATATTTAGACAAAGAGGGGGGAATGACAGGGGTGGGGAAGTAGTAGTTTTGGAACCGTGCAAGTCAAAAAAATAATTACTTTTGGAAATCTGTTCTTGAGATTCTTGATGTCATCACTAGCACTCAAAAAGTTGGGATAAAGTGATGCATTTATAAATGGCTTGGGGTTAACAGACACAATGGTTTCTTACTGGTGTTTTCCACGTGTATGAACTTAGGCATCAGCCACACCATAACTGATCATGACAAACCCAACTTGTTTTGGCACTTTTCTGTAAGAGGGCAATTGCAATTACATTCTTGCGGAGGAATCATGTCTGGGCTCAGCAGAGAGCATGGGATTCTTTGCCCAAGGCTTCAGAATCAGGTGTCGGACAAAGGGAACACCTAACTTTCCATAGCCTCATCTCTGGCCCTGATTCCAGGCCAACAGCTATGCATGACACAACCAATCCTCATGACATTAGCGCTTCCATGCTGCAGAACACAGTGCCCAAAAATAGAGTGAATCTTCCCAGGACCAGGAGGGCAGTATAGATTTAGAACAGTGGTTTGCAGAGGGACATAGTCCAGAAGGCAGAAGCTGGGAAATACTGGATGGGGAACAGCTAGGAGAAGAAACACTGGAAGAGAGAGGGTTAACAGATTCACTGTCTCTGGAAAGCATTCAGGTATAGGGCGGTATAGAAATTATTATTATTATTATTATTATTATTATTATTATGCAAGTAACACAGTCTGACAGCTGGCATGGCGAACACAAATAAGCTAAATTATCACACACTCTCCAAGTATGATGCTAAACCCATTTTCTGAGGGGACACGGGGACACATACCCCTAAACATTTTGTGAATCTAAGTTTGGCCTCATTGAGGGGCAATATTTCAATAGGAGTAGGCAAATGAGAGTATGACTAAACATTTTTTTTTTAGAAAAAAAAACCACTGGCTATACCACTGCTGTAACGCCAAATGAGAAACAATTTCAGTGCAAACTTATACATGTCTACCAAGAAGCAAGAGCCACTGAATTCAGTCCACTCAGGGTTATGTATATTGCCACCTTAATGTACAACTGATCCACACACTATTTCTTTTTCAAACTATTAAAATGTCATCAATTCACAGACAGTTTATGACTATCCTGTGGTGGTGGTGGTGGTGATTAATTTTGGCTTAAGTATAGTAATCACACTGTGATAAACAAAAGGAACATGAAGACCAAAGTGCTTCTCTCACTGTTTTCCGCTATAAAGCAAGCATCAAATTCGTGAAAAGCTGTGTGTCTTGAACAACCCCATAACTGCAGTAGGATGCAGCACAAATTGTTACTGGATGTGGAGTTCAGCATACAGACAGCCCAGCTGATCTTTCTTTCTTTCTTTCTTTCTTTCTTCCTTCCTTCCTTCCTTCCTTCCTTCCTTCCTTCCTTCCTTCCATTACCCTTAAAGCCATGGAGCTAGATTTCAAAATCTGTGTGCGTTTGTGGTCACATTTCGACCACACATTTAAATATTTCAACAGTCATGTCTTCCCCCAAAGAATTCTGGGAGCTGGAATTTGTTAAGTGTATTGAATTGGTAGGAAGCCTCTATTTCCCTCACAGAGCTACAACAGATCCTCCAAGTGTCCCCATTTTCCAGGGACAGTCCCAGATTTACAGAAGCCGTTCCGGATTCTGATTTGTTGAAGGGTATGGGATAAGATGTCCCTGTTTTCATCGGAGCAATGTTGGAGGGTATGCTACAGTTCCCAGAGTTCCTTCAGAAGAAGCGATGCTTGCTAAACCACTCTGGGAACTGAAGTTCCGTGAGAAAAATAGTGGTCTCCTAACATCCCTCAGCAGCAAACCTCTCCTCCTAGGACTCTTTGGGGGAAGCCATGAATATTTAAAGTGGGATGATACTGCTTTAAACGTGTGGTGTGAATGTGGTTTAAGTGTATGGTTCTTGGTGAAATCTCAGTAGGGTGGGATTGATTAGGATTTCTCGTCTGAATTGAGACTTCCATGTCATTCCAAGCCCTTCCCCATCATAGGCAGAAATAAAAAAGGTCTTCTTCTTCTTCTTCTTCTTCTTCTTCTTCTTCTTCTTCTTCTTCCTCTTCCTCTTCCTCTTCCTCTTCCTCTTCTTCTTCTATTACTCATAGCTGAGTAAGATTGACTTACATAAACACGGTTTTAACAGTGAGTCCGTAAGTGACTGTGGAGGCCAATTCTGGATCCACACGTCCTTCCACAGTGGGGACATTGGTTTCCGGGTGGGAGTTGATCACGGTGTGGATTTGCCAAGCGTGCCTTCCTCTTAGCATGTTTCTCCCTTGCGTCCTGAGTTTGAGTGTCTTCAAAGCCCATGACACCTTTGGTAAAGGCTGTTCTCCAATTGGAGCGCTCGCAGGCCAGTGTTCCCCAATTGTTGGTGTTTATACTACATTTTTTTTTAGATTTCCCTTTTAGATAAACCTCTTTTGTTGACCACCAGGCATTACGCTTTCCATTTTTAAGTTTGGAATAGAGTAGTTGCTTTGGAAGACGATCATCAGGCATCCGCACAACATGACCAGTCCAACGAAGTCGATGCTGAAGAATCATTGCTTCAACAATGGTGATCCTTGCTTCTTCCTGTACACTGGTATTAGTTCGCCTGTCTTCCCAAGCACACACACATTAAATCTGGACAACTTTACAACTCACAGAATCTAGCTTTCCTTGAAGTAGATATTAAAAAAAACACACAATCTATCCTCTAGATGAAAAACCAGTATACAAAACCCTAACTCTGTTCCTGTGCTCCGATTGACAATAAGGATATAGTTCAATATGAGTAAGACACTGGAAGATGGACAAGTAAATGAGCCCCTATTAGCAGGAAAGATGGTATAGAAGTTAAGTTCCTGTAACTGTATTGTCACTGCAGATGCAAGGCCAGAGTTGGTAAGGGGGTGGGGAGCCTGTTGCAGAACTTGGTTTCATATTATCAGCAATTAAGATACCACAGATTCTTTGGTATTACAGGAAACAGTGTCTTGACAGCAGACTTCTTCAAGGAGAGGATTATCTACCTAGATACAGGGCTCGCTAATAGTTATCTCCACATTACTCAGGGCACCTTTGAACATTCCACACAAAGCTGGCTAAGGCGCTGGTTCAACGGAACGTCTCTAAAAGTTTAAAGGGCTGTTTTCACCCTGTGGATGGAAGCAGTGTTAATTTCCTGAACCAAACCTTTTTTTGACTCCAAAAACAAATAGAGAAATTAAATTCATTCATTGGGCCCAGTTTGGCCTTTTCTTCCTCCTTTCTGTGAAACCGCCCGCAATGCGGTCCAAACATTTTCAGGGTGCTGGTGAGGTTTTGATCAGGACTGCAGTGGGGAAAAGAACACAGCTATTCTGATTAAAATGCACACGGGGAACCTGCTATTAACTGAGTTTTTTTTAAAAAAACAAACTGTTATGTACTGAGTTGAATAGGATCCAAAATGCAGCAGTCTGATTGGTCCTAGAACAATGCAGCAGTATGATTGGTCGGCAGGAGCCACCCAATCCAGCTCCAGATGGAAGTGAATCCACAACCTGATTGGCCTACAGGAGAATCCCGGAATTAGCCAATCACGTGCAGCCCATTGTGTAAATAATGTATATAAAGCAGATACTTTGGGGGAACTTTCATTCCTCCTCCCACTATGAGCTGAATAAAGAGCATGAAATCCACTCGACTCTGAGTATATTTTACAAACCAAAGGAATGGCAAGTGCCACGCCCACTTCTGGTATCAGATCTGAATTGTTGGCAGAAAACAAAGATTTCCATGGTAGGGTAAGGGAGCCTGTTTGCCATTGAGGGACACATTTCCTACTGGGCAATTTTCTGGGGGTGGGGTGGAAAGGGCCACTGCAAGAATGCAATTTTTACCTCTGTACAGTAAGCAAGTTTCTATCCAGTCAAGCAAAAAGCATGACCAGCGTTGAAGGACACTAACATGAGGGAATGCAGAGGCTGTAAAGTAGGGCTGGTAAGGGATATGGCCTGGCTATAGTCCAGAGGACCAGGCAGAAAGGACGGGAGAGTCACATTTGGCCTCCTGAGATTTCCTACCCCTAACCTACGGGAAGGACCAAACGGAGGTAAAGCTATGGTTCAGCTCTCCTCATCTATGTGTCCCCTAAGATATTGAAATTAGACACTTCCTACCTGATATGGGTTAAACCACAGAGCCTAAAACTTGCCGATCAGAAGGTCGGCGGTTCGAATCCCCGTGATGGGGTGAGCTCCCATTGCTCGGTCCCTGCTCCTGCCAACCTGGCAGTTCGAAAGCACGTCAAAGTGCAAGTAGATAAATAGGCGGGAAGGTAAACGGTGTTTCCGTGAGCTGCTCTGGTTCGCCAGAAGCGGCTTAGTCATGCTGGCCACATGACCCGGAAGCTGTACGCCGGCTCCCTCGGCCAATAAAGCGAGATGAGCACCACAACCCCAGAGTCGGCCACGACTGGACCTAATGGTCAGGGGTCCCTTTACCTTTACCTTTAGCGTTACCTGATATGTGAATGGGGCAACACCAAAGGTGGGTGTCTTCATTCTATCTCATTTGACCCCTGGTCATTAGCCAGGCCAGCTCACACATTCTTAAGACTATACTTACAGTGTTTTTAACAGGTTTAGTTGCACTTTTTAGCAAGTTGAATGAAAAAAAAATATTATATGTATAGATGTAAACTCATACATATGACACAGGTTCATAGGAGCCAACTCCTAGGAGCTGAGGTGCCTTTCCGCCCCACCCCAGTGAAATAGTTGAGGGGGCCAGCGCCTCCCCCCAAATTGATGGATATTGCCATTCAAATGGTGCATGCATGCCACGTGTTGTGATTATGTGGGGCAGGGCCTACCTGCCCCCACGCCAATATTTCATTCAAGTTGGCACCTCTGCACATTCCTAAGAAGCAAATACAGTGGTGCCTCGCAAGACGAAATTAATTCGTTCCGCAAGTTTTTTCTTCTTGCGAGTTTTTCGTCTTGCGAAGCACGGTTTCCCATAGGAATGCATTGAAAATCAATCAATGCGTTCCTATGGAAACCGCCTTCAGACCAGGTCCGGGGACAGTCTGTCCCCCGACCTCTTCTGAAGGCTGGGGGGGGGGGGACAAGGGCTTTTCTTCCCACCGCCAGCCTTCAGAAGGCTGTTCTGAAGGCTGGTGGTGGGAAGAAAAGCCCTTCTCCCCACCTCCCACCCCGCAAGCTCCGGGGACAGGAGGGCTGTCCCGGGGGCTTTTAAAATGCTGGCGGGCGGCAGCGAAGCGTTCGCTGCCGCCCGCCAGCATTTTCAGATCGCAGCCATCCGAAGGCTGCCGGTGGGGCGGAGAGACCTCCTCCCGCCGCCAGCCTTCGGAGCAGCCTTCTGAAGGCTGGCGGCGGGAGGAGGTCTCTCCGTCCCGCCGCCAGCCTTCGGAGCAGCCATCCGAAGGCTGCCGGTGGGGCAGAGAGACCTCCTCCCGCCCCACCGGCAGCCTTCGGAGCAGCCTTCCGAAGGCTGGCGGCGGGAGGAGGTCTCTCCGTCCCGCCGCCAGCCTTCGGAGGAGGTCCGAGGACAGTGGGGAAGACGCGCTGCGCTTCCCCGCTGTCCCGGAGATTTCCCTATGGGCTTTCGTCTTGCGAAGGAAGCCCATAGGGAAATTCGTTTTGCGAAGCGCCTCCAAAACGGAAAACCCTTTCGTCTAGCGGGTTTTTCGTCTTGCGAGGCGTTCGTCTCGCGGGGCACCACTGTATTGAAAGGCCTTCCTTTCCTGTTGTTGCTGGGCCCATAAACTGTGACCATTGGCCATGAAGACTGGGGCAGAGGGAAGCTGGAGACTGAATACCTCCAGCTCTCTGGTCGTTTTAAGGCTCCCATTTCAATCTACTTTACTGAAAGTGGATGTGATGCTCGCATTTTGGGTGCATCTTAAGAAGCACCAAATAGGATGTGGGTGGCGATGTGGGTTAAACCACGGAGCCTAGGACTTGCCGATCAGAAGGTCGGAGGTTCGAATCCCTGCAACGGGGTGAGCTCCCGTTGCTCAGTCCCTGCTCCTGCCAACCTAGCAGTTTGAAAGCACGTCAAAGTGCAAGTAGATAAATAGGTACCGCTCCGGCAGGAAGGTATATGGCGTTTCCGTGCACTGCTCTGGTTCGCCAGAAGCGGCTTAGTCATGCTGGCCACATGACCCGGAAGCTGTACGCCGGCTCCCTCGGCCAGTAAAGCGAGATGAGCACCGCAACCCCAGAGTCGGCCACGACTGGACCTAATGGTCAGGGGTCCCTTTACCTTTACCTTTTACCACTCCCTGAAACAGATTTGGGGAGGGTATGGAGTCGGTCACGACTGGACCTAATGGACCTGGACCTTTTAAGAAGCACCATCGCTCCCACCTGCATTCACTAAGGTGGGTATGTCTCAGGACCAAGAATTAGATGTGACCCTTAAAGCCTCTCTCACTGGTCGCTGGGACTCTCTCCCAAGCCATACCCCTTCCCCGACCTCATAGACTGGAACGTATCCTAGAACTGTGAACATGATGGTAGTTTTTGTTGTTTTTGTAATCTCCGGGGCTCATACAATCAAGGCTGCTGTCAGAACATCACAGTGGAATAGGGTAAGCCCAAAAGCCATTGTGACTACAGGAGAAATATTGCAGCCCTCACATATTGGGGCTATGGCATGGCTGAACATATAATCAAGGAAGAAAGAGCTTTTCCTAAATTACCCTTAATAATTAGGGGAAGGATCATAGCTTGGTGGTATGTCATTTAGAGTTGGGAATGTCCCCTGTCTTGTCTGACACTCCAGAGAGCCATTGCTAGCCTGTATAGACCAGGGTTTCCCAAACTTGGGTCTTCAGCTGGTTTTGGACTACATTTCCCATCATCCCTGACCACTGGCTTTGCTGGCTATGGATTATGGGAGTTGTAGTCCAGAAACAGCTGGAGACCCAAGTTTGGGGAATACTGAGCTATTGGCCTAACTTGGTAACAACCTAAAATTTAGGAACCTGGGGTTGTCTGAGATAGTACACTCTACCGATTGCCATGAGAAACCACTTTTCCAAAGTCCCGTGCAAATCCCTATTGTTCTTGGGAAAAAATAATAATCTGGCACATGCATACATTTAATACTATACAACACAAGGCCTTCTGGCCTAGATTTATTTTTATTTTTTTAAAGAAAATACAGTTTTATTGTTGTGGAAAGGCCTTAATGAGGAAGAAAAAAATATTTAATAAAACGGATCAAGTGCCTTTGGGAAAAATTAGCAAACAATGCCTTCTTGTGAAGCCAGTTGAAACAGCAGACTGATGCTGCGATCCGACCTTACAGGAAGTATTTAAAAAGCACAGATGGCTCAGGTTTACATGTTTACAAAAAGCTGGAAAGGCAGTTAAAGTCTTCAAGTGTGGTATAATTTACTAGAAGGTCATATACTCAGTGGTTAAAAAAAGAGAGGAAAGAACCCAAAGACTATTGTAAACACACTTATTAGGGTTTCTGAAGGTTTAATCCCGGTATTTTTAATTCTTCTCGGCAATATTAGAGGTAACTGTGTTCCATTTCTTAGTAAGAAGAAATCCCTTGAGCATGGAAAAAAATGTAACTTTTCATTGAAGGCTTTGGAAGCAAGTTGTTGCCATGTGCGGGAGACTGTTATGCAACTGCTACTGTTACTATATAATTAGAATACTTTTGACACTAATTTAACAAAATGGCTCATGATGTGACCGAAATAAAAATTCCCAGGAGGCAAGAGAGAGAGAGAGAGAGAGAGAGAGAGAGAGAGATTAGAAACACCGTAATAGCAAGCAGCAGTCAGAGAAAGAGGGAACAGCCATTTCTGCTCTGAGATTCTACAGAACACAAAAATGGAAGGGCACTTCGTAGGCCCTGGAATAACCGACTTCAGGATCCTAACTAGTTTCCTGCTGCCTTCCACATCCAGGTGTGTTAAGGCAGGCACACTGGTGCTAGACACTGAAGCAACCTTCAGCATCCTTGGGTCCCCAGATATTGTTGGATGTCAATTGTCAACATCCCTGACCATGAACCAGGCTGGCTGGAGAGAAATGGGGATTACAGTCTATTAACCAGCAGTCACAAAATTAAAAGATGCCTGCTTCTTGGGAGAAAAGCAATGACAAACCTAGACAGCATCTTAAAAAGCAGAGACATCACCTTGCCAACAAAGGTCCGTTAGTTAAAGCTATGGTTTTCCCAGTAGTGATGTACGGAAGTGAGAGCTGGACCATAAAGAAGGCTGATCACCGAAGAACTGATGCTTTTGAATTATGGTGTTGGAGGAGACTCTTGAGAGTCCCATGGACTGCAAGAAGATCAAACCTATCCATTCTGAAGAAAATCAGCCCTGAGTGCTCACTGGAAGGACAGATCCTGAAGCTGAGGCTCCAATACTTTGGCCACCTCATGAGAAGAGAAGACTTCATGGAAAAGACCCTGATGCTGGGAAAGATGGAGGGCACAAGGAGAAGGGGACGATAGAGGGTGAGATGGTTGGACAGTGTTCTCTACCAGCATGAGTTTGACCAAACTGCGGGAGGCAGTGGAAGACAGGAGTGCCTGGCGTGCTCTGGTCCATGGGGTCACGAAGAGTCGGACATGACTAAACGACTAAACAACAACAAAACGTTTTTGGGGAGAGGGCACACCAGGCCACGATAGAAATGCCAGGCAGCATGCACACAGAAGTGAGTGATGCTGCCCGTTGTATTACTCAGGAGCAACTAACTCACAGAGGCAAAGTTTTATTGGTGCAACAAACAGCATTCATTTAAACTTCTCTTTTCTCATTGAAGTAGGGGGCAGCATAAGGAAATGGGGGTCATAGAAGATGAGCCCTGCCCCACTGCCAAACCCCGTCTTACTCATGAAGCTCTGTGGGTGGTCCTTGAGAGGTAACAAACTCCCAGATGGTGCTAAAGGTTCATAGGTGATGTCTCCTGACATGATCTCCTTTTCAATTAGCCTCCCCTCCACGCATTGTAAGTCCCAATTGCACAAGGCTGTACAAGTATCTAGGTGCATATAGCCCAAGGTATCTAGCAGCCATATGTCCTTGGAAAACTGAAAGCACAGAACCTGCATTCAGAAGCTTATCCATGTAAAACTCTAGACAGAAACACTGGTGGAGACCCCATCACCAACTCATGCAAACTGGAGCTACTTCATGAAGGAAAACTTCATGGACTCTGTCTTGAACTTCTTGGAGAAACAGTGGGATACAGAAGTACAGTGGTACCTCAGGTTACATACGCTTCAGCTTACAGACTCCGCTGACCCAGAAATAGTGCTTCAGGTTAAGAACTTTGCTTCAGGATGAGAACAGAAATTGTACTCCGGCGGCACGGCGGCAGCAGGAGGCCCCATTAGCTAAAGTGGTGCTTCAGGTTAAGAACAGTTTCAGGTTAAGAGCAAACCTCCAGAACGAATTAAGTACTTAACCCGAGGTACCACTGTAATAAGCCCATTGCCAGGTGGCATAACCCCACTGTTCTCAAGGTGTTGGCTGCTGTTTCCTACAGGGGGAAAATAATTTCTTATCTCTCTATAGACAAGGGTGGGGAAGCTATTGTTCAGGTGCAGTTTTGATTATCCATATAATCTCAGTGTTGTGGAAAGCTGCACCTGGTGAACTTCTTCCTGTCTTGCTGCTATTTAAGATGGGGAAAAGGTGGCAACCTTACTTGGGAGCTCCTGGAATGTAATGCAGGCTTTTGTCAGGGATCACAGCATCTTTGTGTGTGATCAACCCATTGGCTCATCTTGCCGGGCAAATCAGATGTGAACTTTCCATGAATGTACCACATGCCATTTCAGATTCCTGGAATCTGGGTGGGTGGGATGTTTCTCCTTTACTTCTGGGTTTGGGGCTACTGTCGCTGCAGAAACCTAGGTCTGCAAGTGTCCTTGCGCCGCCACCAGTGAAATCTGACCGAGGTGTTGATGGAGGTGTTGTGGCACTGACCTATCAGGTTTCTCTCCTGCTTAAATAGTATTTACCAAGCATGACTCACCACAGAAAAATCCTAACAAAGCGATGATGAGCTCATATACAAGAAAGTGCAGTTACTATAGCATTTCAACTATAGCTTCAACAACTACTGACAAGTGTGAAGCATCTGGGGGAAATATCCTCCCTTTATAATCCTAGGACAGGGAGTCCCCATAACAAGGAGAAGGTTGGCTGCAATGTTGAATGCACCATACACCTTAAATATGATGCCTCAACATTCAGATGAAGTTCACTCCACAGCTTAGCATTTCATCTGGGTCTTATGATTAAGCAGGGTGATCTGTCTTCAATCTATCTTAGAGCATCAAGGTGTTTTGCAGCTACGGTATGCATCAGGTTGCGGGAATTGTTAATGTTTCAGAACAAAGGTGAATGTGGATGGAAACAGAACAAATGGAGGGATAAAGCCTGCTCTCAGGTATGGATGCCAGGAGTCCAATAGTGCCAAGACCTCTGGGATGCTGTAGGAGTTGTGGTCAATGAAAATAGCACCCCTTTGATAAAATAGGAGGTCTCCAGGATATTGATCAGCTTTTATACTCAATGGTTTTCCCTAAAAAAATAATAATCTCATGTTCCGTGATGCTTTTATCTTTATTGAAGCTGTCTACCAAGGTAAGGAGATGGTTTCTGTTCAGTTTCATTAGCTTATGAACCCCTTTTCTGTATTATTTCAGGCTGCAGATATGGGGTCACTTCATAACGCTCCCCAAACTTCCAACAGATAACTAGCAAAGCAGGGAGAGAGTTGGGTAAGGCATGTTCTACTTGATCTGCTCCTTCTACTTCCAGGTGACCAAAGCAGTAAGGTAAAGGGACCCCTGACCATTAGGTCCAGTCGTGACCAACTCTGGGGTTGCGGTGCTCATCTCGCTTTATTGGTCGAGGGAGCCGGCGTACAGCTTCCGGGTCATGTGGCCAGCATGACTAAGCCGCTTCTGGCGATCCAGAGCAGTGCACGGAAACACCGTTTACCTTCCCACTGGAGCGGTACCTATTTATCTACTTGTACTTTGATGTGCTTTCGAACTGCTAGGTTGGCAGGAGCAGGGACCGAGCAACGGGAGCTCGCCCTGTTGCGGGGATTCGAACTGCCGACCTTCTGATCGGCAAGTCCTAGGCTCTGTGGTTTAACCCACAGCGCCACCCGCGTCCCTCCACCCACGACCAAAGCAGTATCTGGGCCTATTCAGAGGCATATGGCCTTTGACTGTGCAGGTGAAACACAACCATCATGGCTAATGTAGCCATTGATAGCCTTGTCCTCCATTAATTTGTCTAATCCTCATTTAAAGCTATCTAAATCGGTGACCATCACTACATCTTTTGGGAATCTGGACCCATAAAGAATATTGTGAGGTAGTCCGAGTGTTCAGTGTTCCCTCTTTAAAATGACAAAATCAGCTGCAAAAAATATTTGCTAAAAAGTCAAAGCCTAACTCCAGAAAGAGGTTGGGCTGTTAATGTTGCTGTCATTAATATCTGAGCAGATACTATACAGTGGTACCTCGGGTTAAGTACTTAATTCGTTCCGGAGGTCCGTTCTTAGCCTGAAACTGTTCTTAACCTGAAGCACCACTTTAGCTAATGGGGCCTCCTGCTGCTGCCGTGTGATTTCTGTTCTTATCATGAAGCAAAGTTCTTAAGCTGAAGCACTATTTCTGGGTTACTGGAGTCTGTAACCTGAAGTGTATGTAACCTGAAGCATATGTAACCCGAGGTACCACCGTAATTTTTATTTCCCATCTCTGTTCATCCTCATTGCTAAAACATATATAATAGTAATAATAATAATAATAATAATAATAATAATAATAATAATAATAATATATTACTTATACCTCGCCCATCTGGCTTTGTTTCCCACACCACGGAAGCTTTTAATATTGTTACTACAGGGAGCTTGAAATACCCCATTCAAAAATCACATTTGACAAACACTGTTTCAAGCCAGCAAATGTTGGCCTGATGCTAACCTTGCTAAACTGTCAGTTCACGAGACAAGCAAAGGTTCTGAATCAAAAAGCACTGAAACATGGGAGCTTTCTGTCTTCATTTTGACAACACGCCAAAGAAATCACTTCTGCCTTGTTACCGCCAGTACCAAATCCATCACAGTGAAATTACAAAAAAAAAAAAAGTTATTAGACTGACTGAATCATCATTAAATTGTTCTGAAAGGAGTTTTCCCCACCCAAGAACTCATATAATAACGGTGGGTGGTAGAGAACTGGTAAAAACAGGGAAACTGTGGCCCTTTATCAAATGTGACTGTACTAACAGCAAACAACAGCCTGCCTTTTCCATACCTCACAAGTCGTATTTGTATTGCAACGTTTTTCAGCTCTTGAGTTCAAAGCTCAATACATATACTCAAGGCGAAGAGATGTTGAAGGTGCCAATATGATTCCCAGAGCCTAGACTGTGGTGAAATCATAGGTGAAGCTGAGAATGGGTAGAGGTGAGGAGAAGCAATGCTCACAGCACAGTGAAGTTCCACTTCCACTGTATTCTGCTCTGGTCAGACCTCACCTGGAGTACTGTGTCCAGTTCTGGGCACCACAGTTCAAGAAGGACACTGACAAACTGGAACGTGTCCAGAGGAGGGCAACCAAAATGGTCAAAGGCCTGGAAACGATGCCTTATGAGGAACGGCTAAGGGAGCTGGGCATGTTTAGCCTGGAGAAGAGGAGGCTAAGGGGTGATATGATAGCCATGTTCAAATATATAAAAGGATGTCACATAGAGGAGGGAGAAAGGTTGTTTTCTGCTGCTCCAGAGAAGCGGACACGGAGCAATGGATCCAAACTGCAGGAAAGAAGATTCCACCTAAACATTAGGAAGAACTTCCTGACAGTAAGAGCTGTTCGACAGTGGAATTTGCTGCCAAGGAGTGTGGTGGAGTCTCCTTCTTTGGAGGTCTTTAAGCAGAGGCTTGACAACCATATGTCAGGAGTGCTCTGCTTGGCAGGGGGTTGGACTCGATGGCCCTTGTGGTCTCTTCTAACTCTATGATTCTATGATTCTATGATTCTAAGTCAGACTCATTTAACTCACTTCCATATCAAACAGAATAATAATAATAATAATAATAATAATAATAATAATAATAATAATTTATTTGTACCCCGCCCATCTGGCTGGGTTTCCCCAGACACTCTGGGCAGCTTCCAACAAAGACCAAAAATACACTAAAATGTCACACATTAAAAACTTCCCTGAACAGGGCTGCCTTCAGATGTCTTCTGAATGTCAGGTAATTATTTATCTCTTTGACATCTGCTGGAAGGGCGTTCCACAGGGTGGGCACCACTACTGAGAAGGCCCTCTGCCTGGTTCCCTGTAGCTTTGCTTCTCACAATGAGGGAACCGCCAGAAGGCTCTCGGCGCTGGACCTCAGCGTCAGGGCAGAATGATGGGGGTGGGGACGTTCCTTCAGGTATACTGGGCCGAGGCCGTTTAGGGCTTTAAAGGTCAACACCAACACTTTGAATTGTGCTCAGAAAGCTACATAATACCTGCTGCACTGTCCTGTGATTCACTTAGGTGATCTCAGACAAGCCTTCCCCAACCTTTCGGCATTGGTGGACTGCAACTCCCTTGTGGCCATCATTCTTGGCCATTGGCCACATTGGTTGGAGGTGATGTTGTAGATCACTAATGTCTAGAAAACCCCAGGTTGAGTGTGGCTGTTTTAGACTCTGGACTTGGTAGACTAACTTGGCCCATCTCTTCTGATGGTAATGTGTATTACTTCCTTCACGTACTTCAGAATGTGGTAAGCCAATCTTGCTGCATTTGGGGGAACTGCTGCTCATTCTTCTGCCCCAAAGACCTACCTTGACACCATCACTGCCATTGTTATTTGACAATGGCAGATCTAGGGGAGCACGACTGGTTTGGCCGCACTGGGTGTGAAGCTTCTGCTGCAGCATGGACCGCAACTATGAAGTCCAATGGAAGGCAAGTGGGGAGGGGGGTGCCAGATTTTAGCATCACACTGGCTAAACCTGGTCTACTTGGATAGCCAATGGCTATCAAGATCTTAACCTGAGATCTTTTCCAGCCCTGATTCTAGAGATCCATTTAGCTGAACATAGCCAGGAATCAACCCGGGATCTTCTGCATACAGTGTTCTGCCACTGAGCTACTTGTGTTAGGTTATGATCACTAAAGCAACTAGATCAGCGCTGACACAATGTTTAAGGGTATGTCTGAAAGCACTATTAATAGCATCTGCATTCAATCAGTTGCCTTGTGGATAAACTACTGGTGTCTAGACAGGGGTAGCCAACAAGGTGCCCTGCAGATGTTGGACTACAACTCCCATCAGCCCCAGCCAGTCTAGCCAATAGTCAGGGACAATGGGAGTTGTAGTTCAAAGCATCTGGAGTCTACCACATTGGCTCCCCTTGCATAGACTGCCAAGATATAAAGAAAGGCCAAAATGGCAGAAACTGCACCAGCTTGTCCCCAAAAATTTGTCAGAAAGTTCTGGTCTGAGAAATTTTGACCCCACTCTAAAAAAAATGCAGCTCCCTCTATCCACTTCCCCTAAAACATGCCTAAAATGACACACCGACACTCCATTCCTCCTGTGTGTTTTTTAATGGAAGTAATTAAATAGCTTCTGTAATGCCTCTTGCAGAGATGTGGACAGATTCTGGAGTAATTCTTCAAAAAAAGACATCTTGGAGGACCATTGCTGTTAACTCCCCATCTCTTCTCCCTTCCTTCACCCGAGTTGGCTACAGGAAGAATTTGATTATCTACAAGCTTTTAAGTACCTACGTTCTTTCCTGTCCACAACATCCGTGTCCCGAGGGGATTCTAAATGAATCAGGCGAGGCCCTATAAATCATGATCAAATGCATCGTCACCACAGTGTGCAATTCATTTTGAGCCGGGGGAGGGAAGCAGAAGAAATCTGAGGAACGACCGGGATAAAAGCACCTTCCTGAAAGATTGAGGGCAGATCAGAGATTACTTGTCAACTTGAGCTGCTGGCGCGTTATCTCATGTACACAGGCAACAGCTAGCAGTCCCGTGAAACTGCTTTATTCATAATGCTTAGATGTCTCCTCTAAGGACTTTTTTTAAAAAGTACCTTGTTTCTATTTATCTGAGAAGGGGTGGGTGGGGGGAAGTAACACACAGCGAACCCTAAGGGTTATTATGTCTATTTCCATAAAGTTCTTACTGAACACTTGCCTTGAATTAAAACGTTCCTGGGATGAAAGCAATTAGAGTGATTTGAAGAGAGGTGTCTGTGCTTTAGGTCTTTAGAAATTCTATACCTGACGTTTGCAAAAAGTATGTCGGGGGAACAACTAAAGCCCTCAGATTTTTGTCAAAGGAGGAAAAGAGGGAAATGACACAGGAGCGGAAGCCTGTCTTTATGCTTTGTCCGTCTGCAGAACTTTCTTGCTTATGTCAGGCCTGGTTTTTGATATGAGAGAATTCACAGTTCAAAGAGAACAATTTATGAAACATACATCAAAGACTCTCAGTATCAGACCGTAAGCTTATTACCCATAATTGTGAGCCGCTAAGATTGGAGTAGAAAGACATCAATATCTTACATACACTGTTTTATAATCTTACTGTGTTTGGGCTAACTACGCTGCAAAACAGATTGTTTCCATTTCACAGCTGAGAAACTGAGGCATGGTCAGATAACTGCTGCATGCCTGAGCAGGAATCTGAACCCAAACCCAAGCAAAGCTCTTTGTCTGGTTCAGCCTGTAGCTTCTCATGAGCATAAGTTGTGTCTTTTCTCAGACACTTTGCACTGAGTGTCAAAACAATTTCAGAACAATTTCAGGTTAAGAATGGACCTCTGGAATGAATTAAGTACGTAACCAGAGGTACCACTGTAATTTCTTCATTAACAGAAAATAAAATATTCAAATGATGACCTGCACATGCATAACAACTTCAAATAGTGTAGAGATTATAAACTGTAACATAAAAAAGTTACACACCCAATCTTTTTTCGAATAGATAAAATGAAAAATACTCTGGAACAGTGCTCATGCGATTATGTAGTCACTGTTACTAACAACATTTTTTGAAAAATAAATATAGCCAACCCCAGGTGATACTGATAACAAGAAGACCGAGTTTAAAGACACAGTACAAAGTAACAGATTTGGAAAGGTGGCAGGAGGGCTCCAGGAGCCCATTGGAGCCTCATGCTTCCTTCCCCCAAGCTGGGAAGCACCCCTTCACAATAAAAGGAGCTGCTTCTGTGAGCCCCATCCACAGGCAGAGCAAAATCAGGGCACCCAAGGACAAAGGCAGAGCCTGTGATTTGGAACCGCAAAGCCACTTCCAAGCTCGAGAGGAGGTGGGGTTGCGCCCCCCCCCACACGCGGGGGCTGATTTTAGCCCCCGCGAGAAGAGGGAATCCCCGGGCGTGTCTGCGACCCAGCCCGCCAATCAGCGGGCAGGGGAGGCGTGGCCTAGCCCATTTAAGGCCAGCACGCCCGAGGACCGCCCTCTTTGCCCCGTTCCAGCTGCCCAACTTGGCTCACTTCCAGCCTTTTGGTTTTTTCGCCTACCTCGTAGCAAACGTCACAACTTCTTCGGTATTGGCGGTTAGGCATTGGCAGGGGTTAATTGTTATGCAAATGAAGGGGGGAAGGAAGCGCCATCACCTTCCCCCAATGAAAAGGGTAGTCCGGTAGAGGACTCTGGGGGGCGTTGCCCTGTCCTAAGCCTAGAGAGGTAGGGCCTCCGGCATGCCCCCGAGCGGTGACACCCGTGAGATCCTAGTTGGCGTACTTCAACAGGACTCCCATGGCTGGTGGATAACCCTTCCCAGTCCCCATGCCGGGTAGTAGATAGGAGCCAACGCCTAAGGCCAATACCTTCCAATTCCTGTAATCAATAAAGTTGTGGCCTTTTTATGCCCATTAACCTTAAATAATGTGTCCGGTGTCTTCATTTCACATGGGGGGAGGGGACTCGCCACACAAACAGCCACAAGTCAATATGGCTCCCTACTTCAGACCTTCATCCTCATGCTTGTTTAGGGCTCTCAGCTGGGTAGCAATGATGATCAGGAAGAAGAAGAAGAGAAGAAGAGTTTGGATTTGATATCCCGCTTTATCACTACCCGAAGGAGTCTCAAAGCGGCTAACATTCTCCTTTCCCTTCCTCCCCCACAACAAACACTCTGTGAAGTGAGTGAGGCTGAGAGACTTCAGAGAAGTGTGACTGGCCCAAGGTCACCCAGCAGCTGCATGTGGAGGAGCGGGGACGCGAACCCGGTTCCCCAGATTATGAGTCCACTGCTCTTAACCACTACACCACCCTGGCCATACACCACCCTGGAAAGGTTGGGACTTCTCCCTGCTTCTCTTCACAAGAAGACCTAGCACCTCAACACGGCTAGATCTAAGATTGCAACAGACCAGAGGCCTGTGCTTACAATTCATTTTTGCAAGTGATTCCCCCCCCACATTGTTGATATAACAGCATATGAAAACATGCCGTTACAAAACATTATAGAGAAATCCTCCAAAAACCTCAAGGTGAACCCCAAACATACAAGGTGCACATGGAAGACAAACTGTATTACCAAAAAGATCTTCAATACAGCCCTGTTCTATGAAGGAACTTATTTGAGAAAGTTCTGAAGAAGCGGGGAGGGGAGAAGAGGGGGAAACATTGGAATAACCTCGACGTTATTAACCCACATAAAGAGCAATCAATATAGCACAAAATGAGCAATGTTGATGTTGGCATCTACCAGAAAGAAACAGATCAAAGGCCTTTTGGCTACTCTGCTGAAAATGTTTCTTATTAGTTTGTTTGCCGAGCTTTAATGTAAGATTACATTTACCAGCTTACTACTGAAGCAATATTGTTGCCCTGGTCAGTAGGCCTTTTATAGCATGCTCTCATTTATTTAGCTGCTACTTTGGAACTTTGAGGCAATCGTTTCCTGCAGAAATGAGGAAGTTCTCTCCTTCCTTAAGGAGTTGATATTTTAAGGAAAGTGGGAGGTGGGGGGCGGTTTAGGGTTATTTATTGATTTGTACACTTTCCAGTTCAGGATGACTGGGAGAGACCGTGTAATTGTAAAATCTGCAGAAAGGATGTAGTCAGCAAATACATTTTAGAGAAAAACAAACACCATAATGAAGAGGAGACCTTTTGATACTTTCCAAGGCACACTGACCTCTCACATTCATGCCACAGTGTCGCTGACCACCCTGCGGGGAAATTGATAATCGGATGTAGAGACCATCTTGCGGCAATGCTTTGCGATAATATGCCCTAACACTTTTCGACCAAGCGAAAAAGCACAAATGTCACACTTATGTCAGTCAACTTTTGGCAGACGTTTAATTTCTGGTTTATTTAGCGCTCATGATGAAGTCAAATAAAAGATCAGCCAAAATAGGAAACCTTTCTAAAGAGGCGATGCTAAACACACTTACTAGAGAGCAAATCACAATGAACTCAGTGGGACTTACCTCTGGGTAAACATGCTCAGAAGTGCACTGCAACTCTGAGGTTTTCAGTCTCATTTTTGGAACAATATCACTTATATAGTGCCTCTAAGTCTTAAAAAAAAAAGGGATGCGGGTGGCGCTGTGGGTTAAACCACAGAGCCTAGGACTTGCCGATCAGAAGGTTGGCGGTTCGAATCCCCATGACGGGGTGAGCTCCCGTTGCTCAGTCCCTGCTCCTGCCAACCTAGCAGTTCGAAAGCACGTCAAAGTGCAAGTAGATAAATAGGTACCGCTCCGGCGGGAAGGTAAACGGTATTTCCATGCGCTGCTCTGGTTCACCAGAAATGGCTTAGTCATGCTGGCCACATGACCCAGAAGCTGTACGCCGGCTCCCTTGGCCAATAAAACGAGATGAGCGCCGCAACCCCAGAGTCGGTCACGACTGGACCTAATGGTCAGGGGTCCCTTTACCTTTACCTTACCTTGGGTTATAGACGCTTCAGGTTACAGACGCTTCAGGTTACAGACTCCGCTAACCCAGAAATAGTACCTCGGGTTAAGAACTTTGCTTCAGGATGAGAACAGAAATTGCATGACGGTGGCACGGTGGCAGCGGGAGGCCCCATTAGCTAAAATGGTACCTCAGGTTAAGAACTGTTTCAGGTTAAGAACGGACCTCCGGGACGAATTAAGTTCTTAACCCGAGGTACCACTGTATTTATTTAGATCCTTAAGACTCTGGGTGGAAAATGCGCCACATGAAAGTATAACTCCTACATAGTTCAAATAGAGGAAATGTATCAAGTCATTGCTGTTTCCTCTTTCTATCACTTTTATTGAAATTCACCATCTTCCCACCATCACCCCAAACCAGCCTGACAGACCATGTGGACATGAAGTTGCAAGTTCCAGAAACTTACTCCCCACTTCCCCCTATACCCCACAGTCAGGAGCCCTGATCCTGCAGGATAAGAATACGGCCAGGAAAAAAACCTCAGGCAGTAGCATGTCAGACAGCAGCAAGATAAAAGAACTGCTCAGGTCACCTTCATACTGTCCGAGTTTTGTGCGAAGGATTCAGGCGCCTACAGGATTTTTAGGTTTGTGAATTAAAAGACAACAGCAGATTCACACCTTATATTTAAAGCACATCATGGCTTCAGCTCAAGAATTCTGGGAGCTGTAGTTTGTTAAGGGTGTCGGAAGTGACAGCTCCGTGTGAGGAGGAAACTACAGTGTCTGGGGGAAGTCATGTGCTTTAAAGGAGTGTTGAAGATGTTTTAAACGTATAGTGTGGATTTGCCCTCTGTCACCCTGGTGCAACAAATCCACTTTTAAAAAGAGGGGACTTTTTGCTACTTAGCCATACGAGTGCAAAATATGGTCTGAAGCTCAACATCAAAAAAACCACTGGGCCCATCGCTTCCTGGCAAACAGAAGGGGAAGAAATAGAGGCAGTGAGTGATTTTATTTTCTTGGGCTCCATGATCACTGCAGATGGTGACAGCAGCCACGAAATTAAAAGACGCCTGCTTCTTGGAAGAAAAGCAATGACAAACCTAGACAGCATCTTTAAAAGCAGAGACATCACTTTGCCAACAAAGGTCGGAATAGTTAAAGCTATGGTTTTCCCCGTAGTGATGTATGGAAGTGAGAGCTGGACCATAAAGAAGGCTGATCGCCGAAGAATTGATGCTTTTGAATTATGGTGCTGGAGGAGACTCTTGAGAGTCCCATGGACTGCAAGAAGATCAAACCTATCCATTCTGAAGGAAATCAGCCCTGAGTGCTCACTGGAAGGACAGATCGTGAAGCTGAGGCTCCAATACTTTGGCCACCTCATGAGAAGAGAAGACTCCCTGGAAAAGACCCTGATGTTGGGAAAGATGGAGGGCACAAGGAGAAGGGGACGACAGAGGATGAGATGTTTGAACAGTGTTCTCGAAGCTACCAGCATGAGTTTGACCAAACTGCGGGAGGCAGTGGAAGACAGAAGTGCCTGGCGTGCTCTGGTCCATGGGGTCATGAAGAGTCGGACAGGACTAAATGACTAAACAACAACAACAACATTGAATGCAACTCCTACTCTGTGAGGGACACAGGGAGCCACTATAATATCAAGAGTCCTTCTTTCTCTCCCAGAGAAGCAGCCTTTAAACCCTTTAGTACCATCAATTTGCAATGGAGTCTAATGACTGGAACTGGTGAAGATGTCTTTGCACAGTCCAGGACTGGGTTTTGCTAGTGAGTTGGTGGGAAGGAACTGAGCCAGGCAAGAGGTTTGCAGGTGTGTGTGAAACAGATGTGAAAGGAAGAGGGGGGAGCACTTAAAGGACCTCAAATACCCCTTTGCCCAAATCCAGATGTGCAGCTGCAGATTGCAGGCAAGAAGCTGAACGCCAATATTTCCATATGCTCAGCCATCAAACGGATGGCTGGCAATGCATTGTGGGGAGGAGAGAATGAAAGGAAGAGTTTGTCTAGGGCCAGCATATATATATATATATATATATATATATATATATATATATATATATATGTATGTATATATATATATGCCTCTGCATGCGGCCATTTTGTCAACTGTTTGCTCACACATAATAATTATTTTTTGCGCGTCTGCCCCTGGGATCCCAGTGCTCTCGTGTGGAATGTGACACTCCTAGCAATAGGTTTAATAAGGAAATGAATTAAGGCAAACAAAAGGGCAGCGATCATTTGCAAGTATTTGCATCTGGTCGGCAGGGTTTTGGAAAGCATTATCCAGTCGGCCTCTTGCTTTGAACGTCTTATGTTATTACAGTGTCCAACATGAAGCCTCCGTTTCTAAAGTACACTAGATTAATAGGACCTTAAATTGAAACCATGTTGGCTCTCAGTGGTAATAAAGCTTGTCGGAGGCCAATGCTTCACTGTGAAATGAAAGCATTCTTCATGCAGCAATCGACAATGCAGTGCAGACTGGGCCTTGTTCCTTGGACTACTTTGCCTTTCTAGAAAGCAATTGTGGTCACAAAAAACTCCCTTTAAGCCTCTGAGGTCTCCAACATTTCTCTGATGAAAATAGAAATGTCCTAAGGAAAAGCGGGACATTCCGGGATCAAATCAGAAACTGGGATGGCTTCTGTAAATCCGGGACTGTCCCTGGAAAATAGGGACACTTGAAGGGTCTGCAACCTGCGGTTCACTGGATGCTATTAGACTCCAACTTCCATAGCATAGCAAATGGTCGGGGATTATGGGAGTTGTAGTTCAACATCTGTAGAGCCAAAGGCTTCCTATCCCTGTTGTAGGAGATAGTTCTCTTTATTTGCCTTGTCTAATTGTCACCAAGAAAGCCATCCTCCCTGCATGTATCAAAATCAAGTGTCTAAACCAGCCAGTTTTTTCAAACTAAGCAAGTTGAATGCCTGGCCCAGATGGACAGCCAAGTGACTGAATTAAAGGCTGCACTAAATAAACCCACAATGCTTTCTTTGCCTCTAAAACAGGGGTGGCAAATCTTGGGAGGGTCTGGGTCTGAATGACATTCAGAAGGTTGCGTCCTAGAGGATCAAATCAACAGTCCTTGATAAACAACACTACATCATTCAGCGATAGGAAAACTACCATCAAAACTATTGGTCTTATGGGGTATGTGTGTACCCCACATGGTCAATAAACGATCAGACCTGAAGACCTCAAACACACACATTGACCAACGATATCTGAGACCATTGTATGGTTTTTCATTGTTTTGACGGCCTTTCCCTCATCCAATCAACTTACATTCAGTCTCCTTCACTGGACTAATCAGGTCTTCAGCCCTTTGGGGGAAGGCTGTGGTGGTAGGCCACAAGGTCCAAGGATCAATCCCAGAGACAAACTCAAATCAAGAGATCCACCCATCCCTAGTTCCTAATCACTTTCACTCCAGGAATTAGGTGCAATGGAAAAAGAAGGCAGCTCCTGAGCCTTGTTCTGCTTTTTGAGAGAGATGGCTGGTTAGCTGGAAGTAATGATGAGATAAATGTGGAGCTTGAGGAACTCTGCAGTTCAAAAAGCATCACTCCTTTAATTTGGGTGCAGCACGAAACACAGTTTGTCTCTCCTGCCATTCCCTCAATCATAATAAAACAAACTTGAATTCAAGAAGGGGGAGGGGTAAATGCCACTAAAAGGGGCTTGCTAGACACAAAATGAGGGACGCGGGTGGTGCTGTGGGTTAAAGCACAGAGCCTAGGGCTTGCCGATCAGAAGGTCGGCGGTTCGAATCCCCGCGACAGGGTGAGCTCCCGTTGCTCGGGCCCTGCTCCTGCCAACACCTAGCAGTTTGAAAGCACGGCGGAGAGGTAAACGGCATTTCTGTGCGCTGCTCTGGTTCGCCAGAAGCGGCTTAGTCATGCTGGCCACATGACCTGGAAGCTGTACGCCGGCTCCCTCGGCCAATAAAGCGAGATGAGCGCCGCAAACCCAGAGTTGTCCGCGAATGAACCTAATGGTCAGGGGTCCCTTTACCTTTACCTAGACACAAAATAGATTTTTTCTGGTCTCACCATAATTTGAATTTTACACATTTTCCATGTATTCCTGCAGTAAAATGTGCTTGTGTGCGCGTGTGTTTCAATTTATGTCCTCCTGAAAGATGCCATTTTTTAACCAACACAAAAATTCAGAGCCATACATAATCCAACAGATAGCTGCATATAAGCCTGAGACCAAGAAATCAGGTTGGTCTACACAAATGTTCTTCTCCATACCTCATCTGAACTGAAGCTTTTAAAAATATGTGTCAGAACTCATGGGGATGGAACTCAATGCCTGCATACTTGCATCTGTCCATATGCTGGTGATTTTCACTACTAGTGAGTGTCCCATTCACACAACACCAACAGCCATCAGACAAGAGGGGAATAAATGTACCTCAAAAGGTCATGGTGCACTCATACGGACAAGATCAGATCTCAAACACAGAGCCCTCATTGCTGGACTATATGCCCCTTCCTGATTACTTGAGTTGCCACAGAACTGACTCCTGAATTGGTCACATGGAGAAGCAAGCTTCTGCAGACACTTGAGAAAATGACATGCCAGAAGACTGTTGACATGCCGAAGACCAGTGAAGAGAACAGTCATGTCCTTTACTAATCAGACACTCCATAACACATCCTCGCAGAGAATGAAATCAGCGAATGGCATCTGAGAGACACTTTGAACATACCACCACACTTCAGAGATCAAAGCAAATGTACCATGTGTGAAGCACCAGAAGGAAGTAGCAGCCAAGTCTACAAGGCATGCTGGAACCTGCCCACAGACAACCTGTAGCTGGAGACAACAACTTTGTCCATAGATAGAAAGGACTGAATTGGGGGGTGGGTACTAAAGGGTGCATCTGATGAACAAGGCTCTCACCTACAAGGCTAATACTACTATCTTAAAAACTCCCTCCATCTGTATTATAAAATCAAGCTGTTTCAAGTTCTTGGCCAGAATTTTGAAGCAACCACACTTTTAAAAAACTTCCTTTTCTGAAGATCTGGATGGGCCCACAGGTCACCTGGTGACAGCCTTCTCTGCTGTGTTGAGACCTATTTCTGTTTCTGTTTAAATTATGGTAGTTACATCTGAATTAGCACATAAATGTGTTAATTAGCATATGCAAATTTCATGCAAATCTGGGTAGTTTTCTTCCCTTTTTTTAGGTTGATCCATTTCCTTTTTTATTATGATAATGTGTAAATAGCCATACTGGGAGTACAGGTTTCCTTATGAATCTGCAAAGATTTCTACGTAAAGGTAAAGGGACCCCTGACCATTAGGTCCAGTTGTGGCCGACTCTGGGGTTGCGGCGCTCATTTCGCTTTATTGGCCAAGGGAGCCAGCGTACAGCTTCCAGGTCATGTGGCCAGCATGACTAAGCTGCTTCTGGCGAACCAGAGCAGTGCACGGAAACGCCGTTTACCTTCCCGCCGGAGCGGTACCTATTTATCTACTTGCACTTTGAGGTGCTTTCGAACTGCTAGGTTGGCAGGAGCAGGGACCGAGCAACGGGAACTCACCCCATCATGGGGATTTGAACCGCCGACCTTCTGATCGGCAAGCCCAAGGCTCTGTGGTTTAACCCACAGCGCCACCCACGTCGCTCACAAAGATTTCTAGCAGTTTGCAAATGTGACATGGGAAGAGGGGCTGCTATTCAAATGTGGGGAGGAGTTAGGTATGCACAGAGGCCCATAGAATTGCCTCGGTGAGCTCTCTGTATCGTGTGTGGGGTTTGGAAATGACTTTTAAAATGGATTTTTTTTAAAAAAAAGCAACTTATAAGTTATGTCGTTGACACATGCAGCACTCATCATAAATATATGCACCTTTAAAAATAGGACAACCAAACAGCTTGGTAAATGGGAACTCTGATCACAGGCTTTCTGCTTTCTTTTTCTTTAGACAGCCAGCACTGGTCCTGAATCTTGTGATCTTTGTCTACAGAAATATGAGCTCGTTCGAAGAAAGGCAAGGTTGTTACACAATATGACAACCCCTGTCAGCCTTCCTCCTCAGCCTGAAGACCTCACATCTACCTCAGCCCTGCGCTAAAGCTTTACCCCAGGATGGCAGACTTGCTGAAAATGCTTTTCTCCTTGCCAGAACGAAAGAAACAATGCCAAAGATCTAATCAGGTGGTAACACAAAAAACTCTTAAGAGATGTTATGTACACGGGAAAGGGTAATTCTGGGGCCTTTCGTGCCAACTGGCTCTTTAGCAACAGAAATGCAAGGCTGGAAAGCGACTGGATGTTCAGCTAAGCTCAGTCATTCTACCCTAAAGCTGCAATCCTGTGCACACATACTTGAGAGCAAAATGGCATTTCCAGACAGCCTCTTAACTGCCTTCTTTTTCTTGTCCCCTGGAGCAGGAGATATGGGGAACAATGACGACAAAGAGGTGCATTTTTTAACAAGTGTGAAAGAGTGGGTGATTTGTGTATCTGTGTGAAAATACAGCAGACTGGAACTTTTGCAACACAGAAAAAGCACCACACGTAATTTTGATGGAATGCTCTGTGCCTCAAATGGACCCAGTGTGGTGTAGTGGTTATAAGAGTGGTAGACTTATAATCTGGTGAACCGGGTTCGCTTCCCTGTTCCTCCACATGCAGCTGCTGGGTGACCTTGGGCTAGTCACACTTCTCTGAAGTCTCTCAGCCCCACTCACCTCACAGAGTGTTTGTTGTGGGGGAGGAAGGGAAAGGAGAATGTTAGCCGCTTTGAGACTCCTTCGGGTAGTGATAAAGCGGGATATCAAATCCAAATGTCTCAATGCCCAACTTTGATAGGTCAATCAAGTGAACTAAGGCACACAATATTTACGGAAAAGGGGGAAAGCAAAAACAACACAACTACACCTACTGTAAGTAGGCTATCAGTTCTTTCCTCACGTCAAATAAGCCCTTGACATGCTTCCAGTGACAGCAGTCTCAGGGGCAAGAAGAAAACGTGATACAATGTGGTGGTGGGGAGGCAGAGAGAGAAATCTTGCCTCTGCCATGAACTCAGCAGGTCGCTCTTAGGTATGTCACAGGAAACCCCCCCCCCAATCATTCAGTTTGTACAAACTTCACACACACTCACGCTCACACACTACATACACTACGCTTCTGTTATAAATTCATAGAAAATCAACCATACATCGGATTTGCACTGTTCCACTTTTATTTTACTCCATGAAGGAAGGACTACAAAATGGGGAAGGTTTGATACAGGGCAGCCGTAATCCCTTGAGCATACCAGCACATACACAGGAGCCCTGCCCAGTTGCTATGCCAACCCTGATGGTCCTAGACAGAAGACCATGAAGATCACAAAGAACTTGCATATGGGAGTGGATTCAGCACAGACTGGAACAAAGGACAATAATCAGCTCTTCCCTCTGGGGGCAGGAAACTGCAAACTCCCCTCTGTCACCTGGAAAGTACTCATGGGGAGGAGGAAAGGGGGAACCCGCCAGGTGACAGGAAACTCAGGTTACCACCACAACTCCTCCCTCAACCCCTCCTTTCTGTAATGTAGGTGTGATGTATCTGAGGGGTGGTCTTAGGTTACACCCCTTCTGTGATGTAGGTATGATGTTTCTGGGGATGGTCTTGATCTACAGGGTGGCAATTTCAAAAGTCTTTATAAGGCCTTGCACACCATTTTTCTGGGTCCTTCCTCTCTCCTGCAAGTGAAGGGAGCACCCAGTTGCAACAGATCAATAAAGCCCAACCCTACAGGCTGCTGTTTTGCTCCAGGTTATCCTGGTTGGTGTCTTTGTTTTTGTCCAAGGGAGCCCTCAGATTTTTTCCGTTAACAGGTATCTCACCTTCTGCCAGCCTGAGCCCCTCCACCAACAACACAGGGATGGTGAGATCAACTTGTACCTTGCAGCAATGCTGCAAGGAGGGCTAAAACAATATCGCTTTCAACCACTAGAACTCAAGCGCTCTATAAATTTGAATGATCATTGCCATTACACGATGCTTGTAATGCAGTGCCCTTGAGTTTTCAATTCCACAAGGTTCTTTGTGTGACTGTTCGGCATTTTTATACGCCTCTTAAGTTGGAAGCTTTCTGATCTCTATTCCAAATGCCTTTAACAACATGGACCCCAGAAGGGCACAAGAACCAGACCACACCGTTTTATGGCCTTGCCATGCTGGCAGCCAGATTACGCCAACACAATGTTACACCAAGGTATCCTTGGCTGGCCGGCTGGCCTGTGTCAGGGACTAGGCAGAGGAGGAATGGTGGAGACCGCCTCCCCAGCCTGACCCTTCCAGAGAAGAAGAAGACGGTTGAGAATTACAACAGGGGTTTGAGGGAAATCACAATCCAGAGGCAGATGAGGGAAAAAGTTGGGAAATAATGAGGAAGAAGAAGCACTAGAGGGATGACAGCTGATGGACACAGCGTCTTTAGAAAGCATTCCAGACCCCGCTTCCCAAAACCCGACGAGCATTGAAAGTAGGAGAGCAAAGAGCTCAAAGGCAGAGGGCACATAGCAGCACCCGTAATGACACATGAAGGGAGGGGGTGGAGACTCACTTGGAGCAACGCCATTATTCCAGGAGGCAGCATTTCTAAGCCTCTCTCTGTGAATATTGAATAAAAAGCAGTTGGTAAGAACTTTTTCTTGTCTTATCTGTTCCTGGCAACCTGCCTGTCGGAATCTCCGAACGACTGAGCTACTTTTCCAGTCGTGTCTTCGGAATCTCCTCCGACGGCGATTAATGACCTAAGCCTTTGATGAGACTTCAGGCATGTTCCCCCATTCTGCAGAGTACCTGGACAGCAGAAGGAGTCAAAATATGTGCTACATCGCTACGTTTTATTTCTAACTACGCAGGACAGAAAAGAATATGCATCTGTGAAAGACAGAGAACCAACTGGAACAAAGAAACAGGAAACCAGTAACATAAACATCTGTCTCCCGTCTCCCATGAGACTTCCAACTGTCTGGAATGTAAACAGAGTCTTGTGACTCCAAGCACTGCACAGTGGCATAACAGAAACCTAACACTGCCATGGAGGTTGGATCCCTACCGCCTTCCTTCCTTCCTTCCTTCCTTCCTTCCTTCCTTCCTTCCTATCCCACCGTCCCTCCCAAAGGAGCCCAGGGGAATAAACACACAAGCAATAAAATGATTCATTTAAAAACATCAGTAGTTACTAGCTGCAACGGGTATGTTCTAGCTCCACTGTCAGAGGCATTATTCATCTGGATCCCAGTTGCTGGGAATCGCAAGAGGGCAGAGTGCTGTTGTGCTTATTAGAATTCCTGCATCATGATTGCAGTCATGGGGTTGTTGTCTTTCACACAATGGTGTATGTTTTGACTCCACAGAGTGGGAAGTGACGGAGACAGGATGTTTGTGTTACTGTGTTCCCTGAAGTGGGACTAATGTCCTTTGTCCTTTTTCTCTTTGCTGTCTGATGCTAGAGAGAGAGGGAGCCATGTTGCAGTGCTTCATGTGTGTTTATATGTAAATAAAGTAGATTAGCCAAAATGCTGAGTCGCTGGGGTTCTGTCATGCAATGCTGCAAAACTCTGTGGATCCCTAAGTGGGCTGGTGTCGGTTGGCATCGGTTGCTGTGATGTTCAGGCTGAAGAAAGCTTATGAAGCTCCTGAGCGATTGACCAGGAGGGAGTCCCACACAGTGACACATCTCCAGTATGTGCCAGTATAAAGAATGGTTCAGGGTGGGTGGGTTTACAATGGATCCTTGAAGGCTCCAGCTGAGTTCTTTTTGGCATAATGTTTACCGTTCTTTTCCCTGTTTCCCACATCTTTTCTTCCTCCTGCCAATATGGCAAGAACTTTGTTAACCCTTTTGCCACCACGTTTCCCCCCAATGATGCAGGTGGAATTTATTTATTTATGCATTCATTCGTTTCATTTCTGAATGATCTTTCTTCCCAAAGGAGCCCAGGGGCAACATAACAGCAAAAATTGAGCAACGAAATACATCAGATAAATAAAACACATAAAAATTACTGTAAATAACTGTAAAATATCAGGGCAACCCCATGTCCAATTGCAGCTGATATATCACACTGCAGTGCCTCTATTCAGAGCAGGTATTGTGGGAAAGACATGGTTGTCAGTGTGACAATGCTGACAGAAAAGGGAGAGGCAATAGGCGGAAAAACCTCCGTCGTTGCCACTTTTCAGGGACATCTCCCTGCTATTCTGAAAAAATTGCAATTTTTAATCCTGTCCCCTGAAGATGGATTGCCTTTACAACACCCTCAGTACCTGCAGAATGCTGTGAATACATTGCCAGAAGAACATTAGACCCAGGCTTTAATTTCAAGACAGGGACTACCTTTTCCTAGCGCAGACTAACTCTGCCCACTGCCAGATGGAATGTGCCGCAACCTGCTTTTCTGGGGGAAGGCTGCTAATTACAAGTTTAATTCTGCTTTGTTTTGAAAGTTCCAGGTGTCCAATCCTTTTATGACGAACACAACAGGCCTCAATCCAGGTGTGTGCTGGCGGACAACGATGGCTCAGTTGGCAAGCTGCCCATCAGATGATTCAGTTCTGATATTGAATAATGACTTGGAGCAACGTGAGAGGAATTTGCTGGGGTCAACATTGAGATTTCCAAAACATGTGTAAAGTTGAGCCTTGTGTGGCTGGATGGGAGGCGGGGTGAGGAGCAGAGTACATACCAGTGACTATCCTGTTCTTATTGGATGACACAATTCTGTAATGAAGAAATCAGGGGTAACAGAGAGGGTACCCATACAATGCATAGCCAATTGAGCCCTGTGGCATCCAATTTGACTGATTTTCCAAAGAGAAGAAGTTTGATGAAGTCAGAAATGAGCTTCATGCACTTGCAATGCTGGCTGAGAGAGAGGAGGCTGTAGTTGAAGTTCCTGGAATTTAATTTGGATTAAAATCTGGACTAGAGACCATGCCCTTTGAATATAAGTGCTGAGAGGAACCCTTGGTGGTCCTGGAATGACCCTTGAGCCAACCTCTGGTGGGGATTAAAACATTTCCCAATGGCCACAGAGCTTCTCCATCCACTGCTTGTGATGACTATGCCCAGGTGAGTAGGGAGGGAGAGGAGTAGGAAGAGAGACCAGAGCTTGTTCTGTCCCCTAACTGTATCAGGAGTAGCTTCTGCCCCAAACAGGTAATCTGTGCTGGGAGGGAAGGGAGGAACGGTTGGAAGATCAAATGAGTAGGTAGGTGACTTATGAACATTGGGGCGAGGTGAGGATATTTATAGCAAGAGCAATAAAAAGAAATTGTTATTTAGGGGAATTGAATTTAATTCTAAATTACCGGTATATTCTGGAAACGTGGGAGATTTCAAGGGGTCAAGAAAAATGGATGTATCATACTACTGTATTTTTCGCTCTCTAAGATGCACCAGACCACAAGACGCACCTAGTTTTTGGAGGAGGAAAACAAGAAAAAAAATATTCTGAATCTCAGAAGCCAGAACAGCAAGAGGGATCGCTGCGCAGTGAAACCAGCAATCCCTCTTGCTGTTCTGGCTTCTGGGATAGCTGCACAGCCTGCATTCACTCCATAAGACGCACACACATCTCCCCTTACTTTTTAGGAGGGGAAAAGTGAGTCTTATAGAGCAAAAAATACAGTATATTAGAAGCAAAAAAACTTGTTTTGATGAATTGGAAGAGCTGCAAAAAGATTCCATTGAGCACATGGATTGATAATATGGACAGACCAGCTACATACAAACGACTTGCATGTCGACGCAAAATAAGAATGGATAAATATGAAGAAATCTGGAACGAATATTTAAGTGATAAGGCGGATAGTGGTGGGAAGTAGGGGGAGGAGAGAGAGGTGGGAAAATATTGTTTAAAAAGGTGTATTCATAGATATTTCAGTGTATTCAAATCTGAATTGTCAAATTGCGTTATTATTGTTATTATGGTTTTTGTTGCATGTGTCTTTTGCAGCTGTTGTTTGTATCGAAAAAATGATTAAATAAATTAAAAACAAAACAAAAACATTGGTCTGACCTGGGAAACAAACAGAGGTGTTCCAGATTACATTGGAAGTAACTCAGTTTATTTTCTGAGCCAGTCCAACACAAGCGGTTGGGAGCTAACCCATCTCTTGAGCAGGGAGGGCTGGTGTGATGATGTCCCATTTCAAAACAAACAAAGTCGATAGCAGCTTTGGGTTGGAAGGAGGTGGGGTTAACCCTTTCCCTGTGCCATTTCCCTGATTAAAATCTCCACAGCTGCTATTTGCCTGGCGGGGAAACACAGAGGTACTATACACTGGTGGAGGAACGGGGTGTGTGTGTGCGGGGGGAGTGCACCACCCCCAGCACCATCGGGGAGGGGGGTACCATCGCGGTGGCCCCCCTGGACATGCACCGCACCCCCCCCACCGCGCCAGGGCCCCACCTGCTCTCCACCCCTGGTGCAGGAGCATGCAGCTTTGCCACTGGTACCATAACTAATTCCAAAGTGTGAGCACATCGCTGTAAGCTGTGAAAGTGCCTAAGTGTGCTGCATTGCTATCTGGGACAACAGTGTACCAGTCTAAGATAGGAACCTCAACCCCCCCCCCCCCGTTTTATTCTACTGGTTGTTTCAATGACAGGTGTTTCACAAAAGCACACCACAATCTTTTCCCTTCCCAGAATAAGAATGTCATATAGTAATATGGATTTAAGCCAATAAGAAAAGAGATGAAGACAGGAAATTGGAGAGCTGTTACAAAGGTGTCACAATGAAATTCAGTTAGGGGGGAAGTCAGATAACAGTGAAAGTTAATTTGGATTTTAGAAGTAATAAGTCTTTTTATTTTTCTTTCTTTTTCCTTTTAGTATTGTAACGTGTCTCGTTTTGTGTCTTTTATATGTTATATTTATCATAAATGTGGAAAATCAATAGATTTTTTTTGGGGGGGAAATATCTTTTCCCTTCCCCTGCCAAAACCTCTGCAACACAACAGCGGGGGTATGTGGGGGAGCTAATCTCTGCTTCTCATAAACAGGCTCTTTTGTACTAAGTGCAGGAGTTGAGATTACAGGAATGTCCTTTTTAAGTAAGCAGCGAACACTCGGAAAAGGGTGGACGTGAGCCTGGTGTGTGTGGGGTTTTGTGTGTGTTTGTGGGGCGGGGGGAAAGAAGGGTGTTGCTGGATGGTTACAGGGCAGATGGAGGTGGCATGGAGGAGAAGGAAGACATGGTAGCTGTAAACACTTCTGTTTCCTTGACAAAACACTACAACAAAACACTACAGCCTGCCTGCAGCCTGTTTGGCTAAGGAACCTCAGATGCCTGCATGAGGAACCACCCAATCAGAGCCTGCCCCCCTCTCCCCTTGGCTTCCTACCTCTTAAACTACTCAGGAGACTTGTCTTTGTGTTCCTCAACTAGCCTTTCCTCTCCACCCCTGAGAGAAAGCAGTTGCTCATCTTTGCAAAAATTAGCTTTCTTGCAGCTGGGAATTCTCTGACTTCAGTCATATATTTTGGACAGGTGAGTGCAGGTGAGAGATGGGGTAGTTGTGTGTCGAGGTCCCCAAGCCTCCCCCCAATAATTCATACACCACACATCAATTTTTGTTTAAGGTTTTTGGCATGATTTTGGCCACAACTTTATTTAAATACACACATGTGAGTGGATGCTTAGGCATTGGTTATGACTAGCTGTCCTTGCCCCAGGGACAGAACTGACTTCTGGATTCCAGCGGAAGCCAGTCAGGGAAACAATTTTGGGGAGAAATGAAGCTGGGCATCAGTCCCTCACTTCTCACCCTCATGCTCCTGGAGGCTTGCACGGCCCAAGTCCGATGCCAGGGACAAGGATGAAAAGAATGGCAAGCCCCTGGATTCCTTTAACGGAATTCCCTTTCCGCACCACCATTGGAGGGGTAGGCACTTACGCCTCCACCAACCAATTTTAACCAATGCCTAACCGCCAACCTTACAAGTTGTGACGATTTGCTACGCAGTAGGCAAAAACCAAATGCCACCAGCCAATCAGCCAGATGGACAAAATTCCTACCAGGCCCCTGCCTCAAAAGCAGACGACCCCATGACAGGCATAGCAAGGTCAAGCGAACCCCCCCCCCAATACAGGGAGGGTGGGCGGGTGATCCGGTGCAAGCAGCCAAGAGGATGCCCAAAGCTGGGCGTCCAGCATTTAAAACCTCTGACCCCTCCTTCAAAATTGGCAACAAGCAAATCTCCCCAGCGACCCAATTAACCAATTCACTGCCTGGGTCACTCCACACATCTGCCCAGCAACCATGGGGTGGCCTGTATCCCCCTCCACAACACGTGCTCTCTGCTAGGGAGAACACGCTTTCTTGTTCTTTTGAGTCCCTGCAAATGCGGTAAAGATGGTCAGGAGAAACCGGGAGGTATCTGCTACCAGAACAACAGAACTTACAGACCTTTGGACTCAGGCATAATCAAAGAGAATAAGCCTCCATTGTGAAGGCCCAGCTCAGCTCTCTCCTTTGTTCCTTCCTCCCCACCTCTCCCCCCACTTCAGCACTGCAGTAATATCATCTTGTCAATCCTGAGACTTGCTGGCCTAGTTCACAGCCACTGATGGATATTCAGCCTGTGAACATGCTAAAATGGCTTGTTTCTGTTGATATATGTCTTTCTAGGATCCTGTAATGGAAGAGCAAATAAAAGGAAACCTTCAGGAGCCCAGCTTGTCAGCAAAGTCCTGTTTTAACTCCTAAATGTCCAGAGCTGGTTCTTAACATTTTCTTTCTCGTTTTTCTTGCAACTTACTCAAAGGGAAGGAACACATATTTTTCTACACCATAGTTTGCACACTTGTTCTTTGATGTGTTCATGGTCAAATGATGAAAAAAAAAAAAAAACCCCTTCCCCAAAGCAGTGGGTTAAAAGAGCATTTGTTGCTGTTCTTTCAAATAACCATATAAATATGTGCTCCAGCAAAATGAACATATACATTCAGAAACATAGGAGGAGATGTCTTCCCTACATAGTGCTCTTGCCCACCACACTCCTATCCCCCCCCCCTCAAACATGGAGGGATAAGCCTGAAATGATGTATTTTAGAGATTATTGAGAACTCAACAGACTTTACAGTGGTATCTCAGGTTAAGAACTTAATTCGTTCTGGAGGTCTGTTCTTAACCTGAAACTGTTCTTAGCCTGAAGCACCACTTTAACTAATGGGGCCTCCCGTTGCCGCCACATGGCCGCACGATTTCTGTTCTCATCCTGAGGTAAAGTTCTTAATCGGAGGTACTATTTCTCGGTTTGCGGAGTCTGTAACCTGAAGCATATGTAACCTGAGGTACCATTGTACTTGCTTTCTGCCCATGGACTTTTTTGGGGGGGCATGTTGTTGTTGTTTAGTCGTTTAGTCATGTCCGACTCTTCGTGACCCCCTGAACCAGAGCACGCCAGGCACTCCTGTCTTCCACTGCCTCCCGCAGTTTGGTCAAACTCATGCTGGTAGCTTCGAGAACACTGTCCAACCATCTCATCCTCTGTCGTCCCCTTCTCCTTGTGCCTTCCATCTTTCCCAACATCAGGGTCTTTTCCAGGGAGTCTTCTCTTCTCATGAGGTGGCCAAAGTATTGGAGTCTCAGCTTTAGGATCTGTCCTTCAAGCAGAATGGTAGTAGACCACATGCTTTGCATATAAATGTCTCCTGGTTAAATCTCCTGAACCCCTCTGTTAAAAATTTTCTGATAGTATCTTTGGTGAGACAGTACATGCTTACATGGAGTTCTCTGACTCAGTAAGAGGCAGTTCATAACAAAGGAGGACTGATAAGTTAAGTGAGCATCATCATAATGTGCCTGCTGAGCAGGTTCTCACTCACACTGTTAAGACAACGGATGCTCAGCAGCACTCACAGGAGAAATGGTTATCCTCAGCCTTGGCATGAGTGGAAAACAAAAGGGGAACACTATTGAATAACTATGGATTGATGGTTGAGAATCCTCATAATCTGCTTTATAACTCCAAATACATCTCAAAGTGGTTTAAAAGAAAATGTTCTCAAAATAAAATCACACTCAAGTCTGGTATAAAGGGACCCCTGACCGTTAGGACCAGTCACGGACAACTCTGGGGCTTGCGGCGCTCATCTCACTTTACTGGCCAATGGAGTCGGTGTACAGCTTCTGGGTCATGTGGCCAGCATGACTAAGTTGCTTCTGGCGAACCAGAGCAGCGCACAGAAATGCCGTTTACCTTCCCGCCGGAGGGGTACCTATTTAACTACTTGCACTTTGATGTGCTTTCAAACTGCTAGGTGGGCAGGAGCAGGGACCGAGCAACGGGAGCTCACCCCGTTGCAGGGATTTGAACTGCCGACCTTCTGATCAGCAAGTCCTGGGCTCTGTGGTTTAGACCACAGCGCCACCCGTGTCCCTTCTCAAATCTGGTATAGGAACAAGAAATGACATGGCATCACTGCAGAGATATTCCTGAGCCCTCAACATCTCTCTACTATGGTAAGAAACATAAAGAAGTCTGAATTCTAGCCAAACTGATGAGGCCGCAGGACTTACTTTTCTTCTTTGGGCATCAGGCTGTAGACATCCAGCATTGACAGATTATTTTCTAAATCTGTTTTTATGATTATTACAGTAGAGAAAAGGGCTCTTGTGCTGTACTGTACAAGCAAGGCCTGCCCCAAAGACCTTGTAGTATAGGCAGACTCCATAGACAAAGGACTTATTGTCACCCTTATTTTATAGAAGGTGAGCTGAGGCCCCAGAGCATCGAGATGAAGAATTCCAAGATGATTCTGCCAGGCCCCCAAGTCTATGAAGCGTGCTTTGAATGAGGGGAGGCCACTGAGATGCTGAAGGATAAAATGGTCTCCCTGTCAAGCCTGAGCGATCAGAAATATACTGCAGCCAAAGACTGGTCCATGGCTGCTGATAAATACAAATTAATATGAAGGTGCACTAGACAGAGAGGAACTTCCTTAATGAATTGCCAAGTCATAGGGGCAGTTTACACATCACTCTCGTGAATCAGTCTTGATGACTAGAAGATGAGGCACCAGAGACATAACTGTACTGAGTCCTCAAGCATTAGGGATGGAGGAATCTGTAATTTTAAGTTCTCTAAGTTTCTCATTTTTCCCATCTGAAATTCAGTTTGCCACATTTCCACAGCACTGAAAAGGAATTAATCTTTTAGTGCAGCCTTTTCCTAGCAAACATAGTTTTGTGTGTCGTTTTGACTACAGTTTTTTCAGGCATTTCCCCTAATATGCATTTTTGCATATTGTTTTCACTAATTTTAATGCACATTGCCCCTCTAATCTATGCATTTTTTGTATGTATTGTTTGTTGGAGAACTGCATTACAAAATTGAGAGACGTGCAGATTTCAAAGGACAGCTGTGTTTCAGTTTATATACTGGTTAAAGGTAAAGGGAACCCTAACCATTAGGTCCAGTCATGGCCGACTCTGGAGTTGCGGCGCTCATCTCACTTTATTGGCCGAGGGAGCTGGCGTACAGCTTCCGGGTCATGTGGCCAGCATGACTAAGTCGCTTCTGGTGAACCAGAGCAGCGCACAGCAACGCTGTTTACCTTCCCGCTGGAGTGGTACCTATTTATCTACTTGCACTTGCTTTCGAACTGCTTTCGAACTGCTAGGTTGGCAGGAGCAGGGACCGAGCAACGGGAGCTCACCCCGTCGCGGGGATTCGAACTGCCGACCTTCTGATCGGCAAGTCCTAGGCTCTGTGGTTTAACCCACAGCGCCACCCGCGTCCCTTATATACTGGTTGGGGGAGCACAAATCAAGTTGCATCTCATTAAAATGCAAAAAAAAATTGAACTACCATATTCTAGGTACTAGCATCACAAATGCAGATACATAATCTTCACACATTGCAAACTGGCCCTACCAATAGGCAGAGGGAGGCAGCTGCCTCAGCCAGCAGGTGCTGAGGGCAGGGAGGTGTTGAAGGACAAGGTGCTATGAACCCTGCCTTCTACACCCCTAAGCCAGTCTGCTGCCTTTGGGTACAGCGGAGGATTCTTTCCCAGTGTTGAAATAAGTCCTCTGCCAGTTTGGTCAGCTTCTGCATATTGAATGAACGATGCTACCTTGGTTTCAAGCAGAACAAAAAATTATTGTGCCAATGCAATGGGATTGGGCAGTCTATGTGGATTCTCTGGGCTTGTGAGCTGTCTTACATACTCTTATTTCTGGTGAGATTGTTTTCATTCCTCAAGTGGGAAATGGAGGGAAGATTGTTTCAGGCATGCAAGGAGTTTGGGAAGAGTTAGCTCCCACCAGATGCCTACAAAGGCCACAATTTCGTCATCTTTGGCTTTGAGTTTAGAACTCCTGGTGCACTGTAAGACCTGGTTTCTTTCATGTGCTGTTCACAAGATCTTTGTTGGTTGAGAAGTCCATTCCATCAAAGCAGACCTGCTACAAGGTTGCAAAACAATCTCAGGAGGAGAGTGTTTAGCCAGGGTAGTTTAAAAAAAAAGTTTGAGAATGGGATTTGAGTTGTTATGATTAAGAGTTTGGTTAGATGGGTCTGATCAACTGTTCTAAACAGAACAGCTTATCAGGGATGTGCCCTCGCATATCTTCTTCCCCCCTGTGAACCACACATAGAACCAGGACAATCAACCAAACTTTTGTGTTAATATTTTTTTTTCATAACACAGGGATGAAGCATATGTACACCTGGTGGTAGAGAGGAATGTTAATGGCAGCAGGAGGATAACAACAGGTGTGAGACGTGGGAGTAGGGAGAGGCTATGACTCAGGTGCAGGTGTCATGGAGGAGCAGGCCCTAAAGCAAAAGTGAGAAGGTATTGATCTTTTCCCTTATGAGTAAAGTGAGTGCTATGCAAAGAGGTAAAGGGTTTAAGGGGGTTACTCTCCCTCTAAAATCATGGAATGGAGGGCTTAGGGCAGTGTTTCTCAAACTTGGGTCCCCAGCTGTTGTTGGACTACAACTTCCATCATCCCTGACCACTGGTCCTGCTAGCTAGGGATGATGGGTGTTGCAGTCCAATAGCAATTGGGGACCCAAGTTTGATAAACACTGGTGGGGGGAATTAAAGGGGATAGTAAAGGTAAAGATAAAGGGACCCCTGACCATTAGGTCCAGTCACGGCCGACTCTGGGGTTGCGGCGCTGATCTTGCTTTATTGGCCGAGGGAGCTGGCGTACAGTTTCTGGGTCATGTGGCCAGCATGACTAAGCCGCTTCTGGCGAACCAGAGCAGCACACGGAAACACCGTTTACCTTCCCACCAGAGCGGTACCTATTTATCTACTTGCACTTTGACGTGCTTTCGAACTGCCAGGTTGGCAGGAGCAGGGACCAAACAACGGGAGCTCACACCGTCATGGGGATTCGAACTGCCGACCTTCTGATCGGCAAGTCCTAGGCTCTGTGGTTTAACCCACAGCGCCACCCGTGTCTCGTAAGGGGATAGTACCCCCTCTAAAATCAAGTACTCCCTCTAAAATCAAGGGGGAAGGGAGTCTTGACCTTGCTTCCTGTTTCATACATTCGGAGGACCAGAACAAGTAATAAGATATTGGATGTGTAGTTGCTACTAGACCCCTTGATATGTTTGTTGAAATATGTTAAAACGATATCACCAGAATGGTCACAAGATTCCTTTTTACTAACCATGGTAACTGGAAGATTAATACTGGCTAACGACAAGAACAAAACCAAGTAAGAATTATTGGGTTAGAAAAGGATGGGGGCTCACTTCAGTCACACTTAACAGTCTGTTTAAAGATCAAGGAGTGTGTGAGTGTTTGGAGATCATTTGTAGGTTATATATTAGTGGGGGTCTTATTCTAATGTAGAATTTATATATATATTATTTTAAAAACAGAGATTTTTTTGTAATTATTGTTTTCACATAACGTTTGTTTTTATTAAATGAAGATATGACGTGGGGGAAACTGGAAGTATTTGAGATTGCCCTCTGGCCATGGGACATTTTCATATGAATACATACTTTAATCAATGCTGATGACTCGTCCGCAGGCTGAGACAGTTTAGAGATGCACCATCCAACAAGTTGAAAGATTAACATATATGGGAGGAGAAAGTTCAAGTGGATTTTGATTTAATATATAATTTGGGGGTAACTCTTACTTTCCCCGTCTCGTGTTCAGCCCTGCTTTCCCTGTATCTACTGTTCTCTGCTAGCTTACATCTGACATGGCTGCACAGGTTTTTGTTTTAAACAAGCATTTAAAACATTTACACACACCCTTTCCAACCCCTAGGGCCTTCAAGCTGGCTAAAATGTTTTAGAAGGTGGCTCGAAGTGGATCCAATGCCCATCTCACTGCCACAGTTATTCTTATTCTTATTTTATTTGTACCCTGCCCATTTGACTTGGTTGCCCCAGCCACTCTGGGGGGCTTCCAACATATATAAAAACAAAATAAAACATTAAAAAAAAACTTCCTTATACAGGGCTGCCTTCAGATGTCTTCTAAAGGGAGAATACTTACTTAAGACAGCATCTTAAAAAGCAGAGACATCACCTTGCCAACAAAGGTCTGTATAGTTAAAGCTATGGTTTTCCCGGTAGTGATGTAAGGAAGTGAGAGCTGGACCATAAAGAAGGCTGATCGCTGAAGAATTGATGCTTCTGAATTATGGTGCTGGAGGAGACTCTTGAGAGTCCCATGGACTGCAAGAAGATCAAACCTATCCATTCTTAAGGAAATCAGCCCTGAGTGCTCACTGGAAGGACGGATTGTGAAGCTGAGGCTCCAATACTTTGGCCACTTCATGAGAAGAGAAGACTCCCTGGAAAAGACCCTGATGTTGGGAAAGATTGAGGGCACAAGGAGAAGGGGACGACAGAGGACGAGATGGTTGGACAGTGTTCTCGAAGCTACCAGCATGAGTTTGACCAAACTGCGGGAGGCAGTGGAAGACAGGAGTGCCTGGCGTGCTCTGGTCCATGGGGTCACAAAGCGTCGGACATGACTAAACGACTAAACAACAACAAGTTACTTATCTCCTTGACATCAGATGGGAGGGCGTTCCACAGGGTGGGCGCCACTACCGAGAAGGCCCTCTGCCTGGTTCCCTGTAACCTCACCTCTTGCAGCAAGGGAACCGCCAGAAGCCCCTCAGCGCTGGACCTCAGCGTCTGGACTGAATGATGGGGGTGGAGATGCTCCTTCAGGTACAGGGGGCCAAGGCCATTTAGGGCTTTAACGCTTAGCACCAGCATGCAGTTAGGTCTTTAAACCTACAACAGCTCTCCTCCCCTCCACCACCATCGATGAGATAAAATGCAGTGCTAATTTGTCCATGATGTATGTTGGCACTTTTGGGCTACGGAAATGATCTATGTTTGCATTCATGTTTTTTAATACAAATTGGAGGGTACATCATGGGGGAAGGTACTTCTTTGTACAACTCTTAAAAAGGTAAAGGTAAAGAGACCCCTGACCGTTAAGTCCAGTCATTGACGACTGTGGGGTTGTGGCGCTCATCTCGCTTTACTGGCAGAGGGAGCTGGCATTTGTCCGCAGACAGCTTCCGGGTCATGTGACCAGCATGACTAAGCCACTTCTGTCAAACCAGAGCAGAACACGGAAATGCTGTTCACCTCCCCACCGGAGCAGTACCTATTTATCTACTTGCACTTTGATGTGCTTTCGAACTGCTAGGTTGGCAGGAGCTGGGACCGAGCAATGGAAGATTACTCCGTCGTGGGGATTCGAACTGCCGACCTTCCGACTGGCAAGCCCTAGGCTCAGTAGTTTAGACCACAGCGAAACTCTTAAGTGACCTTAATGGGTAGCATTTAGTTGTGTGACCCCTTGCACAGAACACCTTTCAGCGCATGCAAACACATGCCTAATAGCATCTTCTTTGGGGTATCAGCATTCCGTCAACGAATTAATCACACTTCCAGTATGCTGCAATCTCGCAGTTCAATTACCTTCTAGCTAAGTAGTGCTATTCAACTGGTCCTCTTGGCCCTGGAGATAGGGCATATCTTGAGATTAGCCAAGATCCGCAGTAGGCCCTCATTTAGCATGAGGGGCTAAGAATAGTTTGGCCGCCTGGAAGGGAACTGACACAGGCTCAGAAATATTTTATCGCCAGGCACAGGCACAGAAGGAAATTTTGTCATCTGCCACCTGGTTCCTTTTAGCTCACTGTCTCAGGTTGAGACGATCTGACAATTTACCATTTCTGGACGGAGGGTTCAATAGTCCACTGTCAACGGGGCACCGATGACAGACGGTAGCTGGTGTTCTTTGATAGCTTGCCTTTGGAAGGAACCATACAATGGCTGGCCAATGGGAATAGGCTGGGGAACTGCAGAGGAACAAGACTGATTAACGCCTTATTGTTTTCTTGCGGCCGCTCACTTGATGAGGCATTACTTGCCGTCCACTTAGCTCAAAGCTTTGCAACAACTACCAAAAAAATAAAGATGGGAGGAAGTGCTAACAAGGGCATTCGCCAGAGCCTGCTTGTCTTATTTGTTCAGTCGGACTAGTTCTCTGAAATTTCCCTTCTTATTCACTAACCACCAGGTGGGGAATTTCAAGCCTGGGTGCTAAACACGACCCCTCAAGGCTTCTGGTTCTGGTTCTCATGTCTCTCTCATCAGGCTGGAATATGCCCTTGACACACACCTTTTGCTTGCCTGGATGGAGAACAGAGAGAGGTGCAGAAAGTAGTTTACTGTGAAAAACTAAAAAATCACGCTAATTTTTCCATCCACTTTTTCCTCTGCCTAGCAGGCTGCCTAGGAGGGAACACAGTCGTCTGTCTGGAAAAGGATCCTCTGCCACTGTTTTATCAGCACAACCTCAGGAAAACCCAAAGGGCTTGCCATGTTCCATCTCCCTTCCCTGCCACTCCTGTAGGAATCCCATGCCCCGCTTTTATTTCTTATACTTTTATCTTTACAAATTCACCCATGAAGCCTAAGGCAGCAAAGATGGTTCTTCCCTCAATTTTATCCTCATGGCAACTCTGTGAGAAATGTTCACTTCCTCTTAGACTAACCCAGGGTTTCCCAAACTTGGGTCTCCAACTGTTTTTGGACTACAACTCCCATCACCCCTTGTTAGCAGGACCAGTGGTCAGGGATGGTGGGGAATGTAGTCCAAAAACAGCTGAAGACCCAAGTTTGGGAAACCCTGGTCTACCCTAAGAACGTTAGAAGAGCCTTCTTAGGTCAGACCAAAGGCCTGTTTAATTCAGCATCCTGCATCCCACTGCGACTTCATTGGATGACTCCGGATTCCATTACTAAGAGAGAGGGACAGAAACTTCTCCCTGTCCGCTTTCTCTGCACAATGCATCATTTAATATCCCTCTAGCGTGTTCCTCTGAACTAAAAAGCCCCAAATGTCTGTTATCCGTCTAGATTAGAAAGGGCAAGGGCAAATCTTCCAAACTGCGCTGCTCTTTTGTTCTTTTATGCTCGCCCTCTTCCAAAGAAGCCATTATAAAGAAATTACTGTATATATGTGCCAACTTTGAAACAATGCCACTTCAAAAGCATGACTCCATGCTGACATGTTTCCACTATTTTTATACTCATGGCAGCTAGAATTCCATTGCACCTTTGCTCTCCCGCCCAAATAACAAGGGTAATTTGTTCCCTTCATTGAGATGCAATTTTTCAAAAGGAGCCTAATTGGAAAGGACGGGTAAGGTTTTTCAAGTGGAAAAGTAAACAGAAATTACCTCTATAGCAATAGTGATAAAAAAACAGGGGCTTCCCAACGGTGGAAGGGCTTTTAAAGATGGCCTCTTCCAATAGGGTTTAAAGTCAAGCTGATTAGCATGTCTAAAAGTCTTAGATAAAGGGTTTCCCTTCAAGGACCTATCTGAATAGGATTTTCCTCTACGCACATTTTTAGGACCTGCAGCAAAGTGGCTAGAAGATGGAGGTGCCAGGGTCAATCCCTCTTTTCTCCAGGCAGGGCTGGGGGCATCCCCGGTCTGAAACCCTGCTGCCATTCAGTGTAGCCTATTCTGAGCTAGATGAGCCAGCAATCTGACTTGGTGTAAGGCAACCTCTTATGTACATTTTCTATTATCCGATATTTCTATGCCACAGTTGGTTTCTGGGATGATTTTCAAAAACTTATCTGAGATTCACATCAATTCCCAGGTTACAAAAGCATGCAGCTTCCATGTCCCCCACTCCCTCCAAACACAAACTGACTTGTGTAAGATTTTATTATGAAACAGAAAAAAAAACAAAAAAACAAAATTCTTGGGAGAAGAAAAGTTGTCAGTTCATCCATTAACAGAAATGAGCATGTTCAAGAGAGAGTCTCTCCCCACAGGTATGAACAGTGGTTGTAGTTCATTATTACATTTGTTTTGCAAATGAAGTCAAGCAACAGATGGTTTTAAAAATAATCTGCTTCATTTCTGTCCTTTGATCAAGTATTGGGGGGACCAACAGCCCTGCAGGCCGGATCAGACCCACAGAACTTTGCAATCTGTCCCTTCCTCCAGCACCCCTCCATTGTACCTAATCTCCCTACAGTGGCAGGACAGACTTTCGGTCTGCCTTTAGAAGCGTGTTCCCGCAGGCCTTCTCTTGCCTCTTGCCTCTGCCCATTCCTTCTCTTCTTCCCAGAGAGGTCAGGCTGAAAGAGAAGAGGGATGAGGCCTGGGAAAAGGCAAAAGAGGTAGAGAGGCTGGAAGAACATAGAGGGAAGGGCTTCTTAAACAGGCCATGGTTGTGTGGCAGTGGGGGTGATTGTGAGGAGGAATGAGAGTGAATGGGGTAGGCACATTGCCTTGGCCTGACTACTTTGGGTTCTGGGCCAGTCGGCTTCTGGCAAACCGTCCCCAGAAAGTTATCACAGGATAACTGTTGCCCTGGAAAAAGCCTCCCATCCTTTGCTTTAGAAGCACACAGTAATTTTGTCCGTGTCTTGGGTTGCTTCCAGATGTTCTGTGTATTGATTCATTTGGGGGGAGGTTACACAATACTGGCTGATCATTGAGCACTAATTCTGATTTATTTGTTGGGGGGGATATCCATTGTCGCGTCAAACCATGGTTATCCTTCACCCTTTCCCAGTGCTTTTCCTGTCACCTTTAGTACTGTCAATATCAGTTTTGTTATGGGTGTGGGTTCGTTGCACAAAAGGGCGACCAAATCTACTTTAATTACACAACCTGATTTTGCTGGAGTGTGATTGAATCCCACTCGCAAAACAGTAAGTCCTGGAAGTGCCTTTGGTCAGTGCTATGGTGCTGGAGGAGACTCTTGAGAGTCCCATGGACGGCAAGAAGATCAAACCTCTCCATTCTTAAGGAAATCAGCCCTGAGTGCTCACTGGAAGGACAGATCGTGAAGCTGAGGCTCCAATACACTGGCCACCTCATGAGAAGAGAAGACTCCCTGGAAAAGACCCTGATGTTGGGAAAGATGGAGGGCACAAGGAGAAGGGGACGACAGAGGACAAGATGGTTGGACAGTGTTCTTGAAGCTACCAGCATGAGTTTGACCAAACTGCGGGAGGCAGTGGAAGACAGGAGTGCCTGGCGTGCTCTGGTCCATGGGGTCACGAAGAGTCGGACACGACTAAATGACTAAACAACAACAAATGGTCTATCGCTATTGGTACTAATGGTCCACTGAGAATTTGAGGGCACTGTTGAAGTTTGCCGATGGATACCCCATCACTAAGTATCCTAAACATACTTTTAAGAATGCAAAAGTAATATGGCAACTGGCTAGGTGAAAAAGGCCAAGGATTCAAGGTTTTAGAAAGAGAGCACACCTTTGTTAATTAAAGTGTTGCTGTTGTTCTTGTTTTTAAAGAGATACAGAGAAAGTGTGCCTTTTTAGAAACAAGTTCAGCTTTCACTGAAACCTTTAACTGCCTCTGCAAGGTAGTTTTAAAAATTAAAGACAGAAAAAAACCCTCCCCTTGCCCTTATATGAAGCCTGATTAATTTTCCATGTTTTCAATAGGAATGAATTTGTCATTTATATAAATATTTTGTAGGAAGACAAATCTCTTTAGGCAGACAAAATCTCCCAGCGATTCTAGGATCCTCATCCATCATCTTGAGGTTTTTCAGCCCAGAGGCAAAGTATGCCGCCAAAAGGGTGTGTTTGCTCTGGGCTGGCTCCCAAAGGCTTATGGCACACCAGTCATGTCCCAAGATTTACCCTCCTAAGGCAGAGGCGGCGAAGTTCCCTCGCAACTCACAACAAGAAAACATAGATCTCTGTAGTAGTGTTTGGGAAATGAAAGAGAGGATGCTACACAGGGACACATTCAGTTCAGAAAGTGTGCTGAGGGTTCTTGCTTCACAAGAAAAGCCCTGCTGGATTCAACCATGGGCTCATAATCATAATAATAATTTTTATTATTTATACCCCGCTCATCTAGTCCAGCCTCCTGTTCGTTCTCACAGTGGTCAGCCAGATGGCTATGGGAAAACTGAATGCTGGAGTCTTACACAACATGCACAGCTAACCTGCAGAATTTGCTGCTGTGGAAAGCGTTGGCCTACAGCTGTTATGCCTTTAAGAATAGATTCTTAGACAAATCTGTTTCCATTGTGGTCCTCTGCCTTTACCAATTGCTGGCAAAGAGTTGCTGTAAGTTGTTTTGACTATTGAGGGTACCCCACTCAGATAACCACGCTTTTCTGTTTGGTTCCAAGGGATGGCCACAATGGTATGTGAATTTGGACCCAAGTAGCGGGTTTCCAAAAAGAGTTTAGGGTCTGGCATTGCTAAGCAGATAAAGCTCAGGTTTCTGCAAGATGGAACATGGTTAGGCAAAGCAAGGCAAGGCAAAGCAAAGGCCAGAAAATATAAGGCAAAACAGAAATCCAATATTAAGGAGCACCCTGGACTACAGGAGCTCAACCTGGAGACTCATAGGAGCAGTGCTCAAATGTTGCTTCAGCAACAAGCAACCTCATGCTGAGCCTGATCTGGAGCTGAAGTTCAATCTGATTAGCTCCATCTTCAACAAGAGAAGCCTATTCAGTTAAAGGGGCATATTGGGCTTTGTAACTGACTCTGATTCATTCTTTAAGAGTCCCAGTAAGGATGTGGATATGAGTGATCTAGTTGACCATGTAGACTTTCAAATTAGATTTTGATATTGTGCTTCACCAAAGACTTCAGAGTAAGCTTAGCAGTCATGGGATAAGGAGACAGGTCTTCTTAATGGATCAGTTAATTGGTTAAACAAGAGGAAGCAGAGGGAAGGAATAATAGGACAATTCTCACAATACAGAGCTGTAAGAAGTGGAGTCCTCCAGGGTTGTTTGTTGGAACTAGTTTGTTGGAACTAGTGCTTTTTAACTTGTTTATAAATGATCTGGAGTGAGGTGGCCAGGTTTGCTGATGACACCAAATTGTTGTGGGTGCTATCCAGAGGGATATATGAGGAGCTATCCAGAGGGATATATGAGGAGCTATCCAGAGGGATATACAGTGGTACCTCAGGTTAAGTACTTAATTTGTTCCGGAGGTCCGTACTTAACCTGAAACTGTTCTTAACCTGAAGACCACTTTAGCTAATGGTGCTTCCTGCTGCTGCCACGTCGCCGGAGCCCGATTTCTGTTCTCATCCTGAAGCAAAGTTCTTAACCTGAAACACTATTTCAGGGTTAGCGGAGTCTGTAACCTGAAGTGTATGTAACCTGAAGCGTATGTAACCCGAGGTACCAGTGTATGAGGAGCTATCCAGAGGGATATGTCCAAACTGTGTGAATGGGCATTAAAATGGCAAATATTATTCAATGCAAGCGATAAGTGATGCACACTGAGGCAAGAAATCTTAACTTCACAGAGGGGAAGAGGTGCTTCAGAAAGCTGTTTAGGAGACCACTCTCTGAAATGCCTCCCCCTCCCTTAAACACAGTGAGGTTTATTGGTGGGAAGATGTGCTTCTGAGAGTGGTTTGGGGTGAGCTGAGAAGGGAAAGGATGCAGAGGTTCGGATGAGCTGTGAGGGGATAGGCAAGTGGGTGGGTGACATGTAAAAGGAAGAAGAAGAAGAAGAGGAGGAGGAGGAGGAGGAGGAGGAGTTTGGATTTGATATCCCGCCTTTCACTCCCTTTAAGGAGTCTCAAAGCGGCTAACATTCTCCTTTCCCTTCCTCCCCCACAACAAACACTCTGTGAGGTGAGTGGGGCTGAGAGACTTCAAAGAAGTATGACTGGCCCAAGGTCACCCAGCAGCTGCATGTGGAGGAGCGGAGACGCGAACCCAGTTCACCAGATTACGAGACTACCGCTCTTAACCACTACACCACACTGGCTCTCAAGGAGGGCAGTTGGTCAAGTGTGGGGAAGGGAAGTTGGCAAATTATTATTATTATTTATTAGATATATATACAACCCTTCATCATAAGATCTCAAAGTGGTTCACAGAATAAAATAGGTTGGCAAAGGGCATTGAAAGGTGACGGCCAGGTTGACAATTGGAGCAAGAATAGGTAGCAGCTCCTAGTCCTAATACAGTCCTCACAAACTTTCTCTTGATGCTGCTTTGCTTGGAAGAAGCTATTAATAGAAGGTGTTTATTTTCTAGGTGAGACCCAGAGGAGAGGGGTGAAAGATGAATGGTTACAGAGCACATGTATGCATGCTATTTTTTTATTTTAAAAGGGCATTCCTCCCTCAACACCTTCCTAGCATTTCACTAGGTAGAGGTACTAGAAAATAGGAAATGTACTTCCCAGGACACAGCTGGAGCACATGATGTCATTGTCTGTGACGTCATTACCTGACTACAGAGAGAAAACCTGAAATGTCCTCACGTACCACTTTTGCATCGAGCAGCATTAAGTTGCCACTTTCTGTGTCTGAAATCCAGGAAGCTCTGTCCGAGTTGCACCACACACCCCTGCCCTGTGTTTTGCCTCTGCCCTGACAAATCATCCCATGTGAGCCCTGTGACAGTTGGCCAGTGTCAGAGTAATGATGAAGGATATTCAAAGCAGTGATGGCTGCAAAGAAGTATTCTAATATAACTGGTCGAGGTTTATTAAAAGCCTGTAAGCAAACATCTGTCTGTTTGCTTTCTTGGTGTGCCAAGCTGCTTAGCCCATCTCCCAATGGCTTTCCATAACCACCTTTAGCTCTGTAAATAGATTCAGCAAAGCTGCTTACTTCAAACTGCAAAGGGGGCTCTGTTGTGGGACTATGAATTGATTGACTGGAGCCAACATGCTTCTCGCAGTCGGGCTCAACATTGGGGCAGAGAACCGTTTAAAACAGGGGTAGGGGTCACTGAGGGAAAGGGCTGCCATCTTGAATAAAATATTGGGGTCTAGGTAAGCCCTGCCTCACAAAATCAATCACATGACATGGCGCACGCACACAATTTGAATGGCAATGCCCATTAACTGGGGAGGGGAGGGGAGGGCTGGTCCCTCAAATATTTTATTGGTGGGGCTGAAGAGAACCTTAATATTCCCAGAAGAGGCCTCTCACCTCACCAGGTATGCTTTATTCAACATCTGTCAAGATGCTGTCAGCGGCTCCTGGCTGGTTGCACAAGAAATAATAAAGACGAGGAAAAGTTTCTTCTTATTTCAATCTTCACAGAGAGAGGCTACAGAACCCAGCCTCTTGGATAATGGTGTTGTCCCGAGTGAATCTCCACCCTCCGTCTCTCCCACTTCCTCATTCAACACTTCTACGGGTGCTGCTACGTGCCCTCTGTCTTTGACCTCTTTGCTCTCCTACTTTTAAGGCTCGCCGGGTTCTGGGAGATAGAGGGTCTGGGATGCTTTCTAATGACAACGTGTCAGTTGGGTGTTGCTCTGGCTCTCCCATGATTTCCCAACTTTCCCCCTCATCTGCCTCTGAGCTGCGACCTCCCTCAAATGCCTGTTGTAAATCTATATTGTCTTCCTCTCCCTCCTCTCTGGAAGGGTCAGGACGGGGAGGCGGTCTCCACCATTCCTCCTCTGCCCAGGCCCTGACAACATCTGATGACCTTGCTCTGACGGCCACTGGTGAATGAGGTTGGATGGTGTGGGTGGGATCCACTAGGAGCAGGGTCTTTTCAGTAGCAGCACCAGCTTTATGTGGGTGCAACCGGCCCCTACACCATCTTATTTTAGGTGTGATACCAAGACATGGTCCTTCTATAAAGCCTTTGGTATTCCTAAGTTTGGTTGGTGCTGCTATGCCCATCATTTACTGCCCCACCTTGGCGCTGTGTGGAGTCGTCCCCCCACTTCCTTGCCACTGCTTTGGGAAGTGAGTGGTTGTTATTTTTCTCTTGGTTTTGGAATTTCATAATTCCAATAATTAAGAATAGTAATTGCTCAGAGACCCTTCTTTTTAAAAAATAAAATAAAATCTTGTGGGACTCATAGCTGTGTAATCACATTTCTGTTTTAGTCTCCCCCAGGAAGCATGCCTTAAAGCAGGCATCCCCAAACTCGGACCTCTGATGTTTTGGGACTACAATTCCCATAATCCCTGACTACTGGTCCTGTTAGCTAGGGATGATGGGAGTTGCAGTCCCAAAACATCTGGAGGGCCGAGTTTGGGGATGCCTGCCTTAAAGAATCTTTTTGTTTTGTTTTCTGAAGAGTTTGAGCATGAGTGTCTGCCTGATATGCAGATGTGTAACATTTCTGCTTGCTGATCTCCCCCCCCAATTATTTCATGGCTGTTCTTGAGTACTTAATTTAAAAGACAATTACGAAAGCCTGCATTCGCCCCATAGGACGCACACACATTTCCCCTTCCTTTTCGGAGGGGGGAAAATGTGTCCTATAGGGCGAAAAATACGGTATATCTCACCCTTCCTCTAAAGAAGCCTCCCCCATTTTTCTCTCCCAGCAACTCTGCAAGGCGGGTAAAGCAGAGAAACACTGTGGCTTCTCCATGGGGAGAACTTTGTGGCTGAGTGGAGATTTGAATCTGGGCCTACCGTCAAGCTAACAGCTACACTATGTTGGCCATAACACCCTTGGGGACCCTTCCAACTCTACAATTATTGGATTTTGGGACTAAGTCCTGCTAAACTCAATGTGGTTTACTTCTGGCTATTGGCTTGCACAGTTAGTTACCAGAGTCCCAAATACAGTGGTACCTCAGGTTAAGTACTTAATTCGTTCTGGAGGTCCGTACTTAACCTGAAACTGTTCTTAACCTGAAGCACCACTTTAGCTAATGGGGTCTCCTGCTGCCGGTGCACCACCGGAGCCCGATTTCTGTTCTCATTCTGAAGCAAAGTTCTTAACCTGAAGCACTATTTCTGGGTTAGCGGAGTCTGTGACCTGAAGCATATGTAACCTGAGGTACCACTGTAAATTATTCATTGAGATTTATTTATTTGTATAATTTATATACCATTTAGTGCCATTGTTTGTGAGAGGTGTACAGCAGGGATACAACGTACATAATAAAAACTAAAAATGCCTGCTGATTCTTTTTTAAAATGTCTTCACTAAGTGCTGGAAGTTCAACAGAGAGGGGGCCTGTATCATAGAAGCCAACTCCTAGGGGCCGTAGGAGCTTTGGCCCCCGCAATAAAATATCTGAGGAGGCCGGGCCCCCGCAAAGTTGATGGGCACTGCCATTCAAATGATGTGTGTGCACTGTGTCCTGTGTTTGATTATGTGGGGCAGGGCTTACTTGGGCCCCCACAATATTTCATTCAAGTTGGCACCCCTGACTGTATGATCTTAGCTGGGAGGGATTTCTACAGAACTAGGCCCTCAATAAGGTAAAGGACCCCTGGACAGTTAAGCCCAGTCAAAGGTGACTATGGGGTTGTGGCGCTCATCTTGCTTTCAGGCCGAGGGAGGCAGTGTTTGTCCACAGATGGCTTTCTGGGTCATGTGGCCAGCAGGACTAAAGTGCTTCTGGCACAACGGAACAGTGTGATGGAAACCAGAGTGCATGGAAATGCCATTTACCTTCCCGCCACAGCAGTACCTATTTATCTACTTGCACTGGTCTGCTTTTGAGCTGCTAGGTTGGCAGGAGCTGGGATAGAGCAACAAGAGCTCACTCTGTCGTAGTGATTTGACATGCCGACCTTCCAATCGGCAAGCCCAAGAGGCTCAACGGTTTAGACCACAACACCACCCGTGGCCCTCAATACTGAACACATGACTCCTGGTGGATAAGAGCTATGTCTCTGAGCCCTGGGGGACCTTATGATTTAAAGTAGGCAACATTTCATTCAGTCAGAGCAAAGCAAGCTGTCACGCAAACCTCTAAGTACTGTCAAAGTCAAGAAAAATCCACATCCGGGCGGCAGTGGGAGCTCCCAGATTTAGGCACATCTAGTGACTTCATGAGTTAAATTGCTAAAGTGTCAATAAAAAACAATTTTATTCCAGCTGGGAGTCAGGAAAGAGGAGATATACAGGTGCGCTCCAGAATTTTCCAACAGTATCTAGTCTGCCAGGAACATGCATTTGAACAGAATAATGATCAAAGAACTAGTTGTAAATGACTTCCCATAAATATTCCAGGGGAACAATTTTCTCAGTCTTAAACCTTAACCTTTGGCTATAACAGGCCTGGGATTACAGAAAAAACATCTATACTTTGGTCAAGGGAGATACCAAAGTTAACACACAGAACAACCTCTATAATAATATACTAATTAACTAGCCACCTTATTAAAAGTCTAACTAAACAAGTATCTGTTTGTTTTCTCGGTGTGCCAAGTCGCTTAGGCCATCTACCCAAGCTTTCCAAAACTGGCGTCAGCACTGAAAATAGATTCAGCGACGCACTAAACACAAACGCAAGTCTTGCTTATTAATAGGAATGGGTGCTTAAGTGTACTTAAGAGTTGCAGTTGAATAGGATGCATGCAGAAGTGGTGAGACTGCAGTAGGAAGTTGGACTTAACCTTTTTGCTAGCCGAGCAGGAGAAAAGGCAGTAAAAAGGCAACCTCTTCTTCAGGTCAGAAGGCATGGCCAGAAAACTGGATGTCCCTTTCGGAGATTTTTGCCCATTCTGGGTCACGGTCTCAGCTCAAGGTGCTTCTGGAAACAGGCCTTTGTGAATTACGATTAAGAACTGATATGAACTGAATTCTCTGGACAGATGAGAACTGAAGTTTATTTTACTGGCTTTTGCTCTTCCCAAATGGTCCTATGCAGTTGTTGTTGTTTAGTCGTTTAGTCGTGTCCGACTCTTCGTGACCCCATGGACCAGAGCACGCCAGACACTCCTGTCTTCCACTGCCTCCCGCAGTTTGGTCAAACTCATGCTGGTAGCTTCAAGAACCATCTTGTCCTCTGTCGTCCCCTTCTCCTTGTGCCCTCAATCTTTCCCAACATCAGAGTATTTTCCAGGGAGTCTTCTCTTCTCATGAGGTGGCCAAAGTATTGGAACCTCAGCTTCAGGATCTGTGCTTCCAGTGAGCACTCAGGGCTGATTTCCTTAAGAATGGATAGGTTTGATCTTCTTGCAGTCCATGGGACTCTCAAGAGTCTCCTCCGGCACCATAATTCAAAAGCATCAATTCTTTGGTGATCAGCCTTCTTTATGTTCCAGCACTCACTTCCATATGTCCTATGCAGTACTCAACTCAAAAACTGTATCAAATATATGTTTTAGATTGCATATTTGGAGTAAATAATACATCTGGAAATATGTATTTAAATGCTGTCTCCAGCCTACACATTTCTTCATATCTGTAGTACTTGTACATTATTCAATGTGACAAGTTTTTCTTTCAAATAAAAGCTACTAAGATATCCTAGCAACTTTTAATAAAAGCAATGGAGATGAGAAATTCCTGGAGATTGCAGAGTAAAGCGGCACATGCTATTGCACAAGAAAAGTAAGTCAATGAGTTTTTACAAACAGAATCAATTGCGGGGGGGTGGGGGGGTAGGCCGGTCTCTTGGGGTCTCAAAATCAAAGAGGGCCTCACATTTATATACCATCCAATATGAAGCACCCCAAAACTGGGACACCATCACCTGGGGTAACACTCCCATGTGAGTCACATGACCCACATGAAATTGGGGGGGCCACAAAAGAGCTTTTAAGGGCACAGTGCCCCAAAACACATGTTCTTGGGTGCTGTGTAACACTGCTCCCCCCAGCACATTTTGGGGCACCATGCCTGAAAAAAGTACAACCCAAAATCATGTGAGATCACGGTGGCCATTTTGCTCACTTTCCTCTTGCAAGAAAAAACAGGACGTCTCATTTTTTTCCAAGGGCGGTTGTCAGGTATGCATTTAGACACCTGTTATTGTTTTTGACATTTGATTATTTTCGCAACTTGTTTTTGTGTGTATTGGATCAAATTGTGGCACAGCCTCTCAGCTCGGAGCTGCAAATGTAAGCAAATACGATGTGCGATAAAGTAAAAAAAACATATTTTTTTGTTAACTGATACAGATTTTGTCACTGGCTTAACATCAACGGTGACTTTGCACAAAAACGAGATTTTTTCTCTATACGTACTACATTTCACAGGGGCGGGGAACAAAACAAACGTGTGTGTGTGTGTGCGTTTTAAAAAATAGAGCTATGTGTCACTCCCTGCCACCTTTTCGCTGCTATATTTTGTTTGCATATGTTGTTGTTGCTGTGGTTTTTTTTGTGCTGCATTATTATGGCACAGAGCCTAGGACTTGCTGATCAGAAGGTCGGCGGTTCGAATCCCCGTGATGGGGTAAGCTCCCGTTGCTCAGTCCCTGCTGCTGCCAACCTAGCAGTTCAAAAGCACATCAAAGTGCAAGTAGATAAATACTCTGGCCGGAAGGTAAATGACGTTTCTGTGCGCTGCTCTGGTTCGCCAGAAGCGGCTCAGTCATGCTGGCCACATGACCCGGAAGCTGTACGCCGGCTCCCTCGGCCAATAAAGCGAGATGAGCCCCGCAACCCCAGAGTCGGCCACAACTGGACCTAATGGTCAGGGGTCCCTTTACTTTTACCTTTATTATGGTAAGGGGCTGGAAAAGCCAGAAGTGGCCTGAGCCTCCATAGGCTGCTGTGAGGCACTGCTTACAAATAGCAGGTGAGGTAGTCTGGACTCTGTAAGCAGCTGCAGGTTTACTTGACTGAAAGCTCCTTGATTTGTGTGAGAAAAGATCCCCGTACATAGACAGAGAAGTGCCAGTTATGAAGCTATGCTACAACCCTTCTCCCTGGCATACCTGTAGAGGGAACCAGGCAGAGGGCCTTCTCGGTAGTGGTGCCCGCCCTGTGGAACGCCCTCCCATCAGATGTCAAAGCGATAAACAACTACCTGACATTCAGAAGACAACTTCAGGGAAGTTTTTAATGTGTGATATTTTAGTGTATTTTTGGTTTCTGTGGAAGCCGCCCAGAGTGGCTGGGGAGACCTAGCCAGATGGGCGGGGTACAAATAATAAATTATTATTATTATTATTGTTCATGCACCAGTCCCTCCTCCCGCTGTGGAACATTCAGCCCACCCACAATAGTGTGAAGTGGTAGATGCTAGAGACAAATCAACCAACTCATATACTCTTTCTGTGATCTGGGCTGGAGAGAGAAACAGCTGTTTATTTTTCTGCATACCTTGCACTTCAGAAGGGCAGTCCCCAGCCCTACCCTTCTTGTTCCTGACCTCTTACCCCTGCGTGATCCTGCGTCTTTGCAAGAAAACTGAAGTCTGCTTTCATGCGCAAAAATGTTAAGAAAATATTGGCATTTATTATGATTTGCCTCTGAGGCATTTGGCTTCGAAGAACCAAGAAAAACTTCACATCACCACTGTATAAAGTTACATCATCTCGAGATCGCAGATGCCAAACACCAGAGGTTGGAGTGTTTTTAAGGAACCTTTATGAGCTTCTCAAGAAGCAACCCGGCTTACCCTCAACTTAATGAAGCAGCCACTGGTTAACCATTGCTGGGTTTAGAGAGGTAACTGTTGGTACATTATATTTAATGTTTGCTGCCCAATCATTCTTAGTACAGATTTAAACAGAACAAGTGTTTAATTGTGCCAGGAAACTACAACCCGGTATCAAGTTTCTGTTATTACGAAATACTCTTTTGCATGGTTGTTTGATATGCTGTGGGATGCAGGTGGCACTGTGGGTTAAACCACAGAGCCTAGGACTTGCCGATCAGAAGGTCGGCAGTTTGAATCCCCGTGACGGGGTGAGCTCCTGTTGTTCGGTCCCTGCTCCTGCCAACCTAGCAGTTCGAAAGCACGTCAAAGTGTGAGTAGATAAATAGGTACTGCTCCGGCGGGAAGGTAAATGGTGTTTCCGTGCACTGCTCTGGTTCACCAGAAGCGGCTTAGTCATGCTGGCCACATGACCCGGAAGCTGTACGCCGGCTCCCTCAGCCAATAAAATGAGATGAGCGCCACAACCCCAGAATTGGCCACAACTGGACCTAATGGTCAGGGGTCCCTTTACCTTTACCTTGATATGCTGTTGCTGTGTACGCTTCATTTTTCTAAATGCAGTGCATACACAGAACAGCGCAAACTCAGGGCGGAATCCCCAAAGTCTCTGCCATCGCTTGCCCTTGAAGGAGGAAGAGCTGGTCTTCCCAGCCAGCCAAAGCAGTTGATGGATTGCCAGTTAACAATTGTAATGCAACCGGTCTATCACTGAGCAGAATGCATTCTGCTGGTGAAAGGCAGAGGTGCTTTCTTTTAGTTCATACAAAACGGGGTTGATATCGTTGTGGAAATGTGGCTGGAAACAAGAGAGACAACTCCTGGACAACATCATCAACAACAAGATACACAACAGGGGTATGTAATGCAGTGTTCCTTCTTATATGTCTACAGATGAAAAGAGGTTTGCTACTGCTTAGGTAGAAGAGTAACACGTAGTTCAGTCCTACCAAAAGTGCAGTGATGGTTCCCCCCCTCCATGATCCATTTTTTCAGCCGTGAAACCACCAGCTAGCCATGACAAAATAAGGGAGAGGAGTTTCTGATGTGTTCTTCTTCTGCTCCCTTTTCTGTCCTTGTCCTTAAAAAAGTAGAAGGGAGAGACATCCTAAAATGGGTAACTTGTGTACATCCCCCCCTCCCCGGTTTTATGTGTAACATCTATATGAATATTGGGTACAAATACCAATTCTGTAGGGACGTGGGTGGTGCTGTGGGTTAAACCACTGAGCCTAGGACTTGCCAATCAGAAGGTCAGTGGTTCGAATCCCTGCGACAGGGTGAGCTCCCGTTGCTCGGTCCCTGCTCCTGCCAACCTAGCAGTTCGAAAGCACGTCAAAGTGCAAGTAGATAAATAGGTACCGCTCCGGCGGGAAGGTAAACGGCGTTTCCATGCGCTGCTCTGGTTCGCCAGAAGCGGCTTAGTCCTGCTGGCCACATGACCCGGAAGCTGTGTGCCGGCTCCCTCGGCCAATAAAGCGAGATGAGTGCTGCAACCCCAGAGTCGGTCACGACTGGACCTAATGTTCAGGGGTCCCTTTACCTTAACCAATTCTGTACTTGGGGAAGATCAATTGCTCCTCCTCAGTTATGCCTTTTTATTTAACTTTGCCCCAGTCATCCTTGGGGTTGTGTGCATGTGTTTGGAAAAAGCATTTCAGGACTAATGGTGGTGATTCCAGAGAAGTGGGCCATAAACTATGGAGTTTTGCTAAGAAAGAACTGCAATTGTACGCTGGGGGGGGGGGTATCAGGCAAAGGTGGAGACCCTGAGAGATCCCATCAATGGGAGTTAATGTTATTGACAAGATTGTGTTTATTCCTCGCTGTGCATAGAACCTTTAATGCAAATTGGAGCCTAGATGCATAAATACTTATAGTCTGTGGCGGCTGGTGTCCATTGGAACTGGTTAGGTAGAGCCTGACTGGTGCAGACAGAGCCACCAGCTGATTGGTTGTAAGAAGACAGAGTGAGGTTGGTAGGGCAGAGCCCTCTTTGCCCTTAGGGACCACCCTCTACTGCTTATATGATAATGGTCCCCAGTTCTACACTTCCGTCCATTGCAAACATAGTAAAAAGTATGAAGCTAAACAAGGACTAAGGACTTTCCATAAAGGGGTAAAGGGACCCCTGACCATTAGGTCCAGTCATGGCCGACTCTGGGGTTGCGGCGCTCATCCTGCTTTATTGGCCAAGGGAGCCGGCGTACAGCTTCCGGGTCATGTGGCCAGCATGACGAAGCCGCTTCTGGTGAACCAGAGCAGCGCACCGAAATGCCGTTTACCTTCCCGCCGGAGCGGTACCTATTTATCTACTTGCACTTTGACATGCTTTCGAACTGCTAGGTTGGCAGGAGCAGGGACCGAGCAATGGGAACTCACCCCTTCGCGGGGATTCAAACCGCCGACCTTCTGATTGGTGCAAGTGGGTTTAACCCACAGCACCACCTGCGTCCCTTAAGGACTTTCCATAAGACCACACAAAATTTCAGTTGTCAAAAATGTACTAAATATGGCTTCTCTTTATAGGACACTGCTCTAAAAGCAGAGCCGATGAAGCAATAGTTGAAAATACAAGATAAATATTGTTTTTATTTCCTCGGAGGCTGCAAAACAAACAGATAAGCCATTTAAGCTGCATGAATGAGAATATATATCCCATTCACAGACGTTTTTCGTATCAGTGACAAGAGGACATCAAGCAGTTTGTTTACTGCATCCTATGTTGGGAGCTTTTCTCCATTCAACAGCTAGATTTCCTTTTATCACCTCAGAGAGACTGATATGGAATGCACTTTCAACAACTGCTGTTTGTTCCAGCATGTACTAAACAATGGGACCTTTCAAGAAAAATGAACCACTTAACTTATCACAGTAAATTTCCGAGGTGAAAATATGTAGCTTATCAGGCTTTCTCGTTTCCCTTATATGGAGATAAAAAAACTGGAAAGCAGCTATCAACTTCATTTGTTTCAGTGACTTATTCTTAAACCTGTTAAGGGTTGCATGTCTTGCCTTGGCAACAAATAGCCACAGGCCCAGCATATCTTCTTGTTTTTCTTCATAGAAGTTTGATCTGGGAAGATCTGGCAAGCTCATATCACAGCTGACTTGTCTAAATAGCTGGCCTCCTTTCTCCAGGGTGGAAGGAGACACGGGTTCCTAAGGAAACCCAAGAAAGACGGAGGGAAGCAATTGATACTCAAGATAAAAGGTAAAGGTAAAGGGACCCCTGACCATTAGGTCCAGTTGTGGCCGACTCTGGGGTTGCGGCGCTCATCTCGCTTTATTGGCCGAGGGAGCCGGCGTACAGCTTCCAGGTCATGTGGCCAGCATGACTAAGCCGCTTCTGGCGAACCAGAGCAGCGCACAGAAACACCATTTACCTTCCCACCAGAGTGGTACCTATTTATCTACTTGTACTTTGACGTGCTTTCGAACTGCTAGGTTGGCAGGAGCAGGGACTGAGCAACGGGAGCTCACCCCGTCGCGGGGATTCTGATCGGCAAGTCCTAGGCTCTGTGGTTTAACCCACAGCACCACCCGCGTCCCACTACTCAAGATACAGCTACTAAATTGGTAGGTCATTTTCTAAGAGAGGTAAATGTTAAGCTGGGGTGTATGGGGTGTTAGGGGACATGGGTGGGGGACATGTTGTGTTCCTTCTGGCGTAGTTTGTCCACCTTTGATCCCCAGCCTGCACTCAGCTCTCACCTGTGGCTCCTAGAAGCTGTCAGCATGTGACAATGGCCACACTCCAGGAAACGCCTTCTACTGGCCCGCTAAACCAGGTGACAGTAGCCAATGGGTCTCAAACCCTCGGTGAGTCAGGGACTTCCCCTGCATGCAAAACAGGCTCTGGCGGATTGAGCGGATGAGGCCAATCATGGGTTCAACAGTCAAGAAGGCCATTTCTGCATGTGCTGTAGAGGAAAGTGAGGGGCCGATGGGGCTCATCAACCAGTGAAGGTAGCCCATCTAGGAGAAGGAAAACTCTGATCCTAAACCTCCTTTGCCTTGTGGGATATCTTTGGGAGAAGAGAATACTAAGGAGTGAACCCTGTGCAAATCCGGTGTGGAGTCCCTAAGATTGTTGGATGGTGCATTGTATACCTCCCTCCAGAAACTCCTGCTGCCAAGCCGATGCCAAAGGTATTGCTCTGCTTTCCTTTGGACCACATCAGTGAGGCCAAGAGGGTGGGTCTTGTCCTCTGGGCAACTTAGGACCTCCATACGCATTGCCCAGGCTTGCACCCTGGAGAGGTTTCTCCTGTGCTTCTAATGCAATGGTTTGACTGCACTCTCCATTGTCTATTGAGACAGATGGATAGCAACAAGAGCCCAAAGAGGGAATTTGAAGGATATATTCTGCATTTCTACCCACAGGAATCCTACATACCTACCACAACATCAGAATACAACTATACTCCATTTTGGAAATGCTACAACAACGATGGTGAAACCTCCACTGGGTTGATGTGGGGTCTGCACAGAAACTGCTTACAAGGTTCCTCAGTGAGAGTTCAGAAATGGCTTAGTTTCTGAGAGCTCTTTTGCTCTTACTGCTGGTGTATGTGTGCCAGTTCTTTTTAAATTGAAATGCACAATATCAGCTTAAAAAAAACAAACACAAGATACCGTGTAAGGTAGGCAAGGTAAAGGCAAGTGGCTCCTGGATGGTTAGGTCCAGTCAAAGGCGACTATGGGGTACAGAGCTCATCTTGCTTCAGGCTGAGGGAGCTGGCATTTGTCCACAGACAGTTTTTCGGGTCGTGACTAAACCGCTTCTAGCACAACAGAACACTGTGATGAGTGTCAGAGCACACGGAAACGCTGTTCATCTTCCTGCCATAGCTAGGCTGGCAGAAACTGGAACAAACAACAGGAGCGCACTCTGTCACGTGGATTTGAACCGCCGACCTTCCGATCAGCAAGCCCAAGAGGCTCAGTGGTTTAGACCACAGTCCCACCCGCGTCTTGAAAAGATAGGGAATCCAGCCCACGCTTCTCCAGCATCCACAACACATGGGAGGTGGTGGTGATTTTAATTTGTTATCTGCCCTAAGGTCCCAGGGCAGGTTACAACCATTCCACTGGGAAAACAGCTCTGTCCATATGGAGATGACAGTATTGAGTCAGTGGCTCATGTGCTTCTGGCTGCACTCTTTATTAAGATTTGAGGAGAGAGGTTATTACCCCTCGATTATTGTCCATGCCAAGTCACTCAACCATTGCTACTGTGTCCTGTCTTTTAGCAGATCAAGATGATCAGGTGATAGCAAACACTGCATGGCTTTTAGCGGGGGAAATTAGACTAAGATCTATTATTTTATTATTGATGTAAACCTCCAAAATGTATTTTCTATACAGTGTTACCTCGGGTTACATACGCTTCAGGTTACAGACTCCACTAACCCAGAAATATTACCTCAGGTTAAGAACTTTGCTTCAGGATGAGAACAGAAATCATGCAGCAGCGGCGCAGCGGCAGCAGGAGGCCCCATTAGCTAAAGTGGTACCTCAAGTTAAGAACAGTTTCAGGTTAAGAACAGACCTGCGGAATGAATGAAGTTCTTAACCTGAGGTACCATTGTACCTCTCTCTTCAGTACATTTTATTTTATTGCTATGGCTAGCGGCTGATGCAAATAAAGATTCTTCTGATTCTGATTCAACTAAAATACAACATTAAAAACAGTTTTAAAAACTTACAATCACAAAAAAATAGGATGGGTCCTGAAAATATACATCTCAAATGTCAAAGGCCCGGGTAAAGTGGGATGCTGATATAAAGAAGAAGAAGAAGAAGAAGAAGAAGAAGAAGAAGAAGAAGAAGAAGAAGAAAAAGAAGAAGAAGAAGAGGAGGAGGAGGAGGAGGAGTTTGGATTTGATATCCCACTTTATCACTACCCGAAGGAGTCTCAAAGCGGCTAACATTCTCCTTTCCCTTCCTCCCCTACAACAAACACTCTGTGAGGTGAGTGGGGCTGAGAGACTTCAGAGAAGTGTGACTAGCCCAAGGTCACCCAGCAGCTGCATGTGGAGGAGCAGAGACGCGAACCCGGTTCACCAGATTACGAATCTACCGCCCTTAACCACTACACCACATTGGCTCTAAGAAAGAAAGGGGAACTGTGGTTCTCCAGCTATTGCCAGCAGTGGGTGTTCTGGCTAGGGGTGATACCCGGCAGCATCAGCAGGGTCAAAGGTTCCTCACCTCCAGTAGGGAGCATAGAAAAGTAAGGCTGCAAGCACGCTATACCTTTAAAGCACCTTCCTCAAAGAATTCTGAGCACTGTAGTTAACCCCTGACATAGTTACAATTCCTGGCAATGCTTAACAAAGTGCCCAGAATTCTTTGAAGGAAAGATTCTGTGTTTTGAAGGTGCTTTAAAGTTAAGGATGTCCACTGCAGCCAGAGGTGTATAGTGCGACTGGTTCGGCCGCACTGGGCACTATGTTGCAGGGAGCACCACAACAATGCTGTAGAACGGAGCGTGAGAGGCAGGGGGGCAAATTTTAGTGTTGTACATGGCGCTGCTGAAATTTGAGAGCCCAAAGTCCACCACCGCTGTACCGATTTATAGATGAGATGCAAAGCGGGATCTAAAGGATTGACAGCAAATTCATATCTTCACAAAAATATGCAAAACTTCTCCCTGCACTGATTGGAAATCAAGCCGTGTTACTGCCCCAAAACTTTTGCAAGCGCAAGCAATTTTGAAAGCAGGATTGTGTACCTTAAAAGCATCGCGAACACACATCATCGTGAACATGCAACAAATGCCTGAAGGGTCCTTTGGTTTGCTTTGAAGAACAGACCTCTATTCCACTTCACAAATTATTTTCAAACCTCTTCAGATTTCAAAACTGGCTTGCTATTCAAGATTTGGTGTGGATGGGTGGATGAGACTTCTGCAGTTTGGATAAAATATGAAGTACCCAATGAGAGAAACACAAATAGTAATTTGGATTGTGACAAATGTCTACAGCACAGAGAAACAAGATGGAAGGAGTAAAGACAGTTGCTGTGGTGATTGACTCTAAAGTTCAAGTTTGGTAATAGACTATCCAGAATTATTGGGTTGTTGCTGTTGGTTTTTCTTAAACCAAGTGTTCAGTATCTACTGCATGCGAAAATGCAGTTACTCAGGACAGCTCAAACCTTTTCCAGCCTTCAACTCAAATATTTATTTCTTTATAGCTCTCAACAACGACAATACAACCTCATAAAGTTAATACACATTCAAGTATACGACTAATGACCCTCACTTAGGGATCCACTAAAATACATGATTATGTTGCAGACCTTTGTAGCTCAATATGATAAATCTCAGCCATGGGCTAATACCCTTTCTGACAGCAGTGCAATGAAAGTACATTCTCTAAGTACATATTTCAGAGCTACCCTTCTCTATAAGTGTGTTTTCAGAAATGAAGACATGGGTCTCTGTGCCGCAGCCTACTGAAAATGACATCACTGAAGGAATTTGCTTTATTAAGTCATTGCCCTAAAAAGGTAATAAAAAAAAAGCAGCAGCTACGTGCTCAGAGGTACCATGCTATGCCATAATATGATCTTACTCTTTCCACCAACTTGGCACATTCTCTTTTTTCCACCCTTAATACGACACAAGTAAGTGCCCAAATGAATCATCATTGCTAAAACTGAAAGCTGATACTGTACTTTATTAAAAGGGGACCTCCTAATACTTATACAGAGGGAAAGCCCATTAGAAGCGAACAAAAGATAATGCTCATATTGTTTTTCAAACAATGAGTTGCTTACATAATCCTGTTATAAACTGTAGTGTACATTTCACAGTCTATCTGACACACAGTCAACACCCTGACGATGCACTTGAATGCTATGCAGTGTAATATACTCTCAAAGAGACAGAAACTCCACTGTATATATGTGTGGCATTGGGTCAAAAAAAGTTCATGGCATGCCTCTGCTTTAAAGCTATTTCTTTTAAGGGTGTTTTACTCTTGTGGAGAGACAATTTTAACTGTCATGGAGGCTTCCAAGACTATTTATTTTTAAAGAACTAGACCATGAAGCCTGGATTATGTCATCTTATTGAATCCAAGAAGTTCACATCTCCCAGAGTAGGAAATGTTACCTTCTCCGACAATATGCTGAGACTTAGCACTAAAAAGTATAATGCTCAGAAGTGCTTCCTAGTACAGATTGCCATTCTAATCTGGGAAATATATCAGATTGCCTCCTTTTATGTGTAATAAATAAACTAGCAGTGCTCTGGGTGATTCTTTTAAAGTAGAATGGCAACATTCTGTTTGCAATGAAGCCCAATGGTTTTTGCCATAAAACCGCCCACTGCGGTTGAACTTTTTTGGTGTTTCAAATGCAAGAAGCAGTTTGAAGCTGCAGCTAAGGGCATTGCTGATCTTCCTGTAAATCATTTCTGTCACTCTGCAGGCATTTCTGTTACTACTTTTTTATTGATTTTCAAAAACAAACAAAATTAAATAAAACTTTAACTTTAACATTCAACCTTTTTTATCTTCTTATTTACCCTGCACAATTTCGAGCCTGAACTTCCCTCCTTCCCTGCTTCGGTTTTCCCAATTTACATCCATTCCTGCAGATTCTTAATTACATTCTATATACGTCACAAGATTTATGTTAGCCCTGCTACAGTTTTTAAACTTCTACAGCTATTTTGTATATACAAAACAAATTTACTCCACTCCTCCTCAAACTTTGTCACTTTTTGGTCTCGAATTTTATAACTCATTTTTGCCAATTCAGTATACTCAAATAATTTCGTCTGCCACTCCATTGGGGTTGGTAACTCTTGGGATTTCCACTTTTGGGCCACAAGAATCCTTGCGGCAGTCGTGGCATATAAGAATAATTTGCAGTCTTCTTTTCTCACTTCATCTCCTATTATCCCTAATAAAAAAGCCTCTGGTTTCTTTGGGAATGTATATTTGAATTTTTTTTTCATTTCATGCATATCATATCCCAAAACTTTTTCATTTTTCCGCATGTCCACCACATGTGGAAAAATTCTCCATCCTTTAATTTACACTTCCAGCAGCCTCTATCTCGCATTTTATACATTTTTGCCAATTTAATTGGAGTTATATACCACCGATACATACTCTGCAGGCATTTCTGAATGAGTTTGGCATGATTACGGCTAAAATGCTTAAACAAATAGAAGGTCAAGCCTTGCTGAAGAAGAATCAGCATGGCTTCTATGGAGGGAGTCCTGTTTCACTAACTTTTTTGGATTCTTTGAGGCTACCAGGAAGCATATAGATAGTAGTGGCTTGTAGTTGTAGTAGTTGGGGTGGTAGTGGTGGAGAGGGGCTTTGGCCAAGATGCCCTCAGTGCATTACATCTGAACCAGCCCTCAAAGTAGAAAAGCTGGCACTGGTTTTGAGGAGAGGAGGGTGAAAATCAGTTTAGAAACCCTCCAACACCTCCAATCAAAAAATTTGGGAAGCACTCAGTACTTAGGCACTTGGGGTTTGAAAAGTTTCCATGTATTCTTACTGTGTGAGTGCCTGGAGGCGGTTGGAGGATGGATGGCGGCTAACAGATTGAGGTTGAATCCTGACAAGACAGAAGTACTGTTTTTGGGGGACAGGGGGCAGGTGGGTGTGGGGGATTCCCTGGTCCTGAATGGGGTAAGTGTGCCCCTGAAGGACCAGGTGCGCAGCCTGGGAGTCATTTTGGACTCACAGCTGTCCATGGAGGCGCAGGTTAATTCTGTGTCCAGGGCGGCTGTCTACCAGCTCCACCTGGTATGCAGGCTGAGACCCTACCTGCCCGCAGACTGTCTCGCCAGAGTGGTGCATGCTCTAGTTATCTCCTGCTTGGACTACTGCAATGCGCTCTACGTGGGGCTACATTTGAAGGTGACCCAGAAACTGCAATTAATCCAGAATGCGGCAGCTAGACTGGTGACTGGGAGTGGCTGCCAGGACCACATAACACCAGTTCTGAGAGATCTGCATTGGCTCCCAGTACGTTTCCGAGCACAATTCAAAGTGTTGGTGCTGACCTTTAAAGCCCTAAACGGCCTCGGTCCTGTATACCTGAAGGAGCATCTCCACCCCCATCTTTCAGCCCAGACACTGAGATCCATCGGCAAGGGCCTTCTGATGGTTCCCTCATTGCGAGAAGTGAGGTTACAGGGAACCAGACAGAGGGCCTTCTCGGTAGTGGCACCCACCCTGTGGAACACCCTCCCTTCAGATGTGAAGGAAATAAGCAGCTATCCTATCTTTAAAAGACATCTGAAGGAAGCCATGTTCAGGAAAGTTTTTAATATTTAACGCTGTACTGTTTTTAACACTTGATTGGGAGCCGCCCAGAGTGGCCGGGGAAACTCAGCCAGATGGGCGGGGTATAATTTTTTTATGATGATGATGATGATGATGATGATGATGATTGCATTACTTTCCTCTCTGGTATTTCTCCAGATAATCACACAATTTCTGCCAGAGAAGGCAGGAATCTATTCTTAAAATGCATAGCTTCCATCCTCCCTAGGGAAAAAACCTCTTAACAATCCAGAAACATTTGCTCATCTCTTGGAGCTACACACATGCTATTTTTTTTTTTTTTGTAAAACCATTTTGCATATATTGAATAGACAATAATATGCACAAAACCTCCCCTGGGACAATCACCTTAGGACACCCTTCTTCCTTCTTTCCTGGGTGGAGAAAACTCATTGTATGGCCTATAAGAAACAGCAATGTACTTTCCATTTATCTTGGCACAGAGCCACACCCCTACCACAATCAGGAGACAAGAGTTTTGGAGCTGTGGCTTGGATGAACCTGTTTGAATATTAAGCCCTGGGCATCATTAATTATCTAACATAAACAGTGCTTCTTTGATGCTGAATACAGGTGATGTTTGCAGCTGTTAGGACTAGACTGTGGTTTGGCCACAACTCTGTATAGCTCGTGGCATTGGCAGATTAGGACATTTGCCCAAAGGTCACGTGAAAACAATAGCAAAAACTCTTTTGCTTCCACCCCAGGAGACCTCTTTGGGTGAACTGCATTGTTAAGAGGTTTGAAATGAAAATCTGCATCTTTGCGACTTTTTGAGGTTTCCTTTCTGCGAGCAGGGCTTGAAATCTGTTCCCTTCTGCGAAGTTTCCCAACAAGCAGATAGAATATTCATCGAAAGCAAATCCCAAAAGGGGCCCGGGTACAATTGCGAGCTAATTAAAAAGGTTCAAATGACTATGCATAACTTGCCTCCTGCAATATTTCCCAAGCTCTAATTATAACTAAGAGCAAAAAGCTGACTCTGTAAAATGGCTCCTTCAAGCTCTGCTTGTGGTGATAAGGTATGTGAAGACAGATAATTATGGTAACAGCTACAGTACATTACAGTGGGTGGATGACTTGGGCAGAATGCTAATGGAACATGGAGCCTTCCCTATCTCGGTGACTAATCCAAATACAGAGGGGAAATTTTACTATCTGATGACTTTTCTACATACAGACAGCTGATGGCTGTAAGCCACAATCTAAGATTTGCCTCTGTAAGCACAGTTTGACAAAGCTTTATTTACTTATTTATTTCTGCTAATTTTCTGGGTTGACAGATGTCATCAGTACAATGCCACTTGGGAAAGAGTTTGAGATGAAAACAAAGCTGGGAAAACAAAACAGAACGGTTCGATACCTGAAGTCACCAGTTCAAATACTAAGCCGCGAAATTTGCAAAAGTAAAAAAACCAAACATTTTACGTCTCAAAGCCAGATCTGCATACACTGAAAACACGGATTTTCACAGAATGACTCGATTAAAATGTGATGTAGTGATTTGTAGCCTTGCCCTTCACAATAGCTTATGGTGGGGAACAACTGAAACTTAAAACTATGCAACACATTATTTATTTGTTTCATTTTTATCCCACAAACATGAAGAACACCATAACACACCATGAAACGTGCAATGTTAGGAATATCATTAAAAGACAGAAGAAATAATAACTGGGTATGACAAAGACTGAAAGTTATGGATGTAGCAGAAAAGGCTCAAAGTTAAGATGGACATATGGAACCAGGCAGAGGGCCTTCTCCATAGTGATGCCCGCCCTGTGGAACACCCTCCCATCAGATGTCAAGGAAATAAACAACTGTCTGAATTTTAGAAGATACCTGAAGGCAGCCCTGTTTAGGGAAGTTTTTAATGTTTGATGTTTTATCGCGTTTTTAATATTCTGTTGGGAGCCGCCCAGAGTGGCTGGGGAGATCCAGCCAGATGGGCTGGGAATTAATAATAATAATAATAATAATAATATGCAGGACATGTAGCAAGAGAGGATTCAGGCAGATAGAATAAAAGCAGTGTTAGTACGGATACCATACAATTTTAAAAGATTAAGGGGACAACCTTGGTGATGTGATGGGTGGATGATCTAAAACTACTAGCAAGGCTTATGTGGATACAAGAAGCAAACAACCAAGAACCAGGGAGAGAACTTGAAGAGGCATATATGTCACCTTATATCCTAGGGTAGTTCTCCCCTCCTCATTAAAACCCACAACAACCTTGTGAGATAAGAGGCTGAGAGTGAGTTCCCCTGGTGAACTTCATGGCTGAGTGAAGGGGGATTCAAACCTTGGTTTCTCAGGTCACAGTCACACACTATAACCACTATGGGCTGTTGAATAGTAGCCCAAGGGTGAAGTTTAACATCTCTCCAAAAAAGAATTCAGAGTTTAGACTTTGGTGGACATCTGTGGAAAATGAGTTCCACAATTGGGCAGCCACCAAGAACACCTCTTTACATGACCCAAATGTCCAAACACAGCACACAGATGGTGCAGCCAAGATTGAAGCCTTGATATTAACATTTATGGTGCTGTAAAGTAGGGTAGACAGTATTTGAAGTACCAAGAGCACAAGTCATTGCCACTGCTTTGTGGGCACTGCTGCATGACCCAGGTAACAGAGGCTTGGGGGGTATAGGGAGGCCTTCCCTTTTCTTCTCAGGTGATTAAATGGGTCATACCATCCCTGAGCTTCCCAGAGGTATCTAGTTGGCTAGCTTGAGAACAGAATGATGCCCTAGATGGGCCTTTGGCCCAACCCTGCAGAGCTCTTCTTACATTCTTATGACTCCAAACAACATTATCACCCATTTCAACCTTCCTGACAGAAGGAGGGGGCAGGAAAGGGCAGACCCACAAGCGAATATTACCTGATTCATTACAGGCAATTATTGGGAAGACAGGCGAACTAATGCCAGTGTGCTGGAAGAAGCAAAGATCACCAGTGTCAAAGCCATGATTCTTCAACATCAGCTTCGTTGGACTGGTCTCATTGTGCAGATGCCTGATTATCGTCTTCCAAAGCAACTACTCTATTCCGAAGTTAAAAATGGAAAGCGTAATGCTGGTGGTCAACAAAAGGGGCTTAAAGACTGTCTCAAGGCAAATCTTTAAAAATGTAGTATAAACACCGACTACTGGGAAACACTGGCTTGCGAGCGCTCCAGTTGGAGAACAGTCTTGACCAAAGGTGTCATGGGCTTTGAAGACGCTCAAACCCAGGACAAAAGGGAGAAATGTGCTAAGAGAAAGGCATGCTTGGCAAACCCTCAACATGATCAACTCCCGCCTGGAAACCTATGTCCCCACTGTGGAAGGATGTGTGGATCCAGAACTGGCCTCCACAGTCACTTACGGACTCACTGTTAAGACCATGTTCATGGAAGACAATCTTACTCGGCTATGAGTGATCGCCAAAGAAGAAGATTGCCTAATTCATTACAGAGTACAGTGAGGCCACTCCGTTCTTCTCTTTGCCTACAATCACTGTGTTTTTAATGGGTCCTATATTGCTCTGGGATATTTTTCTAGTGGGAACAAGTACATACATTTAATAAGCCTAAACCTGTTGGTCTGAATAACTTTCCCCTCTGGTGAGTGCCATCCATCTTGTACTCTTTCGTTGCTTAACACCTATGTGAAATTATGTCCTCGTGCTTCTCCCGTCAGCCCCAGTTTTCCAGACACTTCTTAGAAACTAGTTCCCTGCCCTTTCATAGGGCCTGCAGCACACTCTTCGTCTAATGTAGCTGCCTCCTTTTTCACTAGATGGCACTGCAAAGTAGTCTTAGGACTGTCCACAGAGTGAAAAGAGATTGCTGTAAAAAGTGGACCGCTTGAAGAGATGAGAGGCTGCCCAGTCCTGCTCTGTTCCTGGCCCACTATGATGCTGTTCCAAATAACTCTAAGGAAACAGGCAAGAGCTCTGAGGAACATGAAACACTCATGTCAAACCCTCCAACATTTCTCTGATGACAATAGGGATGTCCTATTCAATAATAATAATAATATTAATAACAATAATAATAATTTAATTATCTGTGCCCCACCTATCTTACTCGGTTGCCCCACCTACTTTGGGAGGCTTCCAACATATATAAAAACACAATAAAACATTAAACATAAAAAACCCTTCGCTATACAGCAGGCATAGGCAAACTTGGCCCTCCAGATGTTTTGGGACAACAACTCCCATCATCCCTAGCAAACAGGACCACTGGTCAGGGATGCTGGGAGTTATAGTCCCAAAACATCTATATACAGCTATATAGGGCTGTCTACAGATGTCTTCGAAAGGTTGCATAGTTACTTCTCTCCTTGGATCGGGGGTCGCATGACTCCATACCCTACAACATTTCTCTGATGAAAATAAGGCCTTCCTAAGGAAAAGGGGGACGTGGGTGGCGCTGTGGGTTAAACCACAGTGCCTAGGACTTGCCGATGAGAAGGTCGGCACTTCGAATCCCCACGACGGGGTGAGCTCCCGTTGCATGGTCCCTGCTCCTGCCAACCTAGCAGTTCGAAAGCACGTCAAAGTGCAAATAGATAAATAGGTACCGCTCCGGCGGGAAGGTAAATGGCGTTTCCGTGCGCTGCTCTGGTTCACCAGAAGCGGCTTAGTCATCCTGGCTACATGACCCTGTACGCCGTCTCCCTCGGTCAATAAAGTGAGATGAGCACCGCAACCCCAGAGTTGGCCACGACTGGACCTAATGGCAGGGGTCCCTTTATACCAGACTTGAGTGTGATTTTATTTTGAGAACATTTTCTTTTAAACCACTTTGAGATGTATTTGGAGTTATAAAGCAGATTATGAGGTCACGACTGGACCTAATGGTCAGGGGTCCCTTTACCTTTAAGGAAAAGGGGGTCATTCTGGGATCAAATCAGAAACCAGCACAGTTTCTGTAAATCCAGGACTGTCCCTGGAAAATAGGGACATTTGGCGGGTCAGTGATGTTTCTAGCCGTGCCATGTGCTTTGGACAAACTGAGAGGCTGCTACTTCCAACCAGTGTGCCATGGCAGGGAAAACACAAAGTATAATGACGTTTGTCATCAGACAGCTCTCTAATTGAGCTGAAGCTTTACAGCGGTGTAGCGGAGCCGCGATAGGTTGGGGTGGCGCACCAGGACTTTTCGCAGCAGGGATGATGATATCATCCCCGGGTTGCTTTGTGCCAACCATTCTTCATGCCAAATAAACGAGCTTTTTTTCCCCAGACAGAAGTTGGTTTCCAGAGGAGGAGCCGTGTGTCTTGCAGCAAAAACAGTCAACCTCAGATGGCACCCTAAGGCGAGGCACCTTAAAGAGTAACCAATTTGTGAACTCAAGCGCACTTTGTCAGCAGCACGTTAGTAACCAATTGGTGAATTCAAGCCCATATCCTGAGATGAATGAAGTGCAGCTGGCAGGTATAGGAGAAAATTGCAAGGTGGGGTTGCATGGCATTGAGATGGAAAAATGACAGTCAGTGAGAGAAGTAATATATATGTTAAATAAGCACATCTGTAACACCGTATAGTAGCAGAATGGTGACTGTTGTTGAGCTGATAGCATTAAGCCCTGAGTTGTGGCAGGAAACGATTCACAAGAAACTGTCACCTGTAGAACAGATGTCTTGGCATTGGCAAGGTAATTAAAAATCTTTTGTCTTGATTTAACCCACAAGTAATGGCCCTGAACTTCTTTGTGCTTCACATTGCACTCTTCCTTTGTTGCAAAACGGCAACCTGAAGGTCGGTTGTTTTACAATTGTCTAATGTTGTCCATGGAGTTTTCTTGGCAGGGATACTGGAGTGGCTTGGTAGTTCCTGCTCCAGGTGGATCACATTTGGTCAAAACTCTCCACTATGACCTGTCCATCTTGGGTGGCCCTGCATGGCATAGCTCATAGCTTCTCTGAGTTATTCAAGCCCCTTCGCCACAGCAAGGCAGTGATCCGTGAATGGACTGCAAGAAGATCCAACCTATCCATTCTGAAGGAAATCAGCTCTGAGCGCTCACTGGAAGGACAGATCCTGAAGCTGAGGCTCCAATACTTTGGAGCCCACCTCATGAGAAGAGAAGACTCCCTGGAAAAGACCCTGATGCTGGGAAAGATTGAGGGCACAAGGAGAAGGGGACGACAGAGGACGAGATGGTTGGACAGTGTTCTTGAAGCTACCAGCATGAGTTTGACCAAACTGCGGGAGGCAGCGGAAGACAGGAGTGCCTGGCATGCTCTGGTCCATGGGGTCATGAAGAGTCGGACACGACTAAACGACTAAACAACAACAACAACAAAGGTGTCTAATGTTTTACAATTTTTGATGTGCTGTAAGCCGCCCAGCTGTAAGACGCGGGTGGCGTTGTGGGTAAAACCTCAGCGCCTAGGACTTGCCGATCGCATGGTCAGCAGTTCGAATCCCCGCGGCGGGGTGAGCTCCCGTCGTTCGGCCCCAGCTCCTGCCCACCTAGCAGTTCGAAAGCACCCTTAAAGTGCAAGAAGATAAATAGGTACCGCTTTATAGCGGGAAGGTAAACGGCGTTTCCGTGTGCTGCGCTGGTGCTGGCTCGCCAGAGCAGCTTCGTCACGCTGGCCACGTGACCTGGAAGTGTCTTCGGACGGCGCCGGCTCCCGGCCTCTAGAGTGAGATGAGCGCACAACCCTAGAGTCTGCCAAGACTGGCCCATACAGGCAGGGGTACCTTTACCTTTACTTTAAGCCGCCCAGAGTGGCTGGGGAAACCCAGCCAGATGGGCGGGGTATAAATGATAAAATTATTATTATTGTAATTATTACAGAGTGCCCTGGGATGTTGAAATGTTCTCCCATATATTTATGGATATTGGCACTGTTATCTCAGATTTGTGTCCATCTATTCTCTTGTGTAAAGAATGGCCTGCTTATCCAATGCACAAGGGCATTGTTGATAGATGATGGCATAAATCTCATTGGAAGGTGAGTAAGGGAAGAACATCTTATGTCAATGGTTCCCAAAATGTGGTCCATGGATCCTTAGTTGTCATCCAGGGACCACCAGTCAGCTTCATTCAGGTGGTCCACAACATTCCACATAAAATATTCATATTGATTTGTAATTGTATTTTTAGTGCATCTTTCATTTACGTTATCTTTTATTGTATTAGCATTTGAATTCTATGGCATGCTGTCTCCAGAGAGGTTCAGCCTCCATTACACAGCTTTAGGCACCAGGCAAAAACATTTCTCTTCGACCAGGCCTTTGGCTGATTGACATCCGATACCCTTTTAAATGTGTTGCAGGAAGGGGGATTATTGGCTTGTTTTTGTTCTTATTCTTAGTATGTATTTTGTGTTTGTCATATTGTATTTTTTGTGTTTTTGAACCACCCTGAGATCTACAGATGAATAAATCCAAATTTAATAGATAATAAAATAATAATAAAGTATAAGATATGCCATTAAAAAAGCAATAAACATACAGTACAATTAAAAATCACAGGCAGGGGGAAAAATATTAAGTGGTCCCCCCAGAACCTCAGCAATTTTCAAGTTGGCCATGAGTGGGGGAAAAGCTTTGGGAGCTACTCTCTCATGTTATAACACTCGATTGGGAGCCGCCCTGAGTGGCTGGGGAGACTTAGCCAGATGGGCAGGGTATAAATAATAAATTATTATTATACAGTGGTACCTCGGGTTAAGAACTTAATTCGTTCTGGAGGTCTGTTCTTAACCTAAAACTGTTCTTAACCTGAGGCACCACTTTAGCTAATGGGGCCTCCCGCTGCCGCCGTGCCACCAGTGTGCGATTTCTGTTCTCATCCTGAAGCAAAATTCTTAACCTGAGGTACTATTTCTGGGTTAGCGGAGTCTGTAACCTGAAGCGCCTGTAACCTGAAGCGTATGTAACGCGAGGTACCACTGTATTATTATTATTATTAATGACATTATTAGGTCCTAGTGTTGCCAGAGTAGACACACAGGCAGTGTTGGCAACTGGGTCTGATCCAAGCTTGTTCTTTCTGTGTCCTGTTGTTGCTGGTGAGTAGCTATTTTAGGTTGGGGAGTGGGCTGTCTGTAAGCAAGCACTAGCCTACTTCCCAAGACCCAGCATATTTGGGTGGTGCCAGCTGCAAGAAGGGATCCGTGATCTGGAGGAGCCTGTAATAGCTGGGAGACAAGAGGCAGGGGCGTAGCTAGCTGCTCAGGCACCCAGAGTGGCGGGGGTGGGGCGATCCACATATGGGGGTGGGGCAGCGATCTGCTTACAGGGGTGGCATGGTTAGCTGCCCACGGAGTCCGCCTGGTGGACGCAAGCCCCATGCTGCCATTTCGGGCAGTGTGGGGCCCTGAGCCACCACGTCACTCCCCTGGTCAGAGGCAGGAGAAGCTGAAGAAGAAGAAGAAGAGGAGTTTGGATTTGATATCCCGCTTTATCACTACCCTAAGGAGTCTCAAAGCGGCTAACATTCTCCTTTCCCTTCCTCCCCCACAACAAACACTCTGTGAGGTGAGTGGGGCTGAGAGACTTCAGAGAAGTGTGACTGGCCCAAGGTCACCCAGCAGCTGCGTGTGGAGGAGGGGCGACGCGAACCCGGTTCCCCAGATTACGAGTCTATCGCTCTTAACCACTACACCACACTGGCTCTGAAGGATTGGAGAGTGAAGATGCAGGAGGATGGAGAGAGAGGTCAGTCTGGTGCAGAGCCAAGGGCTTCTACATCTCCACCTCTTGGTCCTACCTCTCCTGCTCCATTCTCTCCCTGGACCAGGAAGGGATTGAAGTGGGGGGAGCCGGAGCAGCTTACATGCAGATGCAATCTTCACCTGCTTGCACACAACTTGGATAGGGGAGGTACATAAGCCAAGTTCGGGCGCACACCTCATCGGGCGCACACCTAGGAGTAGCTGACAGACGGAGTAGGGATGATGGACACGCCTTTTCCTAACTTGCAAGTGTGCCTTTTGAGAAGAAGGTTAATTCCTCATTCTGGGCATTCCTTGCCTGACATTGCTGCCTCCTGCTTGCTTGGAGAGAGGGTGGAGAAATTTAGAGCGTTTCTGTGTAGAAAGAAACCTCTGGAATTTGTGTGACTGGAATATTGCCTACTGAGCAAAGGTTGAGACTTCCTGTGCTTGGCTGCCTCTGGCTTTGCCCACCACTGGAGTGAAGCTGATAAGCAATGTGGCCCTCCGTTCCCCAGCCCTGGTCTAAGACAAGGCATATTATCCCCATATTCTACGGCAGTGAATTCCTTCAGCTAATTATGCATTGTACTAAGAATGCCCTGAATAGCCACAGAGTGTACATTCGACCAGTATGCCCTTCCTGCTGCAGAAAAGCATTATTTTCTTTGGTGTTTTACCAACCACCGATGCCTAGGCCTCACTCAATGAGGCTTTCTCCCCACCGAACTGTGTGGAGTGTGGCTGCCACTGCCAATTGCTCTTTATTACCACTCTTTTCCTTTAGTTGCCTTTTGAAAGCCAGGTGCCTCCATTAGCATATGGCAAGTCAACACATCCCTTCAGTTATATAAATGAACAACTGCCAAAGAGAGAGAGAGATGTATACGTTCAACCAAACAGATGGTTTCGCATCTTCGTTCCCTCACACAAAGTTCATTCTGCTACCAACTGCTAACTACGAATAGTGCCAGATTCTATAGGTGATTCAAAGGCTAGCCCTGTGCTTCTGAATAAATGCCTACAAAGTTTACCTGGAGATACAAACTAGGGTGTAGCATTTTTGAGGCTGAAAGCCAGCCACCCCCATTCCTCTCTCTCTCTCTGGTTGCCAGTGTTTTAAAGACACTACTCCAGCACTTTTAACTGTTGCCTGGCACAGAGAGTCCATCAAGGAGATAAGTTCATACCCTACAACATTTCTCCAATGAAAATAGAGACATTCCATTCCATCTATACCCTGCCCAACTGACTGGGTTGCCCCCAGCTACTTTGGGTGGCTTCCAACATATATAAAAACATAACAAAACATTAAACATCGAAAAACTTTCCTATACAGTGGTACCTCGGGTTAAGTACTTAATTCGTTCTGGAGGTCCGTTCTTAACCTGAAACGGTTCTTAACCTGAAGCACCACTTTAGCTAATGGGGCCTCCTGCTGCTGCTGCGCCACCGGAGCCCAATTTCTGTTCTTATCCTGAAGCAAAATTTCTTAACCTGAAGCACTATTTCTGGGTTAGCGGAGTCTGTAACCTGAAACGTATGTAACCCGAGGTACCACTGTACAGGGCTGCCTTCAGCTGTCTTCTAAAGGTTGTATAGTTACTTACCTCCTTGTCTTGAGGGTCGCATAACTCCATCCCCTCCAACATTTATCCGATGAAAATAGGGATGTCCTAAGGAAAAGCGGGACATTCCGGGATCGAATCAAAAACTGGGACGGCTTCTGTAAATCCAGGGCTGTCCCTGGAAAATAGGGACACTTGGAGAATCTGTAAACTCCAGCTGCTAAATTTATGGATGTCAGGGTCAAAAGGCACAGAAGCAGGGCACCACCCCTCCCACAAGCAAACCACCCAGTCTACATGTTGCCACTGTTTAACGCATTCACACACGAGTCGTCAGCACATATGTAACTTTTTAAAAAAAGCATAGGTGGAAATTTTAGGTCACCTGTGTTATCACTGCAAATGCTATACATCTTGAGAGGTGGAGAAAGGTAACATATTCAGTTGCTCATCATCCATGATCAAATGAATAGCATACGTATGTAGACTCATTCCGGCGCGTGAGCATCTTCAGGAATGGGGGGTAGCCAACATGGTACACCCCAAGTGTTGTTAGACTACAACTCCCATCATCTCTGATCATTGGCCATACTGGCTGGGGCTGCTGGTCCAAGAACATCTGGTGGGCAGCAAGTTCCAGAAATACCAGAATGCCTTCAGAATAACTTTTAATACTTGAAGTGAAGCCAGGTAGCATGTGGCTCTATTGTTTATGTTGCTACCATTAGTATTGATTTTTAGCACATGTTCTGCCTGATTTTATACACAGAATCCTAGAATTGGAAGGGACCACGAGGGTCATCTAGTACAACACCCTGAAATTTGGGATTTTTTTGCCCAACTTGGGGCGTGAACCCACAACCCTGAGATTAAGAGTCTCATTGCTATTAGGTGAAATTACATGGCATGTTGTGAAGACACTTCCATTCAAATGTCATTTGCCATATTCCCCTCTGATCATAGGCCTTCACTACTATATTGGCTTACCAAATTCAGAAACCACGAGCCAAGCTTTCAGAACTCAAAAGGTTGCAAGCACAATTTAACATGAAAATCAGGTTATCTAACTGTTAGCAGTTCTTTTCATACTTTAATACTTCATTGTTTGTTCAAATTAGCTCTTAATGGTTCCAAAGCAAGCTACAATTCTTATTCTTCCATGAAACTAGAGGGAGGAAACCCAAGCCAGCAATGCTAAGAGTGTGGGCTGGAGGAATTTGAAAAGGTGCGCCACCCTTTATGCCTACCCCAGATTCTGTCATTTTTAAATTTATTTTTGCAGTATAAGCTTGAGAACTTCTTTCCTGTTTCATAATTCAGGAATAGCTGGCTCTGAAAAATTCAAAGACTAACGTCTAGGACATATTTGAATATATTTGGTTTAGAAATTTACAAGTTATTAAACTGGCAATTCCTTATCATTTTAATTTGTTTCAGACGGTGCCAAGAAAGATTACAATCTAGGAAGATTATAAAATCCTATGAAGATTACATGGTCCATCAGTGGAGTCTTGTAAATGCTGCCATAGGCCAATAAAACCTTAAGTCGTTTATTAGAATGTGTGCCAGGTACCAGCAGATGTGTTAAAGGGCCCCAAAGCTCAGCCAGTGGCAAGCATTACAGAGTCCTCCCTCAGCGGGTGCAGAATTGGACCTAGTTCTTTTGTCAGCAAATTTGCTTCTTTATGTCTGAGAATGTGTGGGAGGAGAGAATAACTTGAACCAAACAAGTTCAAGCCCAAGCGGTACGGATATCACCAGCTTAGTTAGTGTGCAGTGCTTGTCCAGTTATACACACAGAGAGAAGAAGGAAGTCCTGCTGAGGTCAGTGGGGTTTACTTCCGAGTCAATGTGTTTTAGGATTGCTCTGTTAACCAGGGATGATGGGCAAATGTCCTAGGAGGCCCAGGTAAGGAAAACACCACTGTAATAAAGTGAACTTTCACCCCTTAATGTTTCACCTGCCATGGTCCTTGGTTGAGTTCAGTTGCCACAGTCAACTCTGCAAGTCATAAATCAAAGAAACGAGGAAATGTGAACACTCCTGCGCACCTTGGGAAGTTTGCAAGGCAAAACCAGGTCTCAGTCCAGCCCAGATTCAGAGCAGTGTGCCCTTTTGTGACAGCGAAATGTTGATCCTGTCGCTGGACGGTATCTTGCACAACATGACCATTATTTTGCAAGTTAATTTATACTGCTTGAAATTATTGTGATGATTATATAATTGACAATCATTGCTCTTTTCCTCTTTTTAGTGCCCTACCTGTCAAGTTTCGTCTCCAAAGAAGCCAGCTTCTGCTGTCCTCTTTAACTTTAAAATAGCTGGATTTTCCTTTAGCAAATAGGGATGCATGGGCTCGCAGCATTCCCTTTGATTTCCAATGTGGAATCTCAGATGATCTCTTTATTGAGCATTCATCCTGATTTGCTTGCACAAAGCTTACGCAGAGGTTAGACTATGACCAGTCTTTATTGACCATTTATTCCAATTTGCTTGAGGGGTCTTCTTGCTAATCGTTAGGTCATCTCACAGCTTTCAGTGTATTTACTGTCACTTTCCTAACCACAAAAAGTCCTTTAAAGGGTTGTTGCATCAGAGTGACAGAATACTTTAATTGCACAAACCAAAATGTCTGCTATGCACTTGAATAAAGGTAAAGGGACCCCTGACCATTAGGTCCAGTCGTGACCGACTCTGGGGTTGCGGCGCTCATCTCGCTCTATTGGCCGAGGGAGGCGGCGTACAGCTTCTGGGTCATGTGGCCAGCATGACTAAGCTGCTTCTGGCGAATCAGAGCAGCGCATGGAAACGCCGTTTACCTTCCCGCCGGAGCAGTACCTATTTATCTACTTGCACTTTGACGTGCTTTCAAACTGTTAGGTTGGCAGGAGCAGGGACCGAGCAATGGGAGCTCACCCCGTCGCGGGGATTCAAACCGCCGACCTCCTGATCGGCAAGTCCTAGGCTTTGTGGTTTAACCCACAGCGCCACCCGCGTCTGTATGCACTTGAATACCTCTCACAAAATGCTTACTGTCTGGAAGAGACCTGAACCCGAATCTATTTGCAGCTAGAGGAGATATCTCCAAGAAGTTCCTACGTGCACAAGAAATATGGAAGGTAAGAAAGTAATACATCACTAGCCTCAGAATTCATTTCACTGCTCTCCAGCTCCTTGTATTACATTATCCTGCTGTGAAGTCAATCCCGGAAGACCCAATATCAGGAACATCCATGTGATGCTACATGGATTGCAATGAATGTAAGGACTAGGTCAGCTTTTTATGATTTTGCTTGGAGCACCATGGTCTATTTAACAAGGATGTCTGGGACCCCCAATTCTGCTGTGGGATTTTAGGAAGGAAGCATCTAAAGCTGCTTCCCACATTATAGTAGAAATAAGTCCTGTTCGAATACAACCTTTCAATAGTCATGGACTCATGGTATTATCATATATGCATCAGGAAGGAAGGGCCAGCTAAAAATATTATTATTGGACACTTTTATGTACTACTTCCAGTCACAAAATGACTTCAAAAGTGGTTTATGTAGACACTTCAAGCAATATAAATACAAATCCTAAAATGCAGTTTAAATCCACAGCAATCCAACAATTATAATCAGCAAAGCAATAGTAGAACCAGATGAGAACTGAAGCAAACTAAACACAGTTGCCTCTAGAGGAAGGGAGTTTCACAACTGGGGCGCAACTAGGGAAAATATTTTCTCATTGTAGTGTTGTCCTTATCCTACCCTGATGTTAAATCAAGAGTGGGGGTTGTTTTTCAGCCTGAGGGTCACATTTGCTCACTGACAATCTTCTGGTGAGGGGGGGTGCATGCTAGTGGTAGATATGGGCAGAGACATACCCTCCAACATTTCTCTGATGAAAATAGAGGTGTTCTATTATTATTATTATTATTATTATTATTATTATTATTATTATTACTACTACCCCACCCACCTAGTGGGGTGCCCTAGCCACTCTGGGTCACTTATATTTATAAAAATAACAATAAAAGATTAATATTAAAAAAAACTTCCCTATCTGTCTTCAGGTGCCTGGGAGTCATTTTGGACTCACAGCTGTCCATGGAGGCGCAGGTTAATTCTGTGTCCAGGGCAGCTGTTTATCAGCTCCATCTGGTACGCAGGCTGAGACCCTACCTGCCTGCGGACTGTCTTGCCAGAGTGGTGCATCCGCCCAGAGTGGCTGGGGAATGTATGTATGTATGTATGTATGTATGTATGTATAAATAAATAAAATTCTTCTAAAGGTTGTATACAGTGGTGCCTCGGGTTACATACGCTTCAGGTTACAGACCCCGCTAACCCAGAAATAGTACCTCGGGTTAAGAACTTTGCTTCAGGATGAGAACAGAAATCGTGCAGCAGCGGCATGGCGGCAGCAGGAGGCCCCATTAGCTAAAGTGGTGCTTCAGGTTAAGAACAGTTTCAGGTTAAGAACAGACCTCCAGAATGAATTAAGTTCTTAACCCGAGGTACCACTGTAGTTACTTATCTCCTTGGCTTGGGGGTTGCATCACTCCATACCTTCCAACATTTCTCCGATGAAAATAGGGACGTCCTAAGGGAGAGGTTTTCAACCAGTGTGCCGTGGCACCCTGGGGTGCCTGGAATGATGGTCAGGGGTGCCACAGGCAACACTGGCCTCTGTCCCTCTTCCCTCCCTCCCTCCCCGATGCCCTTTTGCTCGTCTGCCTCCCAAAGGCTTGCATGGCTGTTTGTTGCAACGGCCTTGGCTACAAGCACCGCAAGCGAATGGGCTGCCCAGAGGACTCCCGAGGAGAGGGGAGAGGAGGCTACGGGAACACTTCGCAAGGGAGGTTCTGCAAGCAAGGCTCTGCAAGCAAGGGGTGACATAACTGGGCCTCTAAGGCTTGGAGCACGTTTCCCCACAGGGGAGCCACAGAAAGAATGTACTGTATTTTTCGCTCCATAAGACGCACCAGACCATAAGACGCACCTAGTTTTTGGAGGAGGAAAAAAAAAAAAATATTCTGAATCCCAGAACAGCAAAAGGGATCTGGCTTCTGGGATAGCCTCTTGCTGTTCTGGCTTCTGGGATAGCCACGCAAAGCCTCTTCAGGGCAGCAGGATGAAGGCTCCCCCAAGAGCTGCGCTCCCTTTAAAGAGCCATGTGGAGCGTGTGTGCGGCTCTTGGGGGCTTTTTCCCCGAGGAGGGAGAAGGGCAGCCCTTCTCCCTCCTCGGGGAAAAGCCCCCAAGAGCCGCACACACGCTCCACACGGCTCTTTAAAGGGAGCACTGAGCAGAGCCTCCTGCCTGCATTCTCTCCATAAGATGCACACACATTTCCCCTTACTTTTTAGGAGGGGAAAAGTGCGTCTTATAGAGTGAAAAATATGGTAGTTGGTCAAGGGGGCCGTGGACTCAAAAAGGTTGAAAACATCTGTGCTAAGGAAAAGCGGGGCATTGCAGGATCAAATCAGAAACAGGGATGGCTTCTGTAAATCCAGGACAGTCCCTGGAAAATAGAGACACGGGGGGTCTGTGAATGTGTCTCTTACCCTTGTACAGTAAACTCTATTCCTGCCATTCAAAATCCAGAGGTTTCTGCACAAGCATCTCTCTCCATCTTCCCTCCAGGCCAACAAGATCTGTTTTCAGTGTCCAATCACACATTCCAGCCATGGAAATTGTGCTCGAAAAGGGCACAAGGTCCAGGGGTGTGGCCTGGAGAGAGAGTGTGTCGAGGGCAAAACAGGGACGCCTTAAAGGCTGCGTTGGTCCCCTAAGCCCGATGTTCTCCACTACGGGTTCAATCTTTGACATGCACCTGCTTCCACTGTGTGATGTGAAAGAGCCACAAGCCTCTATCCTCTATCCATAGCTGTCAACTTCCCCCTTTTTTAAAGGGAAATTCCCTTATTCCGAATAGGATTCCTCGCAAGAAAAGGGGAAAGTTATGCCTCTATCTCAGACGGAAGGGCTTGAAAGCCTGACTCTGCCTTGGCTTTTAGAGCACCTTGGCTTAGCCTCTGTGGGGAAGAGCTAGTCGTCACTTGCAATGGGGCATATGCTTCGGTTGCGCCAGATCACGTCCAGGTATATAGCACCGAGGGAGGCTACTTTCTATGACTCACACCATACAGCATTTTGCGAATGCCAAAAAGGAGAGGGTGGGGTCCCCGTCTATAAACTCGGGATTCAGAAATGTTTACTCCAATTTGCTGCTTGGTTATACTTGACTCTGTGGGTTGGCACACCCATTGATTTACTACCTTCGTACGAAGAGCACTGTCAGGAAGGCTTTCCCTCACCCCACTTTATTTTAGTTTTTTCAAATGAAAACCCTCGAACTCTGGTTAGCTAAATATTTAAGTTCTTAGATGGCAAGATGAGAAAATTATTCACTTCTCCCAAAATGGTGTGTTTTTCCTAGAGGCTTAATCTGTGCAGTGCATTACACTGGCACTTACTGAGATGGAGGAGACAACTATGAATTCTACCCCTCACGCCCATTTACCCCCTGCCCCACCCCAAACAAGCAAACATACAAACAAACAAACAAACGCATGCATGCGTGCGCGCACACAAACACACTCTGCTGGTTTTCCTCGCACAACGTTGTTCCTGTAGCTGGGACAGGATGTGAAAATGACAGAACCTACTTTGGTGCTTTTTCAGACAAAGTGGCCGTTCTCTAAAGAGGGCAGACAACCGAACTAGGCATCCAATCTCCATGCCCCCACCCCCACCGCTGTATTAAAAACTTGAACAAACATTGAAAACAGAGAAATGTAGCTCCTATTGCTGCAGAGGCATGTGCCCGATAGATTCTTTGCATGGTTATCCCAACTATCGCTTGACTATTTGAGCATGCCAAACTTATCATGGATCATCCATATCGACCAGTTATCCAACAATGGAAGGCAAGCTGAGAGGCACCCATCCGCTACATTAATTGTGTGAACCGACTGCAATAGGATTTGACATTCAAATTCACTTTCATAACCCTGTGCAAGCAACAGATGTTCACAATTTATGTGAACCACCCTGACATCTTGGTATAGGGCAGTATATAAATTCAACAACAAACAACAAACAACAACAATTCTAGGTTAATGTTGCATGGTACTGTGTTACCTTTGCCTACCACTTGGCCAGATTATGGCATAAACCTATTGATCCTAAAAGCAGCAAAAGTGTGCACTTTTTAAACCACATCTTTCCCGATGAAGTCAGGACACATTTGTCAAGCTTGGTCCCTCACCCCACCCCAGGTCACATCTTGTACACTTTTTGTTGTAAATTAGTTGTTTGCTTAAAAAGATTAAATACACAAACTTTTCTTATAAAATAAGAGAACTTTTATGCCAAGGAGAGGAACGTTTTTCCGGCTGAGGGCCTGATAGCTTTCAGAGCAATCTTTTTTGCCAGTAGTGGGCTGGGGCAAATGCAAAAAGTGGGCAGATAAACGAATACAAATTTTACCTACTTTTACTTGCACACTCCTCTCTCTATCCACTCATCCAGGGAAGCAAGAGGCATTATGAGAATTCAGGGACACATTCCACCTGGGGGAAATACTCAAGGAGGCTGCAAAACAGAGTAGACGAGGTACGTGGCTTGGGGGAGAGGCAGAGTAACTGAGGAGAAGTTGTAACTTGAGGAGAGTGACCTAAAATGTAGCCTTTGGCCCTCAGGGATGAGATTTCCCATCCCTGCTTTATGCAAATAACACACAACTTTACATATGATTAAGAGGTTCTAAGTTTCATCTTCTTGCTTCGAAGACTGGTTCCTGGGATTTCCAAATTGCCATTCACGTGAGAACTGTAGCTAATCTCATTAAAGTGCCGCGTGACCTAATAATTTACTGAACTTGCATTTATCTTCAATTCATGTGAAGTGAAGACATCTCTTACTCGCAGTGTTTACTTGCGTTGCCTTGGAGATATTATCCTAAAGATTCGATTGACAAGAGGCTTTTTCCACTTACAAAGGATATTAACTTCACGTAAATGTCATGGGCTGGTTGGATTGCAGAGGAACGGTGGGAGGAAAACCCGCACCCCAAGGGAAGAAGGCTCAGAGTAGTGGTGGGACAACAATGAGTAGTTAGAGGGAGAAGACTGGGAAGAGGAGGTTTTGAAAGCTGAAGGTGTAACAGGGCTTAGTGAGCTGGGAGAGTCTATGGCAGAGAGAAGTCCAGAAGTGGAAGCAGAAGTTGAAGCTGGCAAGTGGGAGGAGAGAGGCCAAGATGCAGAGAGGCTTGTGATGAGTCACAGGTGTCTCCTGCTGCTGCTGTGACAAGCTCCTCTCCTCCCTGGTCTCCCAGAACCAGAAGAGGCATGAAGCGGGAGGAGCAAAGACAATCATGCAGGCACAGTCTCCAATTGCTTGGGGGGGAAAAACAACCCTGGAGAGGAGGTTGTGGCATAGCTGTCAACTTTCAGATTTGAAAATAAGGGATCAGCAGCCTCACCTGTCCCAGGCACTCCTGTCTTCCACTGCCTCTCACAGTTTGGTCAAACTCATGTTGGTAGCTTTGAGAACACTGTCCAACCATCTCGTCCTCATGGTTCAATGTTACTAGTGAGCAAAGTTACCCAGTCAGGATTTGATCAAATCTTGGTCCTAACTTTTGGGGTTAAGATTCTATTTAGCTGTCCATTAATACTGACAAACCGTATCTCCCATTCATCTCTCAGATCCCCTTGTAAATCTAAAGTACTGACCTCACCACATCCTGCAGTAAAAAATTTTCCCAAGTTAATTACACATTGTGTGAAGGTAAGTGTGTGAAGCTACACCATTCCTACTATCAGCTTAAGTGACACATTCACTCTCACTCTCTCTCACGCGTGCACACACACACACACACACACACACAGAGTAGAGCCCCTCTGAGCCAAAGGCCCAAAGGCAGAAAGCCCAGCCAGCAGCCCAACGAAGCCTCAAGCGGTGGTTCCCACAGCGCAGCAACCCGGCAAAGGGGATGCAGCAAGGAAAACCTCCGTCACCTCTCCGCTGGGAAGCGCTGAGCAAATGCGAGTCCCCAGGCAACATAGCCAATTTGATCGGCACAAGGCATGCAAGCTCCACCCCCCAGTCATTCTCAGACTCCTTATTGGGCAGCTGAGCAATGCAGTTGAGGAGCCTCCCTGGCTGGCAGGGAGGGAGAAGAGCTGCTTCCTTTGAAATCCGGGAAATTTACAGGATATCAACAATCTGGGATAGCAGCGGGAAACGGTGCTGGAATAAAGGAGTTTCCCGCCAAATAAGGGAAGGTTGACAGCTATGGGTTGTGGGGAGGTAGGGACCTTTAGTCTGGGCAACTGGTCCTACTGGGGATGAGTTCCTATGCTCATTAGGCCTGGCGCTCTGCTTAGTCTGTGCGGATCCTGTTGTTGCTAATCAAGAGTTAACTCCAACATGCACAGTGTGATTTTATGCTGGCTCACTCCTGTTAGGAAATGTCAGGATTTTGACATCAGAAACGTTCCGTGTGAAAACAGCCAATCATGTGCCCCTTCCCTTCTCCCACCCATTCCCATTAGATCTCCTCTTACACACTTTCCCCTTATTCAAAATATTCAATACAATTCCATACCATCTCAATTTGTCATGGGATTTCTGTTGCTAACATTTATTCTGCTACGTGTACCAGGTAAAAGTGCGATGGGGAGCGTCTTTCCAACCTGAGGACAACCTGTCCTTCTAGGCAACCTCCTGGAGAGCACTTAGCATCGGTGGGCAAGATGAAGAGGCAAAAGCTGGCAGAGCAATGAATGTGAATTTAACCTTTTGTACAGTAGGCTAGTTCTTTCAGACTCAGATGTTGCTCTCTGTCTCCCATCAAGGTAGGCAGGAGGCATCACCAAAGGCCAGCATCTTAAAAAGCAGAGACATCACCTTGCCGACAAAGGTCCGTATAGTAAAAGCTATGGTTTTCCCAGTAGTGATGTATGGAAGTGAGAGCTGGACCATAAAGAAGGCTGATCGCTGAAGAATTGATGCTTTTGAATTCTGGTGCTGGAGGAGATTCTTGAGAGTCCCATGGACTGCAAGATGATCAAACTTCTCCATTCTGAAGGAAATCAGCCCTGAGTGCTCACTGGAAGGACAGATCCTGAAGCTGAGGCTCCAATACTTTGGCCACAACATGAGAAGAAAAGACTCCCTGGAAAAGACGCTGATGTTGGGAAAGATAGAGGGCACAAGGAGAAGGGGACGACAGAGATGGTTGGACAGTGTTCTCGAAGCTAGTAACATGAGTTTGAGGAGTGTGGCTTAAACCTTTCCCGCCCCGACCTGGCCACAGTGATCCACGCGACAGTTACCTCCAGGCTTGACTACTGTAATTCGCTCTACGCGGGGCTGCCCTTGAAGCTGTCCCAGAAATTCCAGCGGGTGCAGAATGATGCAGCGAGGCTCCTCACGGGGTCTCTGCCATGGGAGCATATTCACCCAGTGCTTTTCCAGCTGCACTGGCTCCCGGTAGAGTACAGAGTCAGATTCAAGGTGCTGGTTTTGACCTTTAAAGCCCTTCACGGCCTAGGACCCTCATACCTACGGGACCGCCTCTCCCAATATGCCCCACGGAGGACCTTAAGGTCCATAAATAGCAACACCCTAGAGGTCCCGGGTCCTAAGGAAGTTAGATTAGCCTCAACCAGAGCCAGGGCCTTCTCAACACTGGCTCCAGCCTGGTGGAATGCTCTGCCTCATGAGACCAGGGCCCTGCAGGATCTGATTCCTTTCCGCAGGGCCTGTAAGACAGAGTTGTTCTGCCTGGCCTTTGGCTTAGAATCAGTTTGATTCCCTCCACCTCTTTCCTTTTCCTTTCTCCTCCTGTGAAGAGGCTGCATCCTAATGTTTTAATGTTGTATTTTAATCTTGTTTTTTAAATTGTATTTTAATCAACTTGTTTTTATTATTGGTTGTTAGCCGCCCTGAGCCCGGTTTTGGCTGGGGAGGGTGGGGTATAAATAAAATTTATTATTATTATTATTATTATTATTATTATTATTATTATTATTATTATTAAGAATGTGGCCCAGGGAGTGTTCTGAGGGCCGCATAGGGAAGCCTGAAGGGCCACAGGTCCTGAGTCTGAGCTCCTCCATCCCTGTAGAAAAGGATTCTTCTGCATAGAGTACAGTGACAACAGAAAACAGTGGCCTCTGTGGCAGACCAGTTGGAAGGCAACACCAGGGCTCACTCAAGGAAGTGTTAGCAGTGAGAGCAAGCCAATGGGTTGGCCTGCCATGTCTTCCTGTTTTAGCATTGACTTCTGATGAAAGGAAACCAGTCCTTCAGAACCTAAAGACACAGATATGACAACAGGTTGAGGTTGAGACCTGTTTTAACAATAAAGCCACACTGCCAATATTTCCACTCCTTTGCCAAGGCCAGCTGTTCTGTTCCTCCTGCATGTAGCAGTCTTTTTAAAAGACGACGTTCACTGGTCTAAGCCACCAGAGCCCAGAAACAACAAAGGGAGAGAGCAATAAATAAACAAAGAGGAGGCACAATAAGCTAAGAAATGGGTGTGACTTTGGCATTAAAAGGCCAGAGGTATGCAGTTAAGCAGCCTCCAGAGTTTCCCTAGCAAGTTTGGGACCATACCTTAAGCAACACCAACTTCCTCTTCCGTGCTGGCTGGTCGCAAAAGAAAAGATTTAGAGGTATGTCTGGCACACTCCAAGTAGCCAAACCTAAACCCATGGGATTTGTACAAGGCCTGAAAACAATTTCATAGATAATCTAGTCTAGAGGGAGGGAATGTTTTTCTGCCCGAGGGGCTCATTCTCTCATGGGGAACATTTAAGACGTCACATGCCAGGGGTAGGTGGGGCCAGAAGAAAGAGTGGGTGGAACAATGGATGCAACTCTTACCTTTCTCAGCAATTTGTGCGAGGGGTTCAAGTGCACGCTGGGACAATTAGGTTTGCTCAGTTAAAGTGACCGAAGGGGTAAAACTTAAACAATAGCAATAATATATTTTAATAATAATATAATATTGCTGTTTAATATGGAGGAATGGACGTTGGTTTCTGGAGAAAAAGCAGGTAAGTTGGATTAGAGAAAAACCATTGCTGACATTTAATGATAACAACAATGGGAGAAGCTCCTTTTGGACTTTTTGTGTGAAAAGGAAAAGGGATTAATTTGGGTCAGAAGATAGGGGAAATTCTTGCAGAAAGTACAGTGGTACCTCAGGTTACATATGCTTCAGGTTACAGACTCCGCTAACCCAGAAATAGTGCTTCAGGTTAAGAACTTTGCCTCAGGATGAGAACAGAAATCGTGCTCCGGCGGAGCGGCGGCAGCAGGAGGCCCCATTAGCTAAAGTGGTGCTTCAGGTTAAGAACAGTTTCAGGTTAAGTACGGACCTCCGGAATGAATTAAGTACTTAACCCGAGGTACCAGTGTAGATCAGCTGGGTGCCATTCTAGAGTGAATGTATTGAATAATTTCTTTTAGGTACTTGACAGATGGAAAAGGGGAAGTCTTTTTAATGTCTTTCTTTCTTTCTTTCTTTCCTATTTTTTGCTTTTCTTTGGTGTCCTCTTCTCTGGGCCATTATGGGGTCCAAGGATTACACACACATGAAGGTGTTGGGTGGAAGGACCCTGAGTGAGAGGCCTCCCAGGATGAGAGAATGGGAGAGGAAAGGGAAGCTCCAAGCTGAGAGCTGGGTGGGTTCACTACTGTCTGTGGGTGACAAGGGTTAAGAGTTACCTTCGAGAGAGGATTCTGCAGTTTCTTTCTTTTTTCTTCTCTCTCTGTTTTTGATTTCATTTAGCTTCTTTTATCTTATTGTATTACCAAAAAAAGCCTTAACAAGGGCTCAGCACAAGAAAGGATGCTTTAAAAACCCTGTAGATGGAAAAAGGGATGAGGAAATTATGAAGAAGCAAATCAAAGTGGTATGGCGAATGGAAAGGATGCGTACATTGTGGTACTCTGTTCTCCTCGGTTGACACTCGGTCAGCTGGGGCTTCCTGCAGCTCAAGGAGCTGGCTGCTCTCTCTAGATTGCTCTAAATTCTTTTTTTTAAAATTGATTTTAACATATAAATTATAAAATGTACCTCAAAACTTATCACTTATACAATCTTTTTAGACTTCCATCAGCACCTCTGATGATCCACCGTTTTAACCACTTATTATGCATTTCTTAACTTTACATTGCCTTTACATCTCTTAACAAATCATCCTCCCCCTTCTCCATTTTTTGCAATCTTTCTAATAATACTCCTCACAAAACTTCTTGCAAACCTACAAATGTCGTCTGATGTTCACAAATACTTTTCAAATAGTCCGTAAATTTACTCCAGTCTTCCGTGAATTTCTGGTCCTGCCTGTTTTGAATCCTTCCTGTTAGTTTATCTAGTTCTGTATAGTCCATTAACTTCATCCTCCATTCTTCAATCGTCGGTAATTCTTCTTGCTTCCATTTTTGGGCCAGTAATATTTTTGCTGCTGTTATTGCATATAAAAAGAGCTTACATTCCTTTCTATTTATATCACTCCCCACAATGCCCAGTAAAAATGCTTCTGGTTTCTTTATGAGTGTATATTTCAACATTTTTTTCATTTCATTATATATCATCTCCCAGAAGCATTTCACCTTTTTACATTCCCACCACATGTGATAAAATGTTCCCTCTTTTTCTTTACATTTCTAGATTGCTCTAAATTCATACGCTTGGCCAGTTCCACCCAGCAGCTTTTGCAGCCAATGAAGTCAGGGGGCGTGGCTCAACATCCTGAGAGCAAGAGTTTGGCAACTGGTGTTTAGTCTTCTCAGTTTAGCCCCTTGGGGATGGGACTAAGCAATGGGTGTCGATTAAGTGGGGAGTGGACAACGGACAATTGCTGGTGAGTCAGCTGGGGATCAGCTCCTTGGGGAAGAGGGCTTCCTGAGAGATGTGAACAGAATTACATGCAGCAGCAATTAAAGGGGTGAAAACACAAAAACGCCTCTCTGCATCTTCAAAGGAACTGATGTTGCAAGCTCCATTCATTTAAATGGAGCTTACAACAGCACAACTATTTTTTAATTTTTTTTTTTAGAACTGGACTGATTATCTCAACCTGCGAGTCAAATTAATCTCCTCACGTAATTATATATGAACCCAGCTGGTTGCGTAACATTGCTGCTATGTCAGTTTACAGTAACGAAAGTTGTTGTTGTGAAATTTGCATACATTTAAAGTGCATAGCAATGCACCTTTTAGAAGCGTGGGGGTGGAAACGAATTGCAGAAATGAATGAAGTGCGGTTTCCTAAAAGGGCATGGCTGTTGACTTTTTAGTAATTAGAAGCTACTACAGAGGGTTGAGAGAAACTTGGGAGAAAAGCAATGGGAGAAAAGCAATGACAAACCTAGACAGCATCTTAAAAAGCAGAGACATCACCTTGCCAACAAAGGTCCGTATAGTAAAAGCTATGGTTTTCCCAGTAGTGATGTATGGAAGTGAGAGCTGGACCATAAAGAAGGCTGATCACCGAAGAATGGATGCTTTTGAATTATGGTGCTGGAGGAGACTCTTGAGAGTCCCATGGACTGCAAGAAGATCAAACCTATCCATTCTGAAGGAAATCAGCCCTGAGTGATCACTGGTAGGACAGATCGTGAAGCTGAGGCTCCAATACTTTGGCCACTTCATGAGAAGAGAAGACTCCCTGGAAAAGACCCTGATGTTGGGAAAGATGGAGGGCACAAGGAGAAGGGGACGACAGAGGACGAGATGGTTGGACAGTGTTCTCGAAGCTACCAGCATGAGTTTGACCAAACTGTGGGAGGCAGTGGAAGACAGGAGTGCCTGGCATAAGAGTCGGACACGACTAAACGACTAAACAACAACAACAGAGGGTTGATAGACAGATGCTGCCATGCCGCTGGTCTCTTAATGTTCCTGAAGTGGACAGTTCAGTCGGTCGAGCATGGGACTCCTTATCTCAGGGTCGCGGGTTTGAGCCCTGCATTGGGCAAAAGATTCCTTTATTGTAGAGGGTTGGACTAGATGATCCTTGTGGTGCCCTTCCAACTCTCTAATTCTATGAGCCATACAGACTGCTTGCAGAGAAGCCTTTCACACTGCTTCTTTTGTGCAAAAGATATGTCATGTTGCAAGGAACACAGACAGTTACACCAAATATTCTTCACCAGGAGGGCTGGGCAGAGCCAAAAGGGAAAGAGAAAAAGGAATTGATTCTAAAATTCAGATGAGAATCCTTAAAAGGTCAAATAAGAACAGTTTTAATTAACCTGCCAACATGCGCCAGCTTGCAAGGGAGGTTTGAAGGGAGAGCAGGATGGGGAAGCAGAACAAAAAGAAAAAATTTGCATACTTCCAGGATATTTATTAAGATGATGCTTCTGTACAACGTAATTAAAAACCCCAAACAGGCTGCTAAAATTTCTTCAAAAGACTCCCAGGATATGGAACACATTGGGATCGCAGAATGTTTTTAAATGTATAGCAATCTTCAACTTATGTCAGGCCTCTCCCAGTCTCTGGTGCTGTCCAGATGTTTTGGACTACAACTCCCGCAATGCTTTATCACTGACCACACTGGCTGGGGATCCTGGGAGTTGTACAGTGGTACCTTGGGTTACAGATGCTTCAGGTTACACGTTTTAGGGTTGCGCACCACGCTTAACCTGGAAGTACCGGAATGGGTTACTTCCGGGTTTCAGTGCTTGTGCATGCGCAGAAGCACCGAATCACGACCCGCGCGTGAGCAGACACGGTGCTGCGGGTTGTGAACTCTGCGCTTGTGAACGTGCATGGATTACGTTCACAATCCGAGCGTCCACTGTAATCCCAAACATTTTTTACTCATTTGCAATGAACATTTTTACTGAGGTTTTCAGCGTTTCATAACGGAACATGCTAAGGGGCAAATCTAAGCTTCTACAAAATAAACCAAAATACAAAAGCATGATAGAGTGCACATATATTATGCAAAGCCTTCAGTGTCAGGAAAGACAGCACTTGTATGTTGTCCGTTATTCTCTTTTACAGGAAACATGACTCTAAAACCACAAATGTCACAGCAATAATTCAATCTGAAACAATTTTGGGGAGTACTAATAACCGTTGGATAGTGTTTTCGAGGTTACCGGCATGAGTTTGACCAAACTGCGGGAGGTAGTGGAGGACAGAGGTGCCTGGCGTGCTCTAGTCCATGGGGTCACGAAGAGTCGGACACGACTAAACAACTAAACAACAACAATAACCGTCCACTTAGTTGGATTGCAAAGGTTATAAGAGGATTCTAGGTGCCCATAAGGGTGTTATTAGATTTAGCTCCCACCCTCAATACACAATTAGCCTCCATTATTTTTTCTGCCAGCTCTCACTATGGACCACAAAGCTTGTGTGGGAACTGGAGATTTTTCTCCCCAATGGTGAGTTTTTTCTCGGTGAGTTACAGGTAGCAGAAATACAGTCAAGTCTTCATGAATCAGGAGGATACACAGAGTATCGAGGAAAAATTGGTAGGAGACCTAACCCTGGGCCAATAGGCATTATTTACAGCACTGCTGATGACACCTCTTGGAAAATTTGTTGCCAGAAAGAATGAATGACTGGACAACTCCACTACATAGTCCAAAATATCTTGAGGGCATCAAGCTGGGGAAGACTGACTTCTGTCTTCATAGGCTAATAGATCATGACATGCACTTTTGGAGATTAAGAGTACACTTCATCAGATGTCATCAAGGGTTAGGTAAATATTTTGTGTAGTTTTGCAAGCCTAGGAGTTTGTCTCAAGCCTGCTGATATTTCCCTTTTGTGTGTAAACAGTGTTCTTTTGGCAATGTAAGAGAATGAGTTTGCTTTGTACAGGATGATGATGTTTGGAATTCCACTTAAATCTATTACGACCAGGTCCATATCTATTATCACCCTTGCTATATACTGGTTGGATGAAGAGTGGATCCCATTCTAGTTGATCAACTTCATTCTGTGGATAGCAAATCTCTGCGCTGGCAACGTTTGAGTTACTAGAAAGGTTATGGAGAGTGGATTTTGCAATAATGCAGCAGCATTGAAGTTTTACAATCGTTCACATCATTGGGAGTACAAATGATGTTAGTTATTAGAATTGCGTTGTTTCATATATTGCTATTGTCTGTTTGTCAATTTATAGATTGTTTATTTGATTGTATGTCTATTTGTTGGTTTGTTTGCATTCCTAGCATAAATGTGTCTATTTTAAAACAATAAAGATATATCACACATAAAAAATAAAATAAAATAAAATAATTAATAATAATAATAATAATAATAATAATAATAATAATGCAGCATTGAAGACCAGTAATATATGTGTAATATATGCCAGGAAATAGGCATGAGCCTTCACTGACATCTTACATAAAAGCGTAATATATGCCAATTTAGTTCTCACTGCTACTCCTATCTCAGGAGATGTATTTATGAGTAGATAGCAGTGAGAGTTACAATTACACTGACGTGATTGTCTAACTATTAAATATGCCTCTCATAATGTATGAACAATTATTATTATTTATCCATTATAACATGCTTCTTATTTTTTGTTGTTTTCATTTCTATACTTCCGTGTGTGTGTGTGTGTGTGTGTGTGTGTGTGTCACAAACATATATGTCAGTTATACATGGTATTTGGGAGAGGTATACACTACAAAAGGTTATTTGCCATTTTCCATGAAATCATGAGCAACCGGGGCAGCTTTTCCAAGTGGAAATGCTAGGGAGCAGAGAGCAGAGAGCAGAGGCAAGGTGTTTGCTGGAGGACACAACTGTGCTTGTAACATGGCCAGTTTTACACCCTCTAAACTAGTCTGCTGCTCTTAAGTGTGATGGAGGACCTTGTCCTATCACCAGAGTTGAGGTACATTTCAAGCGACAGCCCTGTTGGGTTTCATTATGAAAAAGGTAGTAGTGGCGGATTCAGCAAAGGTGCGCAGTCACCTGTATTCTAAGGTACATCATTGTGTATTCAAATGCATCTGTTCCCCATCAACCTAAGACGGGTTTAAAAAGGAAGCACACACCTATCTGCTAGGGGCTGTAGGTTCTGCTGCTTGATAGGCAAGGAGGATGCATGTCCGTGTAATGTTTTGCCCCAGATATTACCTTAATAGATTACTGCACAGTACTTATTAGGCAAATAACAACTGTCCTCTGAAAGTTATGGACCCAAACCATCACGTGCGTGGTGGTGAAGTTTCATTTTTGAACCTTTAAACGCATCCCGACAAAGAAAACTGCAGGAGAATTTGTAGCCCAAGGCCAGGGCGACTACATAAATCTACAGAGGAAAATGTAGTTCCCAGACAGTTGAATGAAATAACACAGTAACAGGTTTCACCCAATGGTGTAATAAAATATATGACTATTTTAATGACAGTGAATTCAGCACCACCAATTCCTCTATTCTAATTTAGCATCCTCTTCTTCCTGTACAGGGAAGTTCTCACTAGATGCAGTTCCTTCAAACTGACGAGTTATGTAACAGCAAAAAGAAAGGCTGTCCAAAGCTATCTGTTTCTGTGGAATGCTCGCAATTTCTTTTCTTTTAGGAATTAGATGCATAGATCAGGTGCACAATGGACTCCCAAACAGATGTGCCTTGGAATTACTTTTAATGGGCTATGCAGGAGTTTGCATCTTTAGCTCTATCCAGCTCGATGCAAGAGTTTACATATCCAACTGTTAATAATTCCCCTCCCTGCCACCTGACAGAAGGGTTGTTGGACAGAATCGGATAAAACAAGGTTGGGGAATCGATGGCCCTTCAAGATGTTGTTGGGTTCCCATCAGCTCCAGTCAGCATGGTCAGGGTTGATGGAATATGTAGTTCAACAAGATATGGGAGAGCCATAGCTCCCCCACCCCTGCATGAGAAAGTGGGTTCAAAATAACTGTCCATATCAGCAGAATAATAATATCAGCGTTTCCACCGAATCTCCGAGTCTACAGATTTAAGCCAGCCAAAGTTACCACAGAGGGTTGTTGTGGGAGGAAGGGGGAAAGGGTGGAATTGACATGTAGTGATAAATATTAAGATAAACATCACTTGGTGTGGGCAGCTCGAGGAAGCTCGAGCCATCGTGGTGCCTGCCCATAAAAAGCAAGTCTAGAATGAGAGGCTAGGATGACGTCAGCAGGTTACAGAATTTCTCTTCTTTGTGAGTGAGCAGTGACTTTGTTTGCACCCTGGGCGAGAGCCAGGGTGGATGGGTGGAGTCCTGGGTGAGAGCCAGGAGGCTGCGAGGGGAGGCATGTGAGAAGGAAAAGGAATGGATAATGGTTTGCATTTATTGGCATTTTATCTTAATGCAACGTTTGTATTTGTGACGGTGTATTTTTGCAACATTTGCCTCTTGTTTTAGCTTTCTCTATACTGCTCAGTCCATGATCATTGCAGATGGTGACAGCAGTCATGAAATTAAAAGACGCCTGCTTCTTGGGAGAAAAGCAATGACAAACCTAGACAGCATCTTAAAAAGCAGAGACATCACCTTGCCAACAAAGGTCCGTATAGTTAAAGCCATGGTTTTCCGAGTAGTGATGTACGGAAGTGAGAGCTGGACCATAAAGAAGGCTGATCGCCGAAGAATTGATGCTTTTGAATTATGGTGCTGGAGGAGACTCTTGAGAGTCCCATGGACTGCAAGAAGATCAAACCTATCCATTCTGAAGGAAATCAGCCCTGTGTGATCACTGGAAGGACAGATCCTGAAGCTGAGGCTCCAGTGCTTTGGACACCTCATGAGAAGAGAAGACTCCCTGGAAAAGACCCTGCTGCTGGGAAAGATTGAGGGCACAAGGAGAAGGGGACGACAGAGGACGAGATGGTTGGACAGTGTTCTTGAAGCTACCAGCATGAGTTTGCCCAAACTGTGGGAGGCAGTGGAAGACAGGAGTGCCTGGCATGCTCTGGTCCATGGGGTCACGATGAGTCGGACACAACTAAACAACAACAACATACTGCTCAGAGATATGTTTTGGTATTATTTCTAAAGAAATGAAACAAAATGATACGAATTGCCACTCAAAGCTATGGCACTTTTCTAATTTCTTCCTAGCATCGGCTCTTATAGCTATCCAAGTGCCACAGAGAGAGGAGACATCACTCACACTAGGAAACCTGAAGCTGTCAGTCCTGAACTGGAAATATTTCTTCCCAAGCATTTAATTTCTCTATTAGCTAGCAAGCAAATAAAGATCCCACCCCCATTCCTCCTCCCTGTGAGATCATGGCACGTTCAGTATGGTAAGACATGCTGTACCAATGTGAGTCATTTAAGAGAGTTATTAGTAATTTATGGAACTCATTAGCAAGATATTAAAGGCCTAGTAGAGGGCCATGCTCCTAAATGTAATGTAAGCTTGTCCTGGTTAGATTATCAGATGGGCTAGCTGCAATGAGCATAGTCTTAACTGCATACACATTACACCTTTAAAAAATATTCAAAGCACATTTCCTCCCTCTAAGAATTCTGGGCAATGTAGTTTACCCCTCACAGAGCTAGAAGGCCCAGCGACCCTTAACAAACTACAATGCCCAGAATTCTCAGGGGTGGGAAATGTGCTTCAAGGTGTGCTTTAAATGCATAACATGAGAGGCTCACTTTCTCTTGCAAGAAGGCATCTTCAGAGGAAAGTTAACTTCACACAGAAGACAGGAATGTAGAAGGATCAGAATGAGGTGGTTTCCGATCCAGTAGAAAGACTCGTGTCCTAGCTTTCAGTGAACAGGTTGAACCCGTGTCTGGGCTGCACCTCTTCAGATGTTGGCTCGCATAGGAGCCAAGATCCCACTGCCCCCCCATAAATTATTTGAGGGGGCTGTCCCCCTCAGTGGCATTGCCATTCAAATGGTGTGTGCACTGCATCATGCGATCAAGCATTTTATTCAATATTTTATTCAAATTGGCACCTCTTGTGGCTCATGTAACAGAATGCTCCCCCAGGCAAAAGCAATAATGACCCTTGTTTTTATACAGTACTTGCTTTTCGAAAATCACGTTGAGTCACTTGGGTTCAGAAAGTGACTAATAAATATCAGCAATTTTTTAATTAATTATCGTTTCCCTGGAAGACTGGCATGTCAGGCAGAAGGTCAATTGGGGTCAATTGCAACAGAGTCAGGGGCAGCCAGCGTTGTCGTGGCCCCCCCCCATTTATTATTGCCTATATAGCGTCATGGGACGTGGGTGGCGCTGTGGTCTAAACCACAGAGCCTAGGGCTTGCCGATCAGAAGGTTGGCGGTTCGAATCCCTGCGATGGGGTGAGCTCCTGTTGCTCTGTCCCTGCTCCTGCCAACCTAGCAGTTCAAAAGTACAAAGTGCAAGTAGATAAATAGGGACTGCTCTGGCGGGAAGGTAAACAGCGTTTCCGTGTGCTGCTCTGGTTCGCCAGAAGTGGCTTAGTCATGCTGGCCACATGACCCGGAAGCTGTACGCTGGCTCCCTCGGCCAATAAAGCGAGATGAGCGCCGCAACCCCAGAGTCGGCCACAACTGGACCTAATGGTCAGGGGTCCCTTTACCTTTACCTAACTGCTGAATAAAAGGTCTCTTTCCCTACTTCCCATCTCCCGATGTTTCTTTGTAACTTTCTCATCACAAGCCCATTTTGAAAGGAACTCAGATCTTAAAGAAAAAAACATAAAAAGCAGTAAAAAAAATCATAATACGTGTGCTAGAAATTAGAAAAAGAGAGCCAAATCCTGAACTGGGTATTGCGTGTCGGCTGAGGTCTACGCATCTTTCCAAAGTGTCTGCATTTTACCAGAGCAGCTGGTCCTTTGTATCAGGGAAGACACTTCTCTATCAGTGTGTGGTTCTTAAGAGAAACTACTTAAACGTGCAACTCACTGCTACGGTTATTCTTCTAATCCAGGTGGCTTTAGCTAGCAGCCTATTGCGGTGAGGCATGCAACATTACGTCGCAAAGCACGACACAAAACACTTATTGAGACCAAGCAGCTACCTTTGCCAAACGACTATGAAACATTCATAATATAAGTGGTAGCTATTATGAGCCATTTCTCTCCACTGCATGTCCTGACAAGCAGCTGTTCTTAGGTTTCAGTGCAGTTTTGTTAATGTATTACCTGCCCCAGCATTCATGCTTGCATGTTGACACCGAGCTAGTTGTCCTGGCCTCAGAAAACGGTGTTTGGGGCTTTTCTGCACTGGTTTGAATTGACAGGGCCAGTGCTCATTTGTGGCAGCGGGGTGGTTGTTGGAGCGAAGCTTGTTTCTAGTTGAAACAAAGCAATAGATGTAAATTTACAGATTGTTCCCTATTGAAGGAGAATTACATGAAGATGATGTACAGATGGTACACAACACCAGTGCAGTTAGGGAAAATGTACAAAACTAGTTCAAATATATGTTGGAAGTGTAAGGAAAAGGAGGGGACATTTTATCACATGTGGTGGGATTGTAATGTAATTTAAAATTTTTGGGAAATGATATACAATGAATTGAAGAAAATGTTCCATTTAACATGTGTTAAAAAACCTGAAGCATTTTTGTTAGGGATTGTAGGGAAAGATCTGCCAAAAAAGCTGAAAAACATCTTCATGTATGCAACAACGGCCACGAGAGTTTTAATAGCACAAGGATGGAAGACTGAAGAAACCCCAACTAAAGAATCATGGCAGGAAAAATTGATGGACTATGCAGAACTGGCAAAACTGACATACAAGCTATGGGACAAGGATAACTGTGACTTTAAAGATGAATGGGAACCCTTTACAAAGTATTTGAAGACGCAACAAAGCGAACTGGACTCCTTGGCTGGTTTTGAAAAAAACATTCACAAACTTTTTATTGATAATAATCAGCTAAATAGTTTGAGGATCTATACAACTGTGTAACATGCAGAAAACAGCATTTTTAGAGAAATCAAAGACTGGAACTGAGGGAAGTCAGGGGGTGGGGGGTGGGTGGGTTCTGTGGGGGGAGGGAGGAAAAATGGGGAGGGGAATAAGGATGATATGTTTCTGTATAATATGTTTTGCTTTAATTTTGAATAAAAAAGTTATTTAAAAAAAGAAACAAAGTAATAGATGCTATCCTGTGGGCTAAGCGGTAAAACTTTATTTAAGCGTTCATGGTGCCGAAGTAGTGGGTGAATAACAACGGACAGTGATCCCGATTAATTTGACTGTTTCGCTGGAATCTTCTTCAGCACAACCCATAGATTAGAAAAATGTACAAGGAGCAGTGGCCATGTGGATATCTAGTATACCGGTCTGCGTGTTGCTTGCATTGTTTGTTTGTTGAACTGCCAATCAGCAGCTGACAGATGCCAATCACCTGCCATCATTATGCTTCTGACAGATGCCAATCACCTGCCATCATTATGCTACTCACCTGTCAAGGTTGGTTTGTGGGGGGAGGGGGCGGCGGTAGGGGAATTAAAGACCCGGCCCATTGGGCAGATCTAGCTCCCCTCCCATTTTAATTGATTAATCTAACTGATTGAGCAATTAAACACCACAACCGTACCTATTAATCAAGGTTGACTGGCTCATGATTTCCCAGAGACAAAGGCTAGAAGCCAGGCAGTGCTGAAAGACATCCATTGGCAAGGAGTTTGGTATGAATATAAACCGAATAATTGCCTTCAGCCATAACTAGTGTAGCTATGGGCTGGCAGCATTTCTTGGACTGCACCCATGGTACCGTTTGTGAACAAGCAACACAGCTCCCCCATACCATTTTGAGAGCGTGAAATGTTTAAAAGGGATATTTATATGTAGAATTCCCCTCCTGTACCACTCAAGCTCGCGTAGCTCTTTAAAAATATGAAACCACCCTGTTCCCTTGACCCCAATACCAGCATTGTTTTGCCATTTTGTGAAACCCTCTGTTCAGCTTGTTTTTGACATCTCCCCGCATCTTTGTCCACTGTGCAGCCTCCCTCTCTAGAATTACAGCTCACCTCATCTGGTCCAAAAAAATAAAATAAAAAATGGTGGCTTTGTCATCCAGTTGAGTGCTGTGTGCTATTTTGGTTTTGGCGTAACTACAGCTTGTAAACTACGAATGAGTGAAGAAATAGGTCAGTATACCACTACTCCATGACAGCGTCATAGAATCGTAGAATTGGAAGGGACCCTGAGCTTCATCTAGTCCAACCCCCTGCAATGTAGGTTCTCAAAACGTGGGGGTCCCCCATCCCATTTGAAACCAGACCAGACCCTGCTTAGCTTTACAAACGGCCTAGGACCCTCGTACCTACGGGACCGCTTCTCCAGGTATGCCCCACGGAGGACCTTAAGGTCCATAAATAGCAACACCCTAGAGGTCCCGGACCTTAAGGAAGTTAGATTAGCCTCAACCAGAGCCAGGGCCTTCTCAACACTGGCTCCGGCCTGGTGGAACACTCTGTCTCATGAGACCAGGGCCCTGCAGGATCTGATTTCTTTCCGCAGGGCCTGTAAGACAGAGTTGTTCCACCTGGCCTTTGGCTTGGAGCCAATTTGATTCCCTCCCCCTCTTTCTTTTTCCTTTCTCCTCCTGTGATGAGGCTGCATTTTAATTGTTTAATGTTTTAATGTTGTATTTAATCTTGTTTTTAAGTTGTATTCATTCAACTCGTTTTTATTATTGGTTGTTAGCCGCCCTGAGCCTGGCCTTGGTTGGGGAGGGTGGGGTATAAAATATTATTATTATTATTATTATTATTATTATTATTATTATTATTATTATTACAAACAATCTTTGCAATGTACTAGCAGTTTTATCGCTGCACCACTAAGAGCAGGGGCATAGCATGGGGAAAGCCAGGGGGGCCGTAGCACCAGGTGCATGGTTTTGAGGGGTTGCAAGCCAGGCACCCCCATGGAGAGATCCCCGCTTTGCCTGCTGCTGTGGGTCACTAGGCCTGGTCTTGCCACTCCACTCCCAGACGCCTTGCCAAGGGCCGTGTGGGTCGTCTGGGCTCCCCCTCCCACCGTGTGGGTGGGTGGGTAGGCAGTGCAGTGCAGCCCTGTGAACCCCATGTGGCATATGCCCGCCTGTCAGTGAGTTCGGCTGGTGCGACAGGTTTTGTTCACCCTCTGCGCCCAGCCCCTGGTCCCACCTGGTGTGTGCATGCGCCCCGGGCACCAGTAAAGGATGCCACACCACTGAGATGTCTGCTACTTTCAAATCATCATCTTTGTCTCTTAATTTGATATGCACGTGAGACCATTTAGGAAAACACCAGAAGGTTTTCTATTGCGAATAGTACCAGGAAGTCTAAAGGAAGAAGACAAGACATTATATTTGTACGCAACAGTAGCCGCAAGGCTATTGATTGCGAAAAATTGGAAAAGTGGTATTATACCGACAAAAATAGAGTGGCTTGCCAAATTATTGGAGTACTACAATATATCCAAAACAATGGGAGAAATTGGAAGGATCTCAAAAGAGAAGATAGACAGGGATTGGAAGGTGTTTAAAGGATACTTACAAAACCATATTGAAAAATCAGAACTCCTATTAGAATAAACAAGTTCCGTTTTAAATATTGAAATACTAAATAAGATGGATAACAATGTGCAATAGAAAAAGAAGCATGAAATTAGGTTAAAGGTGTGTGAAAGAAAGCAATAGAAGTGGAAAGAAATTGCAATTGAGTAGATTGGAAGTCTAACACAAAGGTGGGGTGAGGGGTGGTGGATGGTGATGGGAAAAGGAATTATCTGTGGGACTGAATGTAGGTATGTTTGTATATATTTAAGGATTGTATGAAATGTATGTTTGTATGCTTGTATATTCGCAATATGTGTGTATTTTATAATAAAATAAAATAAATAATAATAATAACAATAATAAAGATATGCGTGTGAGACCTTTTTGACACTAGGACAGACTGTCAGATGGCAGGTTTTTACCTCTTTGCACATTCCCCCCATCACAGACATGTAAAGTACAGAAGCTGTCATCAGATAATGCAGAGCTTCAAGCCAACTGACACCTCTAAACTGCGGGGCAGGAGGGAGCAGCCTTTTCCAAATTCTCTTCACTGAATGCACTGGAAGGGTTTAAGACACCCCAGGCGGCTTATCCACCCGATATCATTCCTAAACAAAAATGCAGAGTAATTAAATAAATCTTGGTGGGAGGCAGAAATTCTCAGCTTTTACAGTTACCATCCTGAATTTGGTTACAGTATCACATGAATATCACCACTAACAAATCTGTGGTTAGGAGTTGGCCCCGTAATGGCACACAAGCGAACATTGTGCAGAAATTAAGCTGTTTGCATGTGCCAAAAAGTTAATATGCCCTTTATCAAAGAGGAGGAAAACACCCACAGGGTGAATTACTTCCCCAGCACATACACAGAGGAGCCAGACACGGAGAACTGAAGTCTCTTCAAAGCAATAAACTGACAACAAGTGAAATACTTTTCTGAGGCAAGTACTTAGGAATTGTCTCCATTTTTCCGAGCGTGAATCACAGAGGTGCAAACCAGGTCTTGGGAAGCTAGCAACAGTCTAGCTCAGAGTCAGACTATGTAGTCACTCGACTAGGCCAGGGAATGGTTTTCCATTACGCAAAGCTTGTAACTGGAATCAGAAAAACAAAGGATGAGGGGACACACACACACCCACACACACCCACACACCCATTAAACAAGAATATACTACCAGTTTTCTGCAGTATGTTCAGTACAGTGATGAGACAGTACCAATTTTGATTATGGGCTAGCCTTAGGGCATGGATGGGGAAACTTTTCCAGCCACAGTCAAAATTGCTTCTGGGCAGTGGTGTACCATGTTTTGCCAGTGCCTGGGGCTGCACAGAGGGTGTGGGGGTGAGGGGCATAGGGGTCTCCTAACAACCTCTCAGCATCCTTAACAAACTACAGTTCCCAGGATTATTAATTTTTTTGGGGGGGGAGATGTCTGTGTGGTATGATGTGCAAGCTGCTTTGAGGTTTGTTTGTTTGTTTGTTTGTTTTACAATAAAGTGGTTTATAAACTTTACAAAATAAAATAATAAATATGGCACTACTTTAAATGTATAGCGCAGAGGGGGTCTTAGTTTAAATTTCTCCAGGTATGATTTTAGCTGGGCTACTGATGGAGAGGCAAAAAGGTAAAGGTAAAGAACCCCTGACAGTTAAGTCCAGTCATGGCCGACTCTGGGGTTGCAGCGCTCATCTCGCTTTACTGGCTGAGGGAGCCGGCGTACAGCTTCCGGGTCATGTGGCCAGCATGACAAAGCCTCTTCTGGCGAAACCAGAGCAGTGTATGGAAACGCTGTTTACCTTCCCACTGGAGCGGTACCTATTTATCTACTTGCACATTTTGGTGTGCTTTTGAACTGCTAGGTTGGCAGGAGCTGAGACCGAGCAATGGGAGCTCACCCCGTCGTGGGGATTCGAACCGCCGACCTTCTGATCAGCAAGCCCCAAAGGCTCAGTGGTTTAGACCATAGTGCCACCAGCGTCACATATTATTAAACACGATTGAACCAAAGGCAGGGTTGATTCACGTTAGACTACAATATGAGACAATTTGTGTCTCTCTGTGTACGGAGCTTCGTGGCACATGTATGTATCATATGCTTCCGTGTACTGCTGGCAGCATGCTTTGACTTATTAACATGCTACTGAAAGAGATGTCAGCAGGGAGCATTGCTGAGCACCACAAACCCATCAGACCATAGTCAGACGCACATGAAAGTCATTCAGCGTGGTGGGCTGAACACTTTTTAAAGCTAATTTAATAATTGCTACTAGCCTGTTCTGCATTAACCTCCTATCTTTCTGAAGGTATTTTAATTGCTAGGGTGTAAATTTGTTTTAATTTATTTCGGTTTTCAGTTTGTAATTTTACACTGTATTTTTCATTTAGCTTGAAATCACTCTGAGCTGCCTCGGGGGCTCATTTCTGGCAGGTTATTTTTTATTTTTTAATCTGAATCAACATTTAGCGGTGCTTACATGCTTTTTTTTTCAACACAAAGAAGTAAATGGAAGCTACACATGCTTTGCATGTCCCAACCTGTGCCTATTCCATTGGTGTCCTTCGAAAAACACACAGTTCCAGGTAGATTTCTTTAAGTGGGTAATAAGATCTGAAAAGCATAATTTTTAGTCTCCCACTAGCATTACATGGAAACAGAGAACTAAACTGTGCTAAATGTTGGTAGGAAGGTAAGTGGTACATGCCAATCTCTGTACTGATTTTAGTATTTATAATCCCGCACCTAACTGTCTGTCTGTGTGTGTGTGTGTGTGTGTGTGTACATACATATTGTTATAGGGGTTTTCTTTTGGGGGGGTGTCCCCTTAAACCCTAGAAATTGAAAATTGCAACAAATGAAATTATTCCTGAAATATGATCATGAAGTGCTATACAATAAAAAAAACACCTTACAAAGCATTTTCTTGAAGATTTTGGTTGCTGTTTTAAAAAATGCTGAACCAGAAAGCAAAAGGAGTTGAATACAGAAGAGCACCTGAGAAGAATTTTGGATTTGATATCCCGCTTTATCACTACCCGAAGGAGTCTCAAAGCGGCTAACATTCTCCTTTCCCTTCCTCCCCCACAACAAACACTCTGTGAGGCGAGTGGGACTGAGAGACTTCAGAGAAGTGTGACCAGCCCAAGGTCACCCAGCAACTGCATGTGGAGGAGCGGGGAATCGAACCCGGTTCACCAGATTACGAGTCTACCACTCCTAACCACTACACCACACTATACACAGCAAGGAGTTGTATAATCTCCCATTTCAGATGTTACAAGGAAGCATGACGATAAGAACCATGAGTCACTTGCATTCACCTTGCAAATTCAAAGTGCTGTTATAGATTTGGAGGGGGGAACCCCCTAAACCCTAGAAATTGATAAAGGGTAGGATTTTTGATTCATTGGGATATGGATGAAAGTACAAGCTGCAAAACTGTGTCAGGCAAGGAATCCCAGGACTGACTTATGCAAAGCAGCCTGGCTGGCCAAGGGAAGAGAAAATCTGTTAACCTGACAAAACGGGTTGAAAGGGCATCTGAGAGGAATCCTTTGGTCTGGGGAGACAGATGTTGCCCAAGTGATGGGGTGAGTGTTTGAAGCGAGAAGAGAGTTTTTGAGCAAGGTGCTCTGGGAACAAGAAGGGAAAGAAAAACTGGGCTCCATCTTGGGCAGGTTGGCTGAAGGCTGGCTAGGAGAGATGATTTAGATTCCATGGCTGCACTGCTGTGGGGGACAAGCCCCTCTTGAAATGGCCATGCTGCAAGATATGGACTCCCTCCATGCAGACTGAAGGTATAAATAGGTGAATAAACCATATTTCTTAAAGCTACAACAATCTCCACCGTGTCTCAATTCTTTAAAGGAACACAGACCCCGGGTGAGTGGCTGGAACCCCCTGGGACCTTGCTATTGCTCAGCAGAGAGCGGGGGGCACCCAACTTTGCTAACTACGTACACAACTGCAACTCAGGATAACTTCATGTATCTAATGAAGTAGACTAGATGTAGTTCATGAAGCTGATGCCATAGTAACACTGTTTATATTTGAACTGCCACATGGCTCGTTTTCATTTTAACTTCTGGACCAAGCTAGGCATTAGGCATGTGTAGGCATCTCCCTAGGTTTTTGATGATAAGCTGCAAAAGGCTTCCTGCAGCCAGAGGCAGAGGAACTGCTTAATAAGTCTTTCCCCTCCAGCCACTTTTGCAGGCTCAAGAGCTGTGCCACTCCGAATATTGGAAAACGTTTATTGAATATATGGGAAATAATTGTGTACAGCCGAAAACGCTGGCAGCATTAAAATAAATTCAACAGTGTAAATAAGCTTTGATGGATGCAACAATGGAATACTGATTGGTATATTTTTTTTGTAAAAAATGCAGGGAATTGTGATATGTAAAATGAACCATGGAAAAAGAAGAAGAAAAGCCATTGATATCTTAAGGATGTAAAATAGTATTTTATGTGTAGCTCACAGACTTAACATATAGAATAAGAGAACAAGAAGAACGTACGTTTAGAGAAGATTGGAAAATGTTTATTGAATATATTGCGGGGAAATTGTGTGCACTTGAAAATGTTGGCACCATTAAGATAATTTCAACAGAGTAAATCAGTTTTGGTGGCTGTGATAATGGAATACTGAATGGTTTAGTTCATGTAAAATATGCAGAGATTTATGATATGCAAAATGAACCATGGAAAGAGAGGAAAGGAAATCTTTGATATTTTAAGGATTTTTAAATGAGTATTCTAAATTGTAAAACAGAAAATTTAATTAAATATATAAATAAATAAAATGAAATGAGTATTTTAAATTCTAAAACAGAAAATTTAAATATAGATATATAGATATATGAGCAGTGCCACCCCACAGGTTTTCTTCTGTCCATTGAACAATTGCCTTTAACTTAGGCAGAGGGAAGGCCCTCTGCCATTTTTCTACTCTTGATCATAGCCTCCTGCAGCTGTTTTTTCTCCCTTAAAGAAAAGAAGTCAGGCATCTATTACAATCAAGTGTTGTACTCTCCTGGGGACTCAGAAAGCCAGAGCACTGACCCATCCGGGTCAGTTCTGTCTCTAATGACTGACAGCAGCTCTCCAGGGTTTCAGACAGAGGAGATGTCAGGATTGAACCAGAGAACTTATGCATGCAAGGCAGATACGCTACCACTTTTCCCTTTCCGGCCCAAACCAGATGCCCCATCAATTCCTACTGAAATGCATTAGATAGGTCATGCTGTCACTATACTGTCTGCATGGAACACAACAGTATTGAATATCAATCAGTGCAGAGGAATACAGTGGTACCTCGGGTTAAGAACTTAATTTGTTCTGGAGGTCCGTTCTTAACCTGAAACTGTTCTTAACCTGAGGTACCACTTTAGCTAATGGTGCCTCCCGCTACCGCCAGAGCATGATGTCTGTTCTCATCCTGAAGCAAAGTTCTTAACCTGAGGTACTATTTCTGGGTTAGCGGAGTCTGTAACCTGAAGCGTCTGTAACCTGAAGTGTCTGTAACCCGAGGTACCACTGTAATTGCCATTTTCTGTGGAAGAGTTATCCGTTCCACTTCTGGGTGGGGAGGAGTTGCGGACGGACCAGGTGGCTACCCACTCCCCTCCGGCTGGGGCGGGACTGTGTCCCGTGTCATCTGGAAGTCCTGGTTGCATCATAGCTCTGGCTGACCAATCCGGCTGGCCGGGAGGCGTGTCCGGGACCATTTAAGCCTCGGCGCGAGCCAGGGAACTTCCTTCTGGCTTGGTTTACTGACCATATTAAGAGTATTCCGTTAAAGGAATCTGGGGTTGTGGATCTTGTCTGAAGCCCGGCGGGGTGGCTAGGGCCATGCCACGACCCCATCGGGAACCCAGGGGTCTCCCCCTATTGTTGGTTGACCCTTACAGGACTCCCTGCATGTCGGGCAGGAGTCAGATATAGTCAGATCAATTCCAGTGCCTAAGTCAATACCGCTCACATTCTGTAACCAATAAAGTTGTGGCCTAAATTTGCCCAATAACCATTAACCTCATATACTCTGTCCTTGTGTCTTATTCATCAATGAGGGGTGGCCTCAGGGTCTTGACCCACAACTACTAGATTTAGGCTGCAATCTTGTGCACACTTACTCGGAAGGCCCCCCCCAATATAGCAGAATTTGCTTCTGAATAAAAATGCATGGGATTGCACTGTACATTAGCATTCCTGAAGCAATTAGGTTGATTGCAAGGCGTTAACACCTCTTGCAATCAGAAACAATTCAGGAAGAAACAGAAGGGAGCTTATAAAAATCCATGGCTGTTTCTAAACATAGAAATCTGACACAGGAAAGATTTCGGTTTTGTAGGGCTCAGGGTTCACCTGCTGTGATCAGCACCAATCCTGATTCCCTCTTTTATGGGCTTGGTAGTACCCCACAATAGTTAGATTCCAGGTGGGTGTCATCACCTAAATGCAAACTCTAAAGAGCTGCGTCACCGCGGAAGAATTCAAATTTCAGGAACAAGGCTTTGTCTTATGTGACTTGGTATTTAGCTCAAGGTTTCCCAAAGTTGAGATGATTACATACCCTCTATAATATGAATGGTCAAAAGCCAACATTTAATTAAAGAGTAAACTATCAAACACCCCAGTTCACCTCCCCCACCCTCTTCAATTTCTGCTCCTCTCAAAGGATCACATTCATTGCAAGCCCAATTAGCATATCTACCGCGAAGAGCAAGTCTGGAAAGACCCAGTGGTGCAGTGGTTAGAGTAGTGAATGAGAGTGCTGAACTTGGGAGACCACAGTTCAAATCCCCTCTTAGCCAAGAAGCTCAATGGGTTACCTTGGGCCAGTCACTGTTTCTTATCCTAACATACATTTCTTCCTAATCTACATTCATCTGGGTTTTTTGTTTGTTTGTGTTTTGCAGTGGTGCCCATGGGACTGGTAGGGTGGAAGGCAGGGAGACTAACAGCAGGTGGTGCCAGAAATACCAATTCCAGGGTTGTTACCGTCCTCCTCACTGCTGCGTTTTACAGGCAGCAACATTGAGACTAAGGAGGATGAAGGTTTCCGCTTCAGTTTGACCACAACTGCATACCCTCCAACATTTTGATCAAGGAAAATAGGGATGTCCTATTCCACCAGGGACATGGGTGGCGCTGTGGGTTAAACCGCAGAGTCTAGGACTTGCCAATCAGAAGGTCAGCGGTTCAAATCCCCGCGATGGGGTGAGCTCCCGTTGCTCAGTCCCTGCTCCTGCCAACCTAGCAGTTCGAAAGCACATCAAAGTGCAAGTAGATAAATAGGTAAATGGCGGGAAGGTAAATGGTGTTTCTGTGCGCTGCTCTGGTTTCGCCAGAAGCGGCTTAGTCATGCTGGCCATATGACCCGGAAGCTGTACGCCGGCTCCCTCGGCCAGTAAAGCGAGATGAGCGCCACAACCCCAGAGTCGGTCACGACTGGACTAATGGTCAGGGGTCCCTTTACCTTTACCTTATTCCACCAGGCGTTTGGCCAAGGCACAGTCTGACCCCCTCCTTTGGTAATCCTCATAGAACTCCAGCCCAATGGTTCCCATTAATTTGATTCTGAATTGATTTTAGAATGAATTGATTTTAGAATATATTTCAATTAATAGACTGTGATTTTATGTAAACTGTGTTACTTTTACTGTTGTTAGCCGGTCTGAGCCCGGCTTTGGCTGGGGAGGGCACGATATAAATAATTTATTTTTATTTTTATTATTATTATTATTATTATTATTATTATTATTATTATTATTATTACCCTATTATTAATAATAATAACACCCCACCCATCTGACTGAGTTGCCCTAGCCACTCTGGGTGGCTTCCAACATACCTATATAAAAACATTAAAAAAAATAAACTTTTAAAAGTTTATATACAGGTCTGCTTTCATTAGATCTTCTAACGGTTGTATAGTTACTTCACTTTTTGGTGCGAGGGTTGCAGATCTCCATATCCTCCAACATTTCTCCTGTGAAAATAGGGACGCCCTACGAAAACGCAGGACATTCCAAGACCAAATCAGAAACCAGGCGGCTTCTGTAAATACAGGCCTGTCCCTGGAAAACAGGGGCATTCAGAGGGTCTGCAACTGAAACAGCCACCCAAGCTTAGCTGGGAAGACCTAAAAAAGATCTGAATCGGTTTTTAACTTTCAACTTTTAGTGTCTATTGAGGATTTCACGTCTCACAATTTTGAGTGCAGCTAAAATATGGTGTAGCGATATCCTGATCCCTCAGTTTTCAGAAGAATTACGGAAAGCATTATTGCAGTAGTGGGCTAGGCTTGATTTCCAGTAAAGGATGGTGAGTTTCTATTGGTGTTGACAAATATGCTGAACCCATCTCTTGTCTGATTCTATGTTCCTATGCACTCCCTACACAATTTCTATACCTGAGCCCAGGAGTGTTGCTAGGTTCTTAAAAGTCTCAGGTGATAGAGAAAGGTGTTTCAGTGGTTGCCAGAGTAACTGTTGCCCAGCACAGGATCGTTCAGCCTTGGTTTCTGCTGTAGCTGAGGAGCCACTGAAGTTAAAGGTTCCAAAACTCCAAATGTTACTGGCCTATACTTCCCATCAATCTGATCACTGGTCTTGTTGGCTGAGGCTGCTGCAAGTCCAACAACATCTGGACCCCTCCCCACCCCCTCACTATATATAATGGTTTGGTGACTTCTGTTTCAGTGTATCTGAAGAAGTGTGCATGCACACGAAAGCTCATACCAAGAACAAACTTAGTTGATCTCCAAGGTGCTACTAGAAGGATTTTTTTTTATAACATCTGGAAGGTTCTCCATCCCTGCATTAAGAAATGGGGCCTGCTGCACTGATAGATAACAAATAATAATCCCCAAATCCCTGTTTCAAAAAGTGAAAACACACACAGACGTGTGTGTGCATAAATATATCAGGCAAATAAGTGGTTGGGGCAGAGGGAATTAGCACTCTTGTCATAAACAACAACAACAACAACAATTTATACCCTGCCACTCTGGGCAGCTCCCAACAGAATAATATTAATAAAAATAAAAAAGTGATAAAACATCAAACTTTAAAAACATTAAAAACTTCCCTAAACATGGCTGCCTTCAGATGCCCTCTAAGATTATACTTGGTCATATTCCTGTCTGCGTTGGCTATTGTGTTCTTAGTTCTCCTCATTCAACCTACTTTTTCTTTTGCTGTGTTTGAACAGGAATGAGCTCTCTGTTTTCCCCCTCTACAAGCAGTTGTAAGTGCCATCTAGGTTAATAATTGGTGAGAGAATTAAGGTGGATGGATGCTGCTACTCATGGCTTGGCCACATACCAGACATATTACGCAACATCTTCTCTTTTATTATCCAGAATACACAAGGAAAAAGGAATGTTCCTGCCATGGATTGGCTGGATGCAAAGGAATGGTAGGAGGAACCAGCTGAGGAACTCCTTGGGAGGGGTGATGGGACACTACCCCCAGGGAGAAGACTGTGAAGGGGAAGTGTCATAAGCAAAAAGCATAATAGGGCTTAGTGAGCTGGAAGAGTCTGGGCAGGAAGAAGTCCAGAAGCTGAAGCTGAAGCTGGCGAAGTGGGAGGAGAGTGGTAGAGATTAGTCAGGTTGGTAAAGAATCACAGGTGTCTCCCCCTTCTCCTGAGACAAGCTCCCTTCCACTCTTGTCTCCCAGAACCAGGAGAGGCATGAAAGGGGTGGAGGAGAGATTGGCTGCACGCAGGCGCAGTCTCCAATTGCTTGGGAAAGCCCTGGAGCGGAGGAGACATAGACAGCTGTGGGGAGGCAGGAACCTTTAGTCTTGCTACCTGATTTCATGGAGGAAGACCCACCAGGAATGTAGTCTTGCTACCTGATTTCATGGAGGAAGACCCACCAGGAATGAGCTGCTCTGCTCATTAGGCCTGAGACGCAGCCAAGCCTGTGGACATTGTGTTTCTGCTAATAAAGAGTTAACTCCGACTTTGGGCGGTGTGATTACTGACCAGCATTCTCGGCATAGCTGTCAACTTACAGATTTGAAAATAAGGGACCAGCAGCCTCGAAAATAAGGGATCAGCAGCCAAAATAAGGGATTTTAGTCAACCAGCTGAAATACAAAGTTAAAAGGGACCAGATTATTTTGGAGCGCAGCGCTGGTTTTTAGCCTTTCGTTTCCAGAGGTTGCTGCTCAAGACACCAGCTGATGAAACGCTGCAATTAAATAACTACAAGCAGCAACCATTTTTCGTGCAAAGCGAAGTCCAAGCTACGAAGATGCTGCTGCAGTTCTGTATCTTTTCTCTTGTGCTGCATCTGCAGCTCTCAGTTCCATCAGGCGGGGTGGGAGGAAGGGGGGGATAGCGCCCGAAGTAAACCCACAGATCAGACCATCTATGCTAATCTACCACTACAAATCTATGGGAGAAGCGCTTGCGCTCCTTCCTCCGCTTTCCCCCTCTATGGTTAGCCCTTGGAACACCTGCCTGCGCCTCCGCCTCTGCCTCCTCTCTCTGAACTGCTTTCTCTATGGTCTCCTCTCAAGGCTCCTCAGCAATTCATAGACTGCCCATCTCATCTGGGTCCTTCGATGGCGCAGCCGCAGTACAGACTAACGGGAGCGGCAACAGACAGAGGGGAGGCCCCAGGCAGAGACGCTCAGTTTGGCGGCTGTGAGGAGGATGGCGGCGGAAGGGCCCGAGGCTCCTGCCAGTCCCAGCGGGGAGGGGCTCCCTGGGGCCGAGGCTGGTGAGAGGAGGCCAGAGGGGGGCGGGGCGGGCAGCCAAGCAACACAGTTGGAGCCTCCCTCCTCCCTGGCCGGCAGGGAGGGAGGGAGAGGAGCTGCTTCCTTTGAAACCCGGGAAATTTAAGGGACATCATCAATAAGGGACAGCAGTGGGACACGGCGCTGGGATAAGGGAGTTTCCCGCCAAATAAGGGATGGTTGACAGCTATGACTCTCGGTGACATTTCCCTTCTGCACCTGGAGAAGGTAGAAGCATCCATGTGGACCTAGAACTTTGCGCCTTTCCAAATAAAATTTCTTGCAGCTGGAAAGAGACTGGGAACTGAGAAGCATTCACTGTTGCCAATGTATTGCACAGACTAGACAGATGCTCTGGCCTTCCTGTTGCTCCTGGACTACAACTCCCATAATCCTCGACCATTGGGCACAGTGGCTGGGGTTTATGGGAGGTGCAGATTAGCATATTCTAGCCCACTCTCTCCAGATTAGCATATACTGAGAACACCCTGGATTAAGACTCCATCCTTCCTCATGGAGCCTGCAGGTCTGGGAATCAGTTTAGTCAAACTTCGGGGTGTGTGGGTTCTTAACTACTCAGCTACATATTAAATCAGAATTAAAATTAGCTACCAAGAAGCAACAGATTGGTGTCTGATCTCAGCTGGAGCAATCAATTTTTGGCATATTACCACCCGTGTTATTTGACAACAGAATCTGTTTGCTTGCCTTCCTAATTTAAAATGAACTTTCATCTCTAGCATAATGATATATTGAAAGATATGTTGACAGGACTCCTCTCACGTTTGCCTTTTAAAAGGCTGCCAAATAATAGATTCAACAACTTCAAGTCACAGTAGACCATTGTCAGTTTACTCAGGGTTGTTTTATTTTGTTGGTGGTGGTAATTTAATATTGCCGTAACTTCTATCACTCCAGCTTGCTTTGTTTTTCAACTAACTTTTCTAGTACGAGTATGGAGTCCTTCCAAAAGCTGTTTGATGAAAATTCTTTTTTTAAAAAGAAGTGTTTCAAATATAGATCAAATATTATCTCTCCTGCCACTAAACGAAATATTGTGACATTAATTTTCTTTAAATACTGTAATTATAATACATCTAGCATTCTGGAGAGACAGACTTGGGAGTGGTCCTGGAGATCTTCACAAATTACAATAAGATGTCTCCTAGCTCAAGCCAAGCCCCTCCCCAACCTCCCCACAACATTTGCTGCAAACGCGTACACACACACACACACACACACACTCACACACTTTCTCTCTCTCTCTTTTAGTTCTACAGTGGTACCTCGGGTTAAGTACTTAATTCGTTCCGGAGATCCGTTCTTAACCTGAAACTGTTCTTAACCTGAAGCACCACTTTAGCTAATGGGGCCTCCTGCTGCTGCCGCGCTGCCGGAGCACGATTTCTGTTCTTATCCTGAAGCAAAGTTCTTAACCTGAAGCACTATTTCTGGGTTAGCAGAGTCTGTAACCTGAAGCGTATGTAACCTGAAGCGTATGTAACCCGAGGTACCACTGTACTACAAAAAATAAAATAAAAATATTATTAGTAGCATGATTGATCTTAAGCTTTGAACTCAGCTTTCTAATACAGAAGACTGAAGGTGGAATCCTGATCAGAGATGCAGAACCAATTTAGCAGGCATCCAAAGTCTGTTTCGGGGGCCTAATCCAGCCCGCCAGTTGGTTTAATCCGGCCTCTGTGGCTCAACAACTTCTACCCTCAGAGAAGCTCAACAGCTCTGAGGTAAAATCATAGAAAAAAGCTAAACAACTTCAATCCTTAAAAAAGGTCGGCCCTCATGGCCCTTCACTTCATCAAATCTGGCCCTCTTTGAAAAAAAACAGTTTGGACACCCCTGCTGTATAGTCTGTGCTTGTGATATCACTTAAAAGAAGCCAGACCTTCTGGGGGTGAGCCACTATGTTTTGCTTTTAGCAATCGTGTTCACGTGTATGCTGAATATCTGGACCTTGTACCAGTGCAAAGAAACTTGAGCCTCTCAGGGAGTTTGAAGAATCAGTGGCCTTTTAGAACGGCCATTTCCTTGATGAGATACTGAAGGAACAACAAACTTTCCCTACAATATGCAGCGGCTTTCCTAAACTATCACGTGTTTGTGCAATAAACGTGGAGTTCCTTTTTTTAAAAAATTGGCAGGGCATCTAGCCTTCTTCCCGCAAGGTGGTGTGTGCTTCCCAGCAGTCAAATTACAATATTTGGCTGCGGTGATGCTCTTCAATTTCTGCAAGTTGGTGCAGTCAGTGTGCTGCCATGACAATTGTGTGGAATCAATGCCATTTCATAACTAGAACAGGTGGGCAGGAGGAAGCTGGGGATCTGGATGAACTGAAGTGAGATCCACAGGGTTTCTGGCTCCCAGTGCTTTAACAATATAAATGACTCCCCTTCTCAGTTCTACTGGGGCAAGGAAGAAAGTTCAGGGTGTGTGTCTGTAAAATCCAGGAGTGGGGGGGGGGACAAGGATGATATGTTTTTGGATAATATGTCTAGTTATAATTTTGAATAATTTTTTTTAAAAAAATTATTTTGCTTGCCGTCTTGAGCAAGTAACTCATTCATCTCTTCATTGGCATCCAGTTGTGTTGGAAACTCAGCTCCTGTTACATACCTTTGGCGGTTGCCTCTTCTTCTACAGTTCATATTTTATCATTAGCTCCTGCTCTTTCTTGGAAAGATACCGGTACATGCAGAGGGGCCAATGGCCTCCCATACAGACACTGATTTTTCCACAACTGTTCAATGTCAGTCCTGCTATACCATCCTGCCCAGATCATTTGCCATGTTCTTTGGCCTCTCAATCCCTCCCCTTCTAACTTAAAACCTTTCTTCCAGGTGCCACTATGTTCAGTTCTGTTATGTACTGAAGTTCTCACCCTGGGCCAGCAGGGGGATACTGTAGATAGTTATGCAAATGAAGGGTCAAAAGTGCCGTTCAGTGATTGGATGGATACTGTAGATAGTTATGCAAATGAAGGGTCAAAGGTGACGTTCAGTGATTGGATAGTTTTAGAAAGTTGTTACAGTAACATGGTACTGGAGCTCTATATAAGCAGGCTGACTGAGCCCTTCAGTTCAGTTCTGTTCTGGCCTGTGAATAAACAAGAGCTGTTTGAAGAATCGCTGTGTCGTCTGATATGTTCACCCACAACTTAACAAGTTCAGTGCTAAAATTCCCCATATTTGTCCAAATGCGTACTACAAAGATATGTCGCCCATAAGAGCTGGACTGGAAAACCTGAGGCCGTGGGCGTAGCCAGGGGAGCAGCTTCCCCCACAAGTATTAACTAAAAGTAGAAATAAACAGAATAGTTGAAACTCAGAAAAGAGCAGCTGAAAGGGCTAGTAAAAGAGGTAAAGAAATTTTACCCGACCACAAAAAAGGGTCTGCTCATCTCTCTCTTGCTCAGCCACATACCCTGTGTACCTTAGAGTGGTCATTCGGTACCTTGCAGAGAGGAAAGACCTGGCTGAGGCCGGTACAACGACAGGTGAGCATCTCAATTGGCTATGCTTACTGAGTGTGCACAGGAAAAACTTGATTGGAAGAAAGGAGGAATTTGAGAAGGAAGTGCTGAAAAGGTTTCCAGCAAATCCAAGAAAACTCGTTTTAGTTCAGATTTTTTAAAAAAATAAGATAAAAAAGTGTGGTTTTTGTAATTTTGCATCAACTGCATGAGAGGTTTTCCCTGATGATAGATAGATAGATAGATAGATAGATAGATAGATAGATAGATAGACAGACATATAGATAGACAGATAGACAGATAATCTTCCTAGTTTTCAAACGACTGAAGATATGACAGATTTTTCTGAGCACAAAGTGATTTAAAATAACAGTTGTCGAGACATTTCATTCCAAATCTGCTAGGCAGAGCCAAACAGAGGAAGGTGACAGGTGGGTGTCCTGGCTACATCCATGCCTGTGGTCCTCCATTTGCTGTTGGACTACAACTCCCATCATCCCTGACCGCTTGCTCAGCTGACTGGTGCTGATGGGACTTGGACTCCAACAGCAGTTGTGGGGCCTCATGCCTGCATGAGACAAAACAAAGCAAGACCTGAAGGCGGTGGAATCAGTGAAATGGGAACGTAGGAGGGTGTTTACTTTCTGCTGGGAGGGAAGAGGCTGCTTCGAGGGCTCTGTGCCACCACGAAAGGGTAACGGGAAGGGCAAAGGGTGAGGAAAAGGTTCCTGCCGAGTCAAAGTAGGACATTTGATAGCTCATCGGGGAGCAGAGTCAGGTTTAATAATGTCTCTGCTAAACACAGTTAATAATTGAGGTCAGCACTCTTGGCAAGGATAACAAGAAGATAGTCTCCCAAAGTGTGGACTGATGGCACGAAGGGCACGCTGTTCAGAAAACACAGGTGGCAGTTAAGAGCGTTGGCTGAGGTATTCTGTTCTGAAGGCAGCTGGGTCACAGAGGCGGCTTGTGGTCCTTAGGCCATTCTCTGCTCCTGTGTCCGAAACAAGGATCAGGAAGCAGCACAGAGGTATGTTCTCCCAGCAGCTTGAATAGGCTTTGTGTAATTTGATTATTTTTTGCTCTAGGTTTCAGCAAGAAGGGCCCCATCAATAAAAGGCACCACTTTGGTCATGCCTAGGTCACATGCACACCATCCAGACACGTTTAAAGCCAGTGTGGTGTAGTGGTTAAGAGCAGTAGACTCGTAATCTGGTGAACCGGCTTCGCTTCCCCGCTCCTCCACATGCAGCTGCTGGGTGACCTTGGGCTAGTCACACTTCTCTGAAGTCTCTCAGCCCCACTCACCTCACAGAGTGTTTGTTGTGGGGGAGGAAGGGAGCTGCTTTGAGACTCCTTAGGGTAGTGATAAAGCGGGATATAAAATCCAAACTCTTCTTCTTCACATGGTTTCCCCCCCACAGAATCTTGGGAACTGTAGTTTGTTAAGGAGTTTGGAACAGAAGCTCTGGGGTGGGTGAACTACAGTTCACTGGACTCTCTGAGGGAAGCCATCAGAGCCGGATTACCAAATAGGCAGAGTTGGCACCAACCTATGGGCCCCACACCTTTTAGGAGGCCTACAACAATGGATCAAAACAATATTGATCCATTGAAACTGTTAGTTGGTAAATAAATAAATAAAAATGTATTAGGAGATCGTTTGTGAGGGCCCCCCAAGATTTCAACTGCCTAGGGTTCTCTGGAGGGTTTAATCCAGCACTGGAAGCCATGTGCACAGCGTGGATGTGGCCCTGCAGCTCCTTCCCACTTTGAATTTGCAAGGTGACTTTGCGAGTGAATCGTGATTCCCATCTTCATGCTTCCTTGTAACACCTGAAATGCAAGATTATACATCTCTACATCTCTTCAGTGTTCAACTCCTTCTGATTTATGGTTAGCATTATTAAAAGCAGCAACCAAAATCTCCAGGAAAATGTTCCGTAAGATTCATATAGCACTTTGTGGTTGTATTTCAGGCATCATTTCATTTGTTTCAAGAGCTTAATTTCCGACAAATTAGTCCAGGACCTCAGAGTCTTTTCTTTTCCAACTGCTGCCCTGCCCAATGCAAAGCCAGCTGAAATCAAGTAGATCACTTGCTGGACTTGGAATGCAAGTTCAAGGTGAGTATTGAGCTATGATCAGGGACACCCAGGTCCAAAGATTCACCTCTTAGCCATGAAGCTCTCTGGGAGACCTCAGGCCAGCCATTTTCTTTCAACCGACCTCAGAGGGTTTGTGTGGGATAAATAACAAAGCCCTAATCTGCCAGGAAGCATGAAGAAACTCGCTGTAACAACTATCTGTGAAAAAAGGAGGCTTGTAACCTACCGCTACAGAAAACAAATAGTTTAGCGTTTTTGTTCAAGGAATGACACGTGCCTGTCTCCTAGATCAAGCCAGCAGATTTAGCCAAGTATGCCTGAAGTTAGAAATTATCACCTTTTGATGGTGGGTGAGATCTGGAGAGTACAGGAACGTGTGTGGGGAAAGTATAGAAAAGAAAAGGTGGGGCTTTGCATGTTGCTATTGAAAGGAAAGAGAGGGACAAACAATCATGTCTGAACAAGATGTCTTCTGGTGTTAAGTCAGGACTCCTTCAAGCCTGAGTCAGCATAAGAGAGGCAGAGGCAATTTTAGTAGCTGCTACAGTATGGATCTGGGATGTGGGTCTCTCTTGGGCGTTGCAGGAGGAAGGTGTGTCTCATCTAGGCATCAATACTGACTCACTGTTTGTAACAGCCCTCCAGATGTTGCGGGAATCCAGCTGCCAGCAGCCCCAGTTGACACGGCCAGGGATGATAGTCCAGCAACATACTGGAGAGCCTCAGGTTGATCCAGAAGGTATTTTCCCCAGTGTCATAATAAAGAAGAGATTTGCTTTGATCGTCTCGGAAGAATTAAATGCAGTTTCCCTATCTTGTAACCTTCTCAGTTACAATGCGTTTAGATACAGCACGGGAGAATAATATAGCTGCATGCAGTGGCATAGCGGGGGAAGGTCTGGTCCCAGGTGCAAAATTCTGAGGAGGCACAACCAGGCGCGCCCCCAGGTGTGGCTTCCACTGGGATCTATGCCCCAGCCAGCATGGTCAATGGTCAAGGACGATGAAAGTTGTAGTTCAGCAACATCTGGTTCCATAGCTGCCAACTTACAGATTTGAAAATAAGGGACCAGCAGCCTCAAAAATAAGGGATCAGCAGCCAAAATAAGGGATTTTCAGAACACAGGTAGGTTCAACTTCTGAGCCCCTCCAAGCCAAAGGCAGAAAGCGCAGACAGCAGCCAAACGAAGCCTCAAGCAGTGGTTCCCACAGCGCAGCAACCCGGCAAAGGGGATGCAGCAAGGAAAACCAATGTCACCTCTCCGCTGGGAAGCGCTGAGCAAAGGTGAGTCCCCAGGCAACGTGGCTGATTTGATCGGCACAAGGCATGCAAGCTCCACCCCCCAGTCGTTCTTAGACTCCTTATTGGGTGAGCAACGCAGCCAAGCAACACAGCTGGAGCCTCCCTCCTCCCTGGCCGGCAGGGAGGGAGGGAGAGAGAGGAGCTGCTTCCTTTGAAACCCGGGAAATTTAAGGGACATCATCAATAAGGGACAGCAGTGGAACACAGTGCTGGGATAAGGGACTTTCCCGCCAAATAAGGGACAGTTGATAGCTATGTCTGGTTCACACCATGTTGGTTGTCCTTGATATAGTTAGTAAGTTCTAACTTATATGGCAGCCTCTAAACTTTGGTGCTCCTTCTCTCAGAAGTGTGCCGGGCACCTTCATTGTATAACTTTCATCATATGCTAAAGACACAGCTCTTTACCTTGTCCTTTAACACCTGCTTTACATATAACCCACCCTATTCTTCTGGTTATGCATTGTTTCAACTTGCATAAACTTGCATTTTTATATTGCTGCAAATAGGGATAGAGGAGAAACTCAATTCACTTCACATTGAAAGGCAACTTAACCAAACTTCTGTTTTCTGAACTAATACGTGAACTGAAACACAGCCACGCTTTTTGAACATCTCTGAATTTTGCAATGCAGTTCTCCAGACAAGTAATTTATACAAAATGCAGATAGGGTGCATATAAATGCATACATTAGTGAAAATAACATACAAAAATGCACTATATTAGGGGAAGCTCTTTTGCAAAAATGTGTATAATCAGCAAAAAAACACACAAAACAAACAAAAAACCATGCAAAACTGCGTAGTTTAGGAGAAATTCACATTGAAATGTTGCTGAATTTTTAGAAGGACTATCTTTAAAATGAAAAAAAAATCACCAACTGATGTGGAAATGTGGAGAGGACTCAAGACTTGGGGGGGGGGGGGAGAAAAACAAACAAAAAAATCTGGAAATTGACAGATTCACTCATCCCTAATTTTAAACCACCTTGGGCCCATATGGCATAGGACAGTTAAGAATTCAAATTAATAAAAATAATATTGTTAGGAGCTGCTGTTTTACTACTGTTGTCCCACAACCATGATATACTAGGGATTGTAATCAGTGCATTTCTATATTCTTTTATGGTGCAATCCTGTATATATCTACTCAGAAGTAAGGCCCACTCAGTTAATGTGAGTTCCTCTCGGGTAAGCGGTATAGGATTGCAGTCTTGACAATCTTGTATTTCTGACTGTGTTGTCGACAGTATACAAACACAAATTTCATCCCGCCCTCCCATCTAGATAAGAAACAGAAAAAGAGAATAAACAAAGCAAACACTTTACCCTTTACGGAGCCATTGAAAGCTCTTAAGCTGATACCCTCCTGTTAGTTCATTTACAGTGCAATTCTATGTGTATTTACTCAGAAAGAACCACATCCAAATGGGACTTGTTCTGTAGGAAGAGGCCCAATATATGAGCTTCACTTTTGTATGATGTGAATCACCACTGACTACAAAACCCATGAAGCTGGACTTGGTTTTAAGAGGGTCGGTTTCTCTCCCACAACTGATAACCCAAAACCATTCACATATCAATAAGAGTAAATGAAGAGTTGTCCCTGCAAATGCTCCCATCTCTCACTCTGCAACACCAGATTTTACACAGGCTGCATTCCTATGTACACTTTTCTGAATGTAAGCCCCATTAAACACAACAGGACTTGCTTATGAATAGATATGCCTGGGTTTGTGCTGTTAAGGAGTCAAGAGCTGCAAACACTCTTTAGAAGCATGTTAAAAGGCTGCCTGGTCAATACTTTGAAGGGAAGCTACAACACCAATAAGGCATGGGGGGGGCCAGATGCTTGGATCACTTGAAATAGTCCTTGTTTGACATTTCCACCACTGTTGAAGTGCTTCTATGTGGGGCTACCTTTGAAAGTGACCCGGAAACTACAACTAATCCAAAATGCGGCAGCTAGACTGGTGACTGGGAGCGGCCGCCGAGACCATATAACACCGGTCTTGAAAGACCTACACTGGCTCCCAGTATGTTTCTGAGCACAATTCAAAGTGTTGGTGCTGACCTTTAAGGCCCTAAACAGCCTCGGTCCAGTATACCTGAAGGAGCGTCTCCAACTCCATTGTTCTGCCCAGACACTGAGGTCCAGCGCCGAGGGCCTTCTGGTGGTTCCCTCCCTGTGAGAAGTAAGGTTACAGGGAACCAGACAGAGGGCCTTCTCGGTAGTGGCACCCGCCCTGTGGAATGCCCTCCCACCATATGTCAAAGAGAAAAATAACTACCAAACTTTTAGAAGACATCTAAAGGCAGCCCTGTTCAGGGAAGCTTTTAATGTTTAATAGATTATTGTATTTTAGTGTTTTGTTGGAAGCCATCCACAGTGGCTGGGGAAACCCAGCCAGATGGACGGGGTATAAATATATTATTATTATTATTATTATTATTAGTAGTAGTAGTAGTAGTAGTAGTAGTAGTAGTATTCTGGCAAAATGTTTTAAACCATTACAGTTTCCTTTCACTCTCTGAAATTCTGAGGTAGATCCAAGTTCAAACCACCATTCTGTGAAGTTCTCTGTTTGCTTACTCCCCAAAGCAGGTTCATAAGGGTGATTTTGAGCTGAAGGGGGTTGAATGCCCTCTACTCCTTTTGTTCAGATCCAACATGCCTCCTACAAGACAGAGGCACTGGTTAACTGGTTTGTTTGTCTTGTTGTGTGGTGCTCAACCCCTTCTAGGATAGCGTGTTCCCTAAAGGATCAGGACTGCAGTTTGTTGGTGCTTTTATGGCCCAACATTGGCATTCGAGGAACAAGCAGCCATGATAGCTCAGCCTCCATGTTAGCTGCATACTGCCTGTGACTTCATTAAGACAGAGATAGGCTTGCTACATTGACTTATTTGCTTGGGTTACTGAAATGCATTCATTCCTTAAAAGATGCCTGCTTCTTGGGAGGAAAGCAATGACAAACCTAGACAACATCTTAAAAAGCAGAGACATCACCTTGCCAATAAAGGTCCGTATAGTTAAAGCTATGGTTTTCTCAGTAGTGATGTATGGAAGTGAAAGCTGGACCATAAAGAAGGCTGATTGCCGAAGAATTGATGCTTTTGAATTATGGTGTTGGAGGAGACTCTTGAGAATCCCATGGACTGTAAGAAGATCAAACCTATGCATTCTTAAGGAAATCAGCCCTGAGTGCTCACTGGAAGCACAGATCCTGAAGCTGAGGCTCCAATACTTTGGCTACCTCATGAGAAGAGAAGACTTCCTGGAAAAGACTCTGATGTTGGGAAAGATTGAGGGCACAAGGAGAAGGGGACAACAGAGGACGAGATGGTTGGACAGTGTTCTCGAAGCTACCAGCATGAGTTTGACCAAACTGCGGGAAGCAGTGGAAGACAGGAGTGTCTGGCGTGCTCTGGTCCATGGGGTCACGAAGAGTCGGACACGACTAAACGACTAAACAACAACAAAGCTGTCCTTCATCAGCTTCACTGATCCCCAGGTGGGTTTCATCTTAACACACTCTAAGCCCATACAATAAAACTATAAAGAACAACGAACACCACCACAATATTCAGAATGCTGGTGACCATCACCAGCTGCCAAGCTCCCCTCACAAGCCTGGATGAAAAGATACCATTTTAGGCAAGTAACAAAGGGGAGAGAATTCTACTACCAAGGTCACACCACAAAGAAGACCCTCATGGTGGCAGAACCACAAGGAGGTTCTCTCCTGGAACATGTCAAGTTTATGTTCCAAAGTGGTAATTATGAAGTTTGGCAACATCTCTAGAGGCAGGAAGACTAAATTCAGGAATCAGTCCACAAAGAAATATCCCTGGGCAACCTAGAGTTACAGAATGGTAGAAAGGCACAGAGGGATAAGAAATCAATGCAAGGCTGCAATGGCTGTCAATAGTTCTACAAAAAGGGTTGCAGTGGAGAATGAACATGGCATTACATACGGTCTGCCCTGGGAGCTATATAGAAACCAGTATCCCAGGTTATGTGAAAGGCTAGCCATGCCAGAATTGTAGAGTCAAATATGTGCTGGAAGGTTTCCAAGATGATGAAGCTTTACAAATTATATTAGGTTACGGCAGTCAACAAAAAGAGGATTGTACTGAGCTCAACCAGTCCTCAATCGTTTCCTGTTAAGAGTCTAGAAGTGAAAATGTACTAAAACATTCCCTTTCATGTCATGCTTGTTATAAAGCTGCGGTACACTGGAGAACACTTTTATAATCTCCATAACAAAATGATGAGATTAATAAAACTCTTACGTTGGAGAGAGTCCTCTTACAGTCAGCAGAAAAACTTGGAGAATTACCACAAGGGATGGAACTGTGGCTTACAGTATGTAACGAAAGCCAGGAGGACTCAAATTTGGAATTTTAATTTAGTCATAGGATTCATATGCATTCGAGTCAGGTGAGTGCAATAATTTGGATTTTTGCCTTCCTTTTTTCTGGCCACTTTCCAACATCAGCACAAACAGTACACACAGCAAACATGATATCTGATTAGAGAAAGGACCTTAAATCAGTAGTAAAGGTAAAGGGACCCCTGACTATTAGGTCCAGTCGTGACCGACTCTGGGGTTGCGGCGCTCATCTTGCTTTATTGGCCAAGGGAGCCGGTGTACAGCTTCCGGGTCATGTGGCCAGCACGACTAAGCCGCTTCTGGTGAACCAGAACTGTGCACGGAAACGCCGTTTACCTTCCCACCGGAGCGGTACCTGTTTATCTACTTGTACTTTGACATTCTTTCAAACTGCTAGGTTGGCAGGAGCAGGGACCAAGCAACAGGAGCTCACTCCGTCACAGGGATTTGAACTGCAGACCTTCTGATTGGCAAGTCCTAGGCTCTGTGGTTTAACCCACAGTGCCACCCGCGTCCCAAATCAGTAGTAGTAGTAGTCATAATAATAACAATAATAATTTTATTATTTCTACCCTGTCCATCTGGCTGGGTTTCCCCAGCCACCACTGTTTTGTTTTGTTTGCATGTGAAAGGTCCCAGGTTCAACCCCTGACACCTCCAGGTAGGGCTGAGAAAGGCTTGCTGTCTGAAACATGGGAGAGTCCCTGCCAGTCCCTGTTGACAAGACTGGGCTAAATGGACCATTGGCCTGATATAATAATACCGTATAAGACTCACTTTTTCCCTCCTAAAAAGTAAGGGGAAATGTGTGTGCATCTTATGGAGCGAATGCAGGCTGTGCAGCTATCCCAGAAGCCAGAATAGCAAGAGTGATTGCTGCTTTCACTGCGCAGCGATCCCTCTTGCTGTTCTGGCTTCTGAGATTCAGAATATTTTTTTTCTTGTTTTCCTCCTCCAAAAATTAGGTGCGTCTTGTCGTCTAGTGCATCTTATAGAGCAAAAAATACGGTAGTAATAAATTTTTTAATTTGTATCCCACCCTCCCTGGCCGGAGCCGGGCTCAGGGCGGCTAACATCATAAAACTAACACCGTATGCAAAAAACATAAGAGCATAAAAACAGGCAATCAATCAATTAAAACACATCTTAAAATTAGTTCAGAGCAAATTAAAATCTGGACAGATGGCAGTCCACAGGTAAAATTGAGAGTGGTTACTATTCTCCAGGGCCAACTGATATGGTATAAGGTCGCTGTTTTGCAAGCTCCTCAAGGCAAACCTGGGATTGGGATTAAAAAATTGGAAGTCTGGGAAACCAAAAAGTTTGCATACTGTATGAATTGCATATTTATAGGGGTGGTGTGTCCCATTTTGCTGCCTGAGGTAAAATGTGAATGTGCTGCAGCTAGAATTTTATACACACAGAAATGGAAAGACGAAGAGACTCCAACTAAGGGAGAATGTCTTATAAAATTGAAGGGACTATTCAGAAATGGCTAATCTGACTACTAAAATAAGAGGACAAAATGATAATATCTTCACAGAAGAATGGAGGTCACTTGTGAATTACCTATCAAACTATCATTCTTACATGAAATCACATGCAGGATTTGAGATATCAGCAATGGAAGAATGGACTTTGGGAGCTTAAAAAAGAAATATAGATGTGCTGTAATGCAGCTATTATGGGGGAATTTTAAAAAATAACCACCAGGGAAGGAGGGATGGGAAGTCAAGAAAAAAATGTGTAACAATTTTTTTTTGATATATATGATTGGAATTGCATAATAATTTGGAAAATTTAATAAAAATCATTATTTAGAAAATGAAATGTGAATGTGCTTCTTCCACTGCCTGAGGCAGCTCATGGAGAGCCAATTGATGCAGGACACAAGAGTGCAGTCGTTGTTTTTTTTTTTTTGCCTGCAGTTCTACAGGTTGCAAGTGTTTGCAGACCATGCTTTTAATTCTCCCTGTGTAGAAAGCTCCCTGCATGCAGTGAGTTACACTGAACCTCAAATTGCAAATTCTTCCAGAAAATTAAACGTTAATTGTAAACACGGAAATGCTTCAGCAAGATACAAGTACCAAAACAATGCTCCTCTTGCACGGCACAGTAGCCTGCAGGCCTTTAAATGGAGTTAGGAAAAGCAAGCTGTCCACACCAACAGCTGCTTTGATAATGCCAAACAAGACGTGAAGGCTGCAAGGCTAACCTCTTGCAAGCACATTTGATCCCCTTGCTTGAGCCTTGCTTCGGTAACACACCTCGGGCAGGATGTGCTGTTAAATGATTCAGGCCAGGAGAGATTTGCAGCCCTGGAAAAGTAAAGCGTGTTTGTGTGTGCGATGCATGCGCATGAGAAAAGACAACAGCGCAGCAAAGAATTCACAGTGAAAAGCAAAACACCTTCCGAGGTGTGAGCAATACCCTTAAACCAAAGAAAGGAAATTGCAACGGTTCAAGAGAGAAAGAGAGAGCAGATCCGGGAGCTCTCTCTGTAATTTGTCCCACTCCTAAATTATGTATCACAATATATATGGAAATTAAACCCTCAAGTATGACATACAATAAATAATTTAGAATGTCTCTTTCATCAAGTGTGTGCTGGCTTCTAAGATATTGATACTTCATTTTAGCATCAACGTCCAGCACGTTCTCAGCCTGCCGCCATGTGGAATTCCTCATTTAATGACACCCGGGCATCCCTTTAACTTGCTGCACCCCCTTAAATGGCACTTGGTTGTTTGGAACAGAGTGGGGTGAGAGAGAAAGAGAGAGAGAGAGAGAGAGAGAGAGAGAGAGAGAGAGAGAGAGAGAGACTCTGTCTGCATTCAGATATTGCAGGATTAACACTGTTCTAGCTCACCCTCCTTGTAAAGCACAGCTCTTCGGGGAGAAAGGGAGAGGTGCAAAACCAACCACTTCTTCTTGGCAAATTTAGAGTTGCTATTTCTGCCCAACTGCCCTGGCCAGGGTGGGAGGGAACCAGCAGGATGTGTTATTACATAAGGGACTAAGTATCTGCAACGGTCATCAAACTGGAAGCACCTTCAGACGTCAGGTAGTGGTAGTGAGAAATCAAGAGAGCACTTTGTGTTTGTAAGAAACCAGGAGTATCTAGTGGTCTGGATTCTAGCGGTCTAGATTCATTCAGGTAAGCAGCAGAGAGAGGGAGCTCCGCACTTCCATTCATAAGTGGGTTCAGCAAACAGAGCTGTCCCCCCTCACTTGAAATCAGAAATCAGCAGATCTTAGAATTATCTAATCTGTAAACCAGCCCTTCAAAGCGCATCAAGAAGAGTTAACTGTACTAAGTCAAACTCACAAAAAATGGCTGAACAGCGTGTTTATAGCAACCAAACATGAGCAATGTGGTGATGGGTTTAGCACTTGCTCATAAAATGATGGCTGCCGAGTTACTTAAGTGTGGGATTCAATTTTTTACCTTCCATGATGTTTCACCAGCCCCAAGGTACCAAACTTTCTAAGGCTGAAGCGGGTTTTCCAAATAGCTTTCTCTCCATATTTGCACAGTCCAAACAAAAGACCAAACTTTGTGTATACTCATGCTGGCCTTGTCTCTCAGGACTGGACTCTTTAAACCAGTGGTAAAACACTTAGTACCTCATTATGGTTTGGTTTAGATGGGTAAATGAAGAGATAAAAGAACACTTTGTTCAAACTATCACCTGCTCAAAGAGGCTGATAGCACACAGTGTTTAGTTTCACCCAAGTGTTAGAGACGAATGATGGGTTTGAGGACAGAATACTTGTAGAAGACATTGTGTTAAGCAAGCTTTGTTAGGAACAAACAAGGACTGCCAAAGTTATATGGGATGAATGGGAAGACCTTGCCAAGCAAACACGCAAATGCCAGGATTTGTTTTGTCACCAATTGGGAACAGTTGATTTCCTAGAAGGCAACACAAAAATGTCTGGGTGCTGGATGTGAACACAAAGACTATGAACTGCTAATACAGCTCTGGAGAAGGTTAATTCTTAGACACATTTGGGGAAATGTTTACACTTAGGGGGAGGGACGAGTTAGTGCTCTTGCATAAGGTGATGGTGATGCAACATCAGGTATTTTATGTTTCCTTGTTATCCATATTCAAGGAGGATGAGTTTGTACTGGAACAGGATCAGAGAATTATAGGAATGGCCCATTTATCTTACTAACAGAAATCCCAAGGGTTTGGACTGTTTGCCTTATAAGAGGAGGCTGAGAGGATAGAGTTGCAATTGGTACATAATGAAGAAGAATGATTTGTAGTCAAGATGACAGTATGTACCAGTACTACAATTTGGAATTTGACCAATTTAGCGATATCTTGGGGGACCAGTTCACAATTTAAGAACAGCTCCCTGAAGCAGTGGAAAATAGAGAGACCCCAACACTAGACATCAAGGGAAAGGAGTTCTAGTCTAGTCTCTGACATCTAGTTTTCTATGTGGAAAGGTATGGAATAGCTTTTCATTATATGAGCTCCCACCCTTGGTCTCAAGTGAAACAAGTTGACTTCCTGAGTCAACGTCTGTCTGCAGCTACAATTGTCATGAACCACAAATGAGAAGTGGTATATAGCCTAAGGTATATAGGGGAAGAAATGGAGAAATTTCAACACAATTTCAGTGCATTCGTAGAGTTTTACATAGGATTCCAGCTTACAAACGAAGTCTCCTGGTAACAGGCTATCTGAGATATCAAGAAGATTGTGACCCTTCAAGTTCCTTTAAACCATCAACTTTGTCAATACATGGTGTATTTGCAAAGGCCTGTAGTTCTGACAAAATGTTTGCTGTGATTAACAAATGATTTAGACCCCCGCTTGCCCAAGTTTAGAGAAGCTGGAGGCAGATGGGGACCGTTGAGAAAAGAAGAAACAAAGATGTGGGCTTTCTTTTGTTTAGGTAAAGTAGCTGAGCAAAGCGAATACTCAGTAAAACAAACAAAACACCTCACATTACTGTAGCAAAGACCTAAGAACTAAACATGTAGCAAAAGCTATGCATCAGATAACAGGGTGTGCAAATTTAAGAGGGTTAGCCCTGTGAACCTCTTGTGGCAAATACAAAGCCTTCGTGACACTCAAAAAATGAACAGAATTTATAGTTATGCTATATTAATTGTTCCCCGTGCCAACCACCTCCATTCAGTTTCGCTAGGAGCAAATGCAACTTTGGAACTGTGTCTAATAAGAATAAGTACATGACTAATCCAATTCTGGAAGGAGAGGCTGGGCAAGAAATCATAGCTCCATCAAAACAATTGCTTGCAGAGTGCATAAAAGCAGTCACGATTTTACAGAAGTTCTCTCCTCAGACACTGAAAGTACTCCTCTCTCTCACACACATAAAAACCTGATAATGTAGACAAGTCTTTAAAAACAGAACATACGACCTGGTCTCAAGACATGCAACTGTATCAATGGGAACCACATTTAAAATGTGTCAGGGGCAACTCCATGACTCTCATGTATGCAACGCACATATTTCAGACAGAAAAATGTCTTCCTGATCATAAGACACATTTCAGTACCAATACTAGTGGAATTTGGGGAAATCTAGAAACCTGACGTCTTCATCTGGTTTTGCTTATACCAACACAGAAATATTCACAGACCTAAGAGCCAGAGTGAGTATTTCTAGCTCAGACACTGCTTCATTTGATATAAATGGGAACCTTGTTATTGATTTCAGTATAGAATCAAACCACATTTTAATCTCAGTAGTGCAACCTATGTTGGCAATAGCCATTTTCCTAGATGTCAGAAGCAGCAGCAAGAGAGGCCATTTTTATTCTACTTCAGCAAAAGCAATTCATTCATCGCTGATGTAGAATGCAATAGCATATGGTATATTTGGCTGCTTAAAGGAGCAATGAAAGGTGGTATTTAGTTCCGAAGCTGTTGCAACAAACAGTGGAAATTGCAAGTCACAATGCATCTTGAAATAAGTTGAGCTTTAGTTTATTTATACAGTGGTACCTCAGGTTACATGTGCTTCAGGTTACAGACTAAGCTAACCCAGAAATAGTGCTTCAGGTTAAGAACTTTGCTTCAGGATGAGAACAGAAATCGTGCTCTGGCAGCGCGGCGGCAGCAGGAGGCCCCATTAGCAAAAGCGGTGCTTCAGGTTAAGAACAGTTTCAGGTTAAGAACGGACCTCCAGAACGAATTAACTACTTAACCCGAGGTACCACTGTACGCTGCTTTTCTAAAGTACACCATGTCCAATGCTGATCAGAACAAACATGGGGTTGCGTCCGACTACATGAAATTGAGAGGAGGTCCATTGAGTCTCCCAGGGTGAGAGACTGGGAAAAGAAGTTGGCTCCCAGGTGGTACAGTCTACCTCTCTGTATGTGGATATATATGATATAAATATGGTAAAGGGCCTTACGGGTCTTCTTTTTCTTCTGGTTTTTTTATAAAAATATTCTTGTTCTGTAGACTAGTTTGATTCTTAATGTATTTTATCTCGAAAGTTGTCAACAAAAAACTTTTTTTAAAAAAGTCCACTGAAATCTATGGACTTGAGTTAGCAGGATATAATCTATTAACTTAACTTTTTTAAAAAGTTGCCAAACATATCAATGAGTTCAAATGAGAAAAAACATAGGATAGTTTCAGTATTCTAACAAAATAGTCTGGATTTCAAACACAACAAGCACCAAGAGCAAAATCAAAAGGAACAGACTAAAAAAAATATATATGAAAATATACTACTGTTTCTACTTTCACTGATTTTGTACTCTGTACCCCATCTTTCTTCCATAATAGAACCCAAGGTGGCATACACATGAATTTCAGAAAGTCTTCCATCCAAGCACGGGCCAGGAGGTTCAAATGTTTCAAAATGGCTGCCTCAAACACCAGCCTTTAGGAAAGAATACATTCAACCACAGCAGATGTCATGGACTGGCTGGATGCAGAAGAGTGGTGGAAGGCACCCGCAGGGGAACCCCCCAAAGGAACCCCCAGGGGAAGAAGACTCAGAAGCATTGGTGGTGAGATGAATGGAGATGGGCTGCTGAAGAATCCAGGGAGTCTCCATCTCCTACTGCTACCATCTCCCTTCCCCGCCCCCGGTCCCCCAGAACACACAGAGAAAAGAAGATTGCAGAGCAACAAGAGGCAAGACCATGAAGCCTTAGGCTGCTGGTGAAGGAACAAGGGGAGGAGCTTTATAGAGCAGTGGGAAGGCAGGGACCTTCAGTCCTTGCAACTGTTTCCGAGCACAATTCAAAATGATAGTGCTGACCTTTAAAGCCCTAAATGGCCCCGATCCTGTATACCTGAAGGAGCGTCTCCACCCCCATCGTTCAGCCTGGACACTGAGATCCAGCCCCGAGGGCCTTCTGGCGGTTCCCTCATTGTGAGAAGTGAGGTTACAGGGAATCAGGCAGAGGGCCTTCTCGGTAGTGGGGCCCACCCTGTGGAACACCCTCCCTTCAGATGTGAAGGAAATAAGCAGCTATCCTATCTTTAAAAGACATCTGAAGGCAGCCCTTTTTAGGGAAGTTTTTAATATTTAATGCTGTACTGTTTTAAACACTTGATTGGAGCTGCCCAGAGTGGCTGGGGAAACTCAGCTAGATGGGCGGAGTAGAAATAATTTATTATTATCATCATCATCATCATCATCATCATCATCATTGGGGAAAGACCTACCAGGTAACCAGAAGGGTTGCTGCGACCCCTAGGACTGAGCTGTTTTGTTTCTTTGAATAAAGAGTTAACCACTGACATCAGGTGCCTTGTTGTTTTATTGGTGGTAAAAGTTAAAGATAAAGGTAAAGGACCCCTGGACAGTTAAGTCCAGTCAAAGGCGACTATGAGGTTACAGCACTCATCTCACTTTCAGGCTGAGGGAGCTGGCCTTTGTCCACAGACAGCTTTCCAGGCCATGCGGCCAGCAGGACTAAACCTCTACTGGAGCACAGAGGACCGTGATGAAACCAGAGCGTACGGAAATGCCATTTACCTTCCCGCCACAGTGGTACCTAGTTATCTACTTGCAATGGTGTGCTTTTGAACTGCTAGGTTGGCAGGAGCTGGGACAGAGCAACAGGAGCTCACCCCATCACACGGATTTGAACCGCCAACCTCCTGATCAGCAAGCCCAAGAGGCTCAGTGGTTTAGACCACAGCACCACCTGCATTTTTTGGTGACCTACCCCTGGCTCCAGCTCCTGACATCAGACAATCTAAGGAAGGCCATGGTTGGATCTACACTACAGCCACTGAAAACTTAGGAGGGGGAAATGTGAACAGAGTCCTAGTCAAAATTAAGTGATCCATCAGATGGTTTCTCTGTGGAGAAGACTGAAGAGCAAATTCAACACAAGAGATAATTAGCTAGCCACTTACACCAAGGATGGGGAGCCTATCTTAGCTCTTAAATGCCGATGGAATTTGTTACAAGCTTAAAATAAAGTGTTCTTCATAACTTTGGAATGTGTCAAATATGAAATATGGGCCTGTTGACTGTCAAATACTACTTACAAATACATGTAATCTATCAAATGCTGAAATGAAATGCCATTTAATGTCAAAGATCAATAGATTATATTGATACACAATGAATATCCAGTGACTACTCAACCTCAAAATCTAGAGAGAAGAATTATAAATGGGAGTTTGGTCCAGCTCTAGTGGACAACCCCGCAAGAATGCAATCAAGGAGCAAGCAAGTGCAGTTGTTTAAACACTAAATGCAACAGCTTAAGTGGCTTATGTAATGTGCTGCCTAAATACCTATATCTGCTCAACTTCCAGCTGTTTCATATGGATAGATCAGCAGTTTCACAGCTTGAAGGCACTCAGTATACACATCTAGCACACGCCAGTATTTGCCAAACGGCCTGGAATGACAGCAAATGGCCTGACCCCCTAACCCCGGGTACTCCATAAATCTGCCAAGCATGCTATTTACACTTTTCTGCTATTACCCAGTGTAGGTGCTCCAACAAAACATCCTATATGGCCTTGCCATTGAGAGGACCAGTTCAGTGTTACAGCCAGCAAGCACTTTCTACCTATTTAAATGACACCAAAAACATGCCCGTAACACAAGAGGAATTTTCACATTGCTGCATGGCTGTTGAAGCAACTTTACACTAGACCGGCTGCAACTGCGTTTACATCACCACCATTTAAGAACCCTTGGGAAAAGTAGAAAGGGCAAAAACATAAGAGCTGAAGACCAATGGGCTAATCTCAGCCCCAATGACACGTTACTCAGAAAGGTGTGGCTGTTACGTTGGTTTCTCTGGTTGCTCCCATGCTGTTGCATACAACTCAGTAAGCCCCCCCCCAAAAAAGGGCAGTTGAAACATGAAACTGTACACCTAAACTTATCAGAAGTTGGTTGCAGTAACCTATTGGGTCAAATAAGGGGCTGTGGATATTTAGATAAATCATAGGACAACGTGGAGGTTTTTCTGTGAGTGAGGAGCTACAACTTATTGGTAGGTCCAATGCAAAGGTTCGATTCAATTCTGCTGGAAGATGCTCTTCTGGCCACACTGGTCCTCACAGCATCACTTGCATGGTGTCGGGAGACATTTGTGATGTTGCGCACTATGCATGCAACATCATATGCGTTCAATCTTGGGGGCAACCCGGTACCACTGAACTGCGTTGATTATTGCTTTGCCAAAGCTGGTCATCTAGTTTCTTGAAAGATCTCCTCTGCTGCAAAAGCAGCTTCTATTTTTCAGCTCATGGCACTTTAGAGTGTGGGTGCTGAGCTCACTGAAGCACTAGGAGGTGGCAACGGGTGGTGCCTCTACGCTTTTCTTTCCAGCAAACATTCCTCAAGCACTCTGCAGCCACCCTAATAGGAAAAAGGCCCACAAATTACATCATGACATATTCATTGGGACTTTATTAGAGGCATGAGAAAGTGGGGAGCCTAGCAACTGAATGCCTGAGATGGGTGTGATCTATGTTTTTAAGTGGGGGTCCTTTTTATTGGACCCCGAGGTACAGTACTACCTCGGGTTGCATACGCTTCAGGTTACATATGCTTCAGGTTACAGACTCTGCTAACCCCGAAATAGTACCTCGGGTTAAGAACTTTGCTTCAGGATGAGAACAGAAATCGTGCTCCGGCGGCGCAGTGGCAGTGGGAGGCCCCATTAGCTAAAGTGGTGCTTCAGGTTAAGAACAGTTTCAGGTTAAGAATAAACCTCCGGAACGAATTAAGTACTTAACCCGAGGTACCACTGTAATTTTAAAAAATAATAATTCCACACTGATTTATTTAATAATTAAAAAAAAGACCTCACTTGCAGAAATAACAACAAATTATTACTTTGGCAAAATAAAATAATTTTTAAAAAGAAGTAGTAGTGGATACACTCCCCCCCCCCAATAAAAATGGTGAGGGACTTGGAGTCCAACATCATCTGGTGGGCCACAGGTTCCCCACCTCCTTAATAAATTATAATAAAAACAATAATTTTAAAATACAGGAGAAATTTTCAATGCCCCATTGACATATACTGCCTTGAGCTCCTTGCAGTGGTTCTCAACCTTTGTCCCCAGATGTTTTTGGCCTACAACTCCCATGATCCCTAGCTCACAGGACCAGTGGTCAGGGATGATGGGAGTTGTAGGCCATCTGGGGACCCAAGGTTGAGAAAGGCTGACTTAGAGGAAGTGTGAAATATCCATATAGTTGAGCTTCAGTTGTAACCATGTTCACTAAGTGGAACAGGTGACTACCATCAGATGGCATAGCAGCTTCCAGCACACCACGTCAACCACACACAATTGGGCGCTCGTGAGGCACCCCATCAAGTCAGATGCTCGAAGCTGACTCAAGTCTAAGTGTGACTTATCAAATAGTATGGGAAACAGCCTTCTTAGAAAAAGTAACCAATAAACTGAATCTGGCACGGGGACAAATAGAAGAAGATGCCTTCACCCTGGTATGCCTCCCCTTTATCACATACACAGCTCAACAAGACAATGACAAGAATCCGCCAACAGCACATGAATCAATCTGGCTAGCCTAATTAAAAAATACACACCCACACCCCGCTCGCACACAAAAACAATTCTCATTACAGCCAACCAAAGACAACCAACCACACCCTAGGCCACCCCCAACCTCTCTCACCACCAAGGAAATACAACAGTAAAAGAACCCATGCATGTAACGCTGACACAAAACCCCACACATACACTAAGTAGAATAATAGAAGTATAACCACCTGACCCAACCCCACTCCCCCCTTTTCTTCTTCCTCTTCCCAATTGTTCAAACCAATTTATGAACCAAGAACTTATACACTGACCACTAATAATGAAACATATGTGGTGCATATTTTCCCACATTTATTATGCTATTTTTGTGATATTCGAATGACATGAGAAAACTGGGTATACAGTGGTACCTCGGGTTAAGAACTTAATTCGTTCTGGAGGTCCGTTCTTAACCTGAAACTGTTCTTAACCCGAGGTACTACTTTAGCTTATGGGGCCTCCCACTGCCGCTATGCCGCCACCGTGCAATTTCTGTTCTCATCCTGAAGCAAAGTTCTTAACCCGAGGTACTATTTCTGGGTTAGCGGAGTCTGTAACCTGAAGCATCTGTAACCTGAAGCATCTGTAACCCGAGGTACCACTGTACTTATTTGTATAACGTTATTCTTGTTTATAAAACCCAATAATAAAAAACAAAACAAAAGTCTAAGTGTGACTTCACATAAGCAAGATCAAGCATGATGGAACAGTTCGAAGAGAGAGAGAAGGCCTTTTCTTGGTGCAGGAGGTCACTTACATAAAACCCATGCAAGACTGAATCTAGCAAACCCTGGGCATCAAGCCAGTAATCCCCGTTTTACCCCGATTCAGGCTCCTGACGTCTTTGTTGAGCAGGTGGGGGAAAGAGACAAAGGAAAATATTTGGAAGCTATTATCCTTTAAATGCACATGTTTGCTGGAAATCTCCTCGGACCTGTGGAAGGTCAGGGACAGGCTGGAGACAGTTGCGAAAAAGGATGTGAAAAGGTCAGAGATCCCTCCCCCCAAAAAAACCACCCTTGCAATATCTATTTCTCACTTGTGCAGATCCCCCCCCCCAAAAAAAATTCAGATTTATCTAGAATCAATACAAAAGCATTTAATAATAGTAATAATATTAAAACTTTTTAGCTGCTTGCTGAACAGAAAAAGGTCTCCAAGCGACTTACAACATCTTTAAGAGCATAGGTTAAAAAAACAGTACAATAAAAATCCACAAAGCAACCCCAGTAACATCAGAAAAAGCTTTGACAGCACAGCTAATGGCAAACAACATCATTGTATCCCAAGAAACACCTGAGAAATCGCTTGCAGAAAGGTACACATTATTCAAAACTGCACACAAAGGTTTGCTAATTAGGAGATATTCATACTAAAATGATAAATATATTTGGTTGTTTTTTTAAAAAAATCTCCAGTTCCTGCAGAAATGTAGAGAAGTAAATTTAAGGATGGAAACATTACTATTTTAATAACAGTTTAATTGAACAACATAAAATAAAAAGTAAAAAGGGGTATACTATATCATTAAAAGAGTTAACAATTGCAATCCATATGTATTTATCTAATGTATGTGTATTTTTATATGTGTTAATTTTAAACCTACTATATTTTGTATAAATGCATTCCAAATGTCATACTTGTCCATGCAAAGTCTATATCTATAAGCATTCATGGGTATATGCAATTTAACTTTGGAAACAAGAGAAGTAGAGAACTGAAATGGACAGATTCTTCCACTCCTAGTGTGGAGAACCTCGAAGAGACAGTGCTAAAGAAGCAAGGGAATAATTCAGTTGAATGGAGGGATATCCCTCAGTGGTAACTCAAATACAGAGTCATGACTCCATAAATAGACATTAAGTTAGGTAAAGGTAAAGGGACCCCTGACCATTAGGTCCAGTCGTTGCCGACTCTGGGGTTGCGGTGCTCATCTCGCTTTATTGGCCGAGGGAGCCGGCATACAGCTTCCAGGTCATGTGGCCAGCATGACTAAGCCGCTTCTGGAGAACCAGAGCAGCGCATGGAAACGCCGTTTACCTTCCCGCCGGAGCGGTACCTATTTATCTACTTGCACTTTGAGGTGCTTTCGAACTGCTAGGTTGGCAGGAGCAGGGACCGAGCGACAGGAGCTCACCCTGTCACGGGGATTCGAACCGCCGACCTTCTGATCGGCAAGTCCTAGGCTCTGTGGTTTAACCCACAGCACCACCCGCATCCCAGACATTAAGTTAAAGCAGCATAAAAAAGTGTCTTTAACATAACAAGAGACATTCCTTATTTTAACTCCAAAGCGTTATTGCATGCTAGTGGCATAGAAGACAACTTGGCAGTGAAGAAAACCGGGAGGATTTCAAGGAATGCAAGTGAATAAGATGGTCCAGGAAGAGCTGTTCAGAAATTTAGATACCAGCGAAATAAAGCTCATAAATCAGTGCCTAAAAAGGCACCCTATTGCTGACATGTACACTTGATCAGCCGTGATATGGAATAAAACCTGTGCATAGTTGGCTTATCACTGGGGTGTTTTGTGCAACCCTATCTACTTTTTCTCCCTTAAGAATCTGGTCTAGGTATAAACAAGAATGAGGAGTGCAAACACAAGCGCAGACTTCTAAGTTTGCAAGTGCCCATTCACAAAGGGAAGTTGGCAAATAGGTGTTCAGGAACAAGAATGCCTGCTGATGCAATGTCCTTCATCCTGCAGCGAGCACAGAAAACCTTTTCATAGGCTCTAAATCTGCAGCTACAATAAAGCCTTCATACAGACAATCTGCTTAAGCAGAACGTCATGCTTGCCTTTATTTTAATTGCAAAAAGCTATCCAGTTTCCCTACTGAAATATGCAGGTCTTAAGACAATGTGCGTAGTAGCTTCATTAGCCTCCTTGTTGCTTTACGTCAACATGTCAACAATGGCAAAAATTGAAGGATCAATGATATCAGGCCAACACCTATGGATAACGTTTTCCAGTGTATATACTGATTTTTATTTTTAAATCTCAACAATTTATAATTTTTATTTTTTGGCTACTGAAAATTTCAGATGATATTCCACGAAAAACAGATCAAATGTGACACTACAGTACCTCTTCCCACCAGGGAGGCAGGGAGGGACTGATAGCTGCTGCTGCAAGTGATAACCAAGGCAGGCTATGAATAAGATCTGCTACAAGTGCCTGTGTACAGGGCTGGTCCTAACCTGAGGCAAAATGAGGTGGCTGCCTTAGGTGGCAAATCGACAGTATCATCAAAGGACAGCAAGCTGATAGTTATTTAAAATTACGATGGCAGCATTTTTACTGCCAGAGGAGGGAGGTGGAAAGGAGATTCTTGTGAGCTCTTCTGCTTCAGGTGCCAAATTAAACTGACTAAGGGAATGCGGGTGGCGCTGTGGTCTAAAGCACAGAGCCTAGGGCTTGGTGATCAGAAGGTTGGCGGTTCGAATCCCCCGATGGGGTGAGCTCCCATTGCTCGGTCCCTGCTCCTGCCAACCTAGCAGTTCGAAAGCATTTCAAAGTGCAAGTAGATAAATAGGTACCGCTCCGGCGGGAAGGTAAACAGCGTTTCCGTGTGCTGCTCTGGTTCGCCAGAAGCGGCTTAGTCATGCTGGCCACATGACCTGGAAGCTGTACGCCGGCTCCCTCAGCCAATAAACCGAGATGAGCGCCACAACCCCAGAGTCGTCCGTGACTGGACCTGACGGTCAGGGATCCCTTTACCTTTGAGTACTAGAACCCTTGACTTGGATCTTGGGGAGGGGGAGGGGCATTTGTTGCTCAGCCTCAGGCAGTGAGATGTTGTAGGTGAGAACTGCCTTATAGCTCTGGCATGTGGATGCCTAGGCTTATTTCCATGCCCTGTGACATCAGACTGAGGGCATCATTTCCTCCTGAGCAACTTTCCAGAGGACATTTGCTAGCAATGGGCAGGCCAAAGGCCAAAGTGGACAGGGGCATCTGGTTGGCCACTCTGTTGGCCACTCTGAGAACAGGATGCTCGATTAGCTAGGCTACTGGTCTGATCCTGCAAGCTCTTCTTGGAATCAAGTATAAACCGCCCTACTAGAAAAGTTATCCAACAAACCCAACTAGCACAGGAACAAGCTATGGAGGATGTCTTCACCCCAGTATGGTTCTGAAATATACTCAGAGTCGAGAGTGGATTTCATGTTCTTTATTCAGCTCATAGTGGTGAGGAGGAATGCAAGTTCCCCTGAAATGTCTGCTTTATATACATTATTTACACAATGGGCCCCACATGATTGGCTAATTCCAGGATTCTCCTGTAGGCCAATCAGGTCGCAGATTCACTTCCACCTGGAGCTGGATTGGGTGGCTCCAGTGGACCAATCAGACTGCTGCATTCTGGAGCCTATTGTTCTAGGACCAATCAGGCTGCTGCATTCTGGAGCCTATTGTTCTAGGACCAATCAGACTGCTGCATTTTGGATCCTATTCAACTCAGTACATAACAGGTTCCCCTTTATTACATACACACAACAACAGGACAATGACCGATCCTCTCCAACATACGAATCAATATGGCTAATCTGACCCAACAACCTAGCCTGCCTCCCTCACACAAATAAGTCACACTGCAATCAACTAAACACAACCAACCAAGCTTGGGAACCCCTAACCTCTCGCAATACCGATAAAAATGAATAAATACGCAAAGGACCTACCCATATGATGCTGACACAACAGCACTCCATACGTTAAGAATAGGCAATAGAACCAAAAAACAATATCCCCATCTCTCTCTCCCTTCCCCTTTCCCCCAGCTGCAAAATGTCTCTCACCAAATGTAAACGAGCTGTGAAAAAGTTGTGGAAAACTATGAACTGAAAATGAAGACAATAGATGTACTCGTTCCCTGTTTGGTTTGTAACACAAACACCCCCAATAAAAACTTTTTTTTTAAGAATAAAAAAGACAGAAAGCAGGTAACTAGAGTTTCAGACTGGACTCTTTCCTAGAGGTGCTGGGGACTGATTGATGGCCCTTTATATGTTCGATTTGCGAGCCCATCCCGAAAGAAAAAATATTTTTAAAAATTGAAGCAATATCTGTCCCCCAGATCAGTCCCAGTGGGAAGTTAAAGTGCACCTTCCCATCCTGAACGTCAGGCACATCTCACCATCACAAACATTGGGGGGTATTCTGATTACATATAATATTATGATCACGTAAGATATACAACTATAACGTTACAAGCTCATAAGAACTCCCATATCCAAAAGACAGTGGCGGAGTTTCATGCTCCGGCACCGGGGATGGAGAGGAGGCGTGGGCGTGGCTGGTGTGCATCCCGGGGGCATGGCGCACATCCCGGGGGCATGGCGCCCAGTGCAGGGAGGGCCAGCCATGATGGCACCCCATTGGGGTCGTGGGGCCGGGGGCAGTGCCCTCTTCCCCCTCTTCCTCCGCCAGTGCCAAAAGAGTCTTATAAACATAGACTGACCTTAGCAGAAAAGGAATTCCCATGTTTGACATCAGCTCCCAAAAATCCTCTTTCTCTTTCCAAGTTGATTTCCCTTTACGTCCCACGTGAAACACTACATCAAAGACAATAGAATCCATTTACAAACATAGTCATGTATCCAATAAAGTACACACATATATAGACAGATGCACACATATATATATTTGTGAAGCATATACAGTGGTACCTCTACTTACGGACGTGATCCGTTCCGGGGTGCCGTTCGCACCCCCAAAAGTCCATAAGTAGAGCGCCGCTTCTGTGCATGCGTGTGATGTGATAGAGCGCTCCTGCCCATGCGCGAAGCACATAGATCACTTCTGCGCATGCGTGAAGTGGTGAAGCTGGAAGTAAACACTTCTGGGTTTGCCGCATTCGTAACCAGAAAAAACACAACGTGAAGCAAACGCAACTCGAGGTATGACTGTACTAAATCAATAAGTAATTAAATCAATAATTGAGCTAACCTTTAATTGGTCCAAGAGGTTCCTTCTACCAACTCAGTTATCTATCAACAACATTGTTCCTTCAACCATTCCAATGAAGTATTAGTTATTTGCACAACATACATTCTTATTCAATGGATCACTGGCCTCTTCAGCAGGGATCTTGTTACATTCTTTATTTGCTGTTACCTCAAGAGTAAAACATGCTGGTTACATGTAGGGCAGTGAAATGCAAAATAAGGCAGGGCTCCTCTTACCTGTAGCAATTCTGTAGTGGAGGAAGTTTCACCAGGTGTGGCTGTTTAAAGTAAATGAGCTCTATCCTCTTTTTTAAAATTTGGTGTGTGTGTGTGTGAGAGAGAGAGAGAGGGGGGGGGTGTATTTTGAGATTGTTTGATACTATGTGAGAGTTCAGGATAACCAGGAAAAGCTGTTAATAGACCAGTACCGGTTCTTGAAAGCAACAAGCTATAGGAACAGGGCCAGAGAAAGTAACCCATAATGGTCATATCTACCAACATGCAGTTCCTATCCACAAGGAGGAGCACAAATCCAGACCAGGAGCTCCCAGCGCTTTTTCAGATGCTAAGCTCGTCCTTAAAGCCACATCACTCTTCCCAGGTGTTGAAATGTAAGGTAAAAGGTAAATGACCCCTGGATGGTTAGGTCCAGTCAAAGGTGACTCTGGGGTGCGGTGCTCATCTCGCTTCAGCAGAGGAAGCCGGCGTTTGTCCACAGACATCTTTCTGGGTTGTGTGGCCAGCATGACTAAACCGCTTCTGGTACTGTCTCCTGGTGTAATACACCCTGCCCGGCATTTACTCAGCTCACCTGTGCCTTCTCAGCTATATAATTTTTTTCAGCTGTTTCTCACCCATTTGCCATTTAGCTAGGCTACAACACAGCCAAAAGCCTGCTAGAAAAAATTCCAGTGTGCTGCTTACATACGCCAAACATTTACTGACTTCTTCAAGGTTCAAGCACACTGTTTGGAGGATCAGGGCAACTGTTAAGCATCTCTCAGTACCTGAAGGTCAAGGAATATCCAGAACAGCACTCATTGCTTAGACGGGGGGGGGGGGGGGTCTATTATAAAACTAATAAAGCTTAAGCTTCAGGGCCCGTGATCTCAGAGGGGCTCCAGAAGTGACTTTCATCAACATTGCTTCAAAATTTTAGGTCTAGTAGACCCAGTTTGAGGCACATGACTCAAAAACTATAAGGCATAGGAAATTCTTATTCACACCAGAGACTTTGTCATGTGAGATAATCCAGTACAGCAATTTTAATCAAAATCTGAGGTGGTGTAGTTATTTCTTTTTTAAAAAGTTGTGGTGATCTGTCATGGAATAATCCCAATGAAGAAGATAACCATGGTTACCCAGACCTCACTGCCCCCTGTAACAGTTCAAGCTTCTGGGCCTGAAAAATGTAGGTCTACTACTGTGTTTAGAAGATCCAGTAGTCATAGCAAAGGAGGCACCCTGGGGATTGAGGACCAAGATCACACAGCAAGACTGAAGCACACACAAAACAACTTGTACATAAAGTGCTGTTGTATTTTTAAAAATGGATGTAAGGAAACATGAAACCAATGTATGTGAGCCTCCAGAAGGTGTTGGACTACAGTTCCCATCATCCCTGACCATTAGCTTTGTGGGTTGGGATTAATGGGAGTTGGAGTCCAATAGCATTTGGAGGGCCACAGGTTCCCCATCTCTGTACTGGGTAATATCTCTAGGACTTAGGTTTGCCAGCTCAGGAGCATTCCAGACCCTGATAGTTTTGCAAATGTGCTAGCAGTTTAATTGCTGCACCCCATTCAGTTTGGAATGGGGGACCACATGTTGAGATTCTTGCATTGCAAAGAGGTTGGACTAGATTTGGGGGCTATGATTCTATAGGAGAAAAGAAAATGGTAGGTACGGACAGATAATACACAACTCAGCTACATATATGTTGATTGAACAAGGGTAGGAGCAATCCTCCAGATGTTCTTGGAATCCAACTCCCCATCATCCTTGACTATTGGCCATGGTGGTTAAGGCTGATGGGAACTGGAGCCCATCAAGGTATTGAGGGCCACAGGTTCCCCTCTTCTGGTCAAAGAGTGGGATGGCACCTAGCCAGTCCAAACAACTCAAGAGTGAATGGAGAAACACCTCCTCTTTGAGATCCAGTCTCTTAGGTGCTACACTTGGCTCTGAAATGTGACAGATAGCCTTGGACCAGTCTACTGCCACTCAGTGGGGTGACTTATACCTCGCTAATTCCTTAGGGCAGTGGTTTTCAATCAGTGTGCTGTGGCACCTTGGGGTGCCTTGAATGACGGACAGGGGTGCCACGGGCAACACTTGCCTCTGACCCTCTTTCCTCCCCTTTGGTGCCTTCTCACATCTCTGCCAAACACTTGCCCAGCTGCTTGCTGCAGCATCCCTGGCTACAAGCTCCCCAGGTGAACAGTGCCTCTAGGGCTGGCCCTGGGGTGCTGTGTTGCCAGGAGCTGAGGTGGCCTCCAAGTGAGCAAGCAAGTGGACAAAGGAGCCCAGCCATCCAGTCCACCAGTCCTTGCTGTTGGGAATGGTCAGACAAGTGCCAGGGCCCTGTGGGGCAGTGTGAAGAGGCACCTCTCTTTGGGGCGGGGAGAGGGGAGCTCAGAGATCAGGGGCAGCAGCAGTGGCTGCCCAGAGGTCTCTCAAGGAGAGGGGAGAGGACAGGAGACTGAGGGAACACCCCACAAGGGAGGGTGCTCGAAAAAGGGCGAGAGTCTGCCAGCTCTGTCAGCAAGGGGTGACATAACTGGCCTCCTGAGACCTACAGGGGTGCCGTGGACTCAAAAAGGTTGAAAACCTCTGCTTTAGGGAGAAGGGTGGAGTCTGAATGTGATCAATAAACTGTCATGATCCAGAGAAAGTTTATCAAGTGTAAGGTAAAGGGAGCCCTGACCATTAGGTCCAGTTGCGGACGACTCTGGGGTTGCGGCGCTCATCTTGCTTTGTTGGCCAAGGGAGCCGGCGTACAGCTTTCGGGTCATGTGGCCAGCAGGACTAAACTGCTTCTGATGAACCAGAGAAGTGCACGGAAACGCCGTTTACCTTCCCAACAGAGAGGTACCTATTTATCTACTTGCACTTTGACGTGCTCTCGAACTGCTAGGTTGGCAGGAGCAGGGACCGAGCAACGGGAGCTCACCCCGTCGCGGGGATTCGAACCGCGACCTTCTGATTGGCAAGTCCTAGGCTCTGTGGTTTAACCCACAGCACCACCTGCGTCCCTTTATCAAGTTTAAGTCCCAATGAAACCAGCTTAATTCCCACTCATTTGAATGTGGCTTGATTTACAGCTGATTTGCTTGGGGCTATAGGGCACCAATAGTGTGCTGGAGTTTTATCCTCCCCAGTTACAAGCTGTTGTTTTTAAATGCCCCAAACACTGGATAGATGGACTATTTTTTAAAGTCAAACAGGAAGCAAAAAAATAAAATAAAATAAATACTGCAACCTCTTGACATGTTAAATAAGAGTTTTTCCAGGTCTGGTATGCATAACAATGGCTGCATTTTTCTTTAATAAGACTTATCATCCTAATATAGCAATCTAGCCTTTGTGCAGATAAGAGGAGCAGGATATCTGATATAACCTAGGCACCAAGCATGGGTATCGGATGTTAAGGTAAGAATGATACTTTTTTTTCCCCTGGCATGGTCCATAGCCAAATAAGCTGCACTTGAAGTTGGATGCTGAGGTGTTTATTTAATGTGGGTGCAAACTTGATGACCATTGTTACTTTGGTAATGATTTGCATCATTAGCATGCCTACTCTGTATGCCTGAAGTTCACGACAGATTGAGGCAAATTCAGAAAATTCAGTGCTTTCTGAAATAGAACACTGACTGGGCGTGGTGGCGAGATGCCATAGTCACAGACCATGAGAGAAATTCAGCGTTGTGCTATGTTGATCGTTCTATCAGGAACCATCCCATTCTCCTTCTCCATGTGCTGTTCTGGCGGTTCTCCCAACACCCCTCAGAGCCAACTTCAGGGTGTTGTGGGAGAAGAGGGGGGGGAAAGCTCCATTGTGCAAATGGAAGTTCTTCTATGGATTTCCACTGATGGGACACATTGGTTGCATTCCACCCTATGTATTCACTGAAATCCATGGGATCGCTTCAAAAACAGTTTGGAGCAACAACAACAAAAGACTTGTGGTTTGCAAATCCAGTAACCTTGTCAAAATAAATATTTTTTTAAAAAAGAAATTGTCCAGTAGCACCTTGTTGTTGTTGTTGTTTAGTCGTTGAGTCGTGTTCGACTCTTCATGACCCCATGGACCAGAGCACACCAGGCACTCCTGTCTTCCACTGCCTCCCGCAGTTTGGTCAAACTCATGCTGGTAGCTTCGAGAACACTAACCATCTCGTCCTCTGTCGTCCCCTTCGCCTTGTGCCCTCCATCTTTCCCAACATCAGGGTCTTTTCCAGGGAGTCTTCTCTTCTCATGAGGTGGCCAAAGTATTGGAGCTTCACGATCTGTCCTTCCAGTGAGCACTCAGGACTGATTTCCTTCAGAATGAATAGGTTTGATCTTCTTGCAGTCCATGGGACTCTCAAGAGTCTCCTCCAGCACCATAATTCAAAAGCATCAATTCTTCGGAGATCAGCCTTCTTTATGGTCCAGCTCTCACTTCCATACATCACTACAGGGAAAACCTTAGCACCTTAGAGACCAACTTAGTTTGTTCTGGGTGTAAGCTTTCGTGTTCATGCACACTTCTTCAGGTATGCCAGTAACCTTGTGTTCAAGATCCAGCTACCAGGATTCTAAGTCCTATCTTCTGCTCACATACATCATATAGCAAATGAGGAATGTCAGGGAGAGTCTGTTTGATGGCCCTGTGAGGGTGTCTGGATGAGGGAGACCTGAGTTTGAATGCTTGGCCATTGAGACTTGCATTCAGCAAGGTCACCCCCTGCCCAACTTCATTCACAAATCTGCCAAATCTGAGGACAACATGAAAAGGACTGCAAACAAAGCACCCTGAGCCTTCATGAGAGGTTGGAAGGTAAGAAAGGAATCAAATAACTTCATATTATTTGAGTGTTGTAAGGGATAGTCGTATTGTGGCCGCAATCCAACTCAGAGCCAAGCACATTGGAATGTGGCTGCATAGGATGAGATCACTATACTACGATCTCTGACCATTGGCCATACTGGATGGCAATCATGGGAGGTGGAATCCAGCAACCTCTGAACAAGAGGCAGGAGGCGGAGCCTGTGAATAACAGGATCACTGCCTGGCAAACCAGTGGTAATCTTGGTGAGATAGGAACAGAGTTGAGTGGAGCCTGGTGACAACACCTGGGGAAGGTAATGAGCTCATGAGGAAGAGCCTTGTGACCATGTCATTGGAGAAATGGAAACTCGGTGGCAAATGTTCTCAAGCCAAGCAGAGAGCAACTCCTTCCATTCTGATATTTTAGTTCTGCCTAGGAAGATCCTGAGAAGCAAGCTAAACCTATGTTGGCCAAGGCTGATGGGAGATGGGGTCCAACAGCGTCTTTGAAGGCCATAGATTCCCTAGCCATTGCTGAAACTTCAGGTCAACCCCTCTGACTTAGCAACCCAAGATGAAGGCTGTGCTATACAAGAGGGGTTCATAACTTTCATCAACAGCGCTAGTTCTAAGCATACCACTTGGAAATAAATCCTATAGTTTTTGGTGGGTCTCATTTCCCAATGAACTTGTTTAGAAGGCAGTAGAAATCTCAAAATGGGCACACTTGATTAGATTGTGCACCTTGGGTCTCCAAATGCTGGTAGTCTACTACTCATTTCATCTTTGATGGTTCACTGTGATGGTTGGAGTTATTGGAAGCAAATGGTCCAATGACTTCTGGAAACACATGGTTGAGGAACGCAGGTCTACACCACTGTATCCCATAGCTGCAGGGAAATTATTCTGCAGACGTTGCAGTGCTTGGATTGTAGAAGGAATCTAGACGCCTTACTTATGTTGTCACACCTGGCTACTGCTTTTAGGTGACTACAATTTGGCTATAATTTTGAAGGAGACAGGAGCTGGGGCTGTAATTTGAGCAGTGAGCATTTGCAATGTTTCTTGAGAGCAGCTAATGATCTAAAGTCTTCCAGTGATGATAATTAAAATTATAGTTTCATGAGGATACAGGAAGTAGATGAAGGCAAGCTGAAAGTCCACCAATTGAAAGTAAATCATTGTTTACTTGCCTCAACGGTGCAAGGAATTACGAGTTTTCATTCAAGCAGAGGTGTCCTGACACATTTCCACCACAGGAGGGCAGGCATTTCCAAACAATTATTATTATTTTTTAAAATATATATGTAAAAAAAAAAATTCCTGCATCCCAAGGGGAAAAATCAATTAAAGAACTAGGGACTATATCCACAAAAGGTGCAAACCTTTCAGTACTCCGCTCTTTTTCATGTTTGGCAAGTCAGAAAAAATACTTCTGGAGTGGTAGATGCTATTTTACAGTGGGGGTTGGAGCCTGGTAGGTATCATTGGAACTATGTCCATTTGCACCCATCTCCTCTGTAGATGGGACACAGGTGGCGCTGTGGGTTAAATCACAGAGCCTAGGACTTGCTGATCAGAAGGTCGGTGGTTCGAATCCCCACGACGGGGTGAGCTCCCGTTGCTCAGTCCCTGCTCCTGCCAACCTAGCAGTTTGAAAGCACATCAAAGTGCAAATAGATAAATAGGTACCACTCCGGCGGGAAGGTAAATGGCATTTCCGTGCGCTGCTCTAGTTCGCCAGAAGCGGCTTAGTCATGCTGCCCACATGACCCGGAAGCTGTACACCGGCTCCCTCGGCCAATAAAGCGAGATGAGAGCTGCAACCCCAGAGTTGGTCACGACTGGACCTAATGGTTAGGGGTCCCTTTACCTTACCTCTGTAGAACCCCACTGCAGCAGCTGTTTGCAAGCCATCAGGAGGAAGGTAACTTTCCTTATAAAGCAAGAGGATTTCTCCCCTGATTTTTAATTCACAAAAGTAAGTCCATGGAGGGAACAGCTTTGGTTCTGGGCTTTGGATCATGGTCACTGGACAACGACTTACAGGTGCAACGAAACCTTTCTCATTGCAGTTTCTGTGTTGATTCCGCTGTGATGTAATATTTTTAAAATAATAATAATAATAAGCACAATTACTCTGCCAGTGGGAGAATACCCTCTGATTCTGTCACTACTGTTCTTTTCTTTTTTAAAAAGGTATGTTGCACATAATCAGTTTCAAATGCCTTCCATACGAAGCAGACATCTCATGTTGCAATCCCTCGAAAGAATCCTGTCTACTGGGGATGAACCTGAACAGTGGTGGATTGTGATCTGGGGTGCGATCCATGCCATCCCGAAGTCTATAGAATCACAGAATTGTACAACTGGAAGGGACCATGAGGGTCATCTAGTCCAACCCCCTGTGATGCAGGAATTTTTCACCCAAAGTGAGAATTGAACTCGCAACCCTGAGATTAAAAGTCTCATACTCAACCAGTTGAGCCACAAGACCACTCCCATTGCTTTGTGCTCTTTAGTGGTAATTGGCAAACATGGATAAGTATGAGAAATGCTGGCTTAGCCAAGTCTCCTCTCTTTAGGGCTGCCTTCCCCAACATGGTGCCCTCCAGATGTTGTGAACCACGACTTCCATCTGCCTTGGCCCACGTGGTTATATTGGCTGGGGTTGTTGGGAACTGTAGTCCAAAACATTTTAAGGGCGCCCAACTGGGGGAGTGCTAATATAGGTCATACGTAATGAAACACAGCTTGAACAAATAGCCATGACTTTTGCATATGGGGAACGGGCATCTAAATCAGCGATAAGCAACCTGTGGGCAGTTCAGTTCAGAGAGTCATAGAATCATAGAGTTGGACAGGACCCTGAGGATTATCTAGCCCAGCCTTTCTCAACCTGTGTGTCCCCAGATGTTGTTGAACCACAACTCCCATCACCCCTAGCTAGCAAGGCCAGAGCTCAGGGATGATGGGAGTTGTAGTCCAACAACATCTGGGGACCCACAGGTTGAGAACCGCTTCTAGCCCAATCTCCTGCAATGCAGGAATATGCACCTGCCCCATATGGGAACTGAACCTGCAACCTGCAGTATCCCTGGCCTTTGGCCATGCTGCCTGGGGCCGATGGAAATTTGGAGCCCAGCAGCATCTGATTTGCATGACATAAGGGGAAGAAGAAACCTCAAGTCCAGGTATTAAATGGAGGAGCCCTCCAGGCCTCTCTGCCTGACTCCAGGCCAAACCTCCTCTCCCCAGAACACACCCCTCGCTGGCCTTCCTTCACACCTTCCTTCAGAATTTTTGCCAGACTGGGATGTATCTTTGGACTCTGGTCACGCCTCTCGCTGGCATGGATGAAGGACAGTGAGGGGTGTCTGCAGAAACTAGCATAATGCAGAAACTAGCATAATGTGCAAAGGTGAGGTTTTCACATGCTGCCTCTGCACGCTTTTGCCTCTGGCGCAGCCCATCACCAGCAGATGCAAGGTTGTTGCCTGGAAGGGAATGCAGCTCTTAAGGTTAAAAAAAAATGTTCCCCACCCCAATATCAAGTATGGGTGCCTGAGAACAAGAATACATGCCAGCCTTCAAGGGCTGGGTTAAAAATTAACCCAAAGCCTCTGCCATTGGAAGACCCTAAGCAATTCAGGTTTTCTCAGCTCATCTATGGGATTCATAAAGACCAGTCCTCCGAGCAGGAATGAATGAGAAAAATGTTTACATATCAAGATGTGCGTATCAAAACTGCCAAGCTGTATATAATCTGCAGAAGCTGGGGTTCTTTGGGACTATCTGTTCTTGGGTGTTTAAGAGAATCATTTGTTCCTCACCTGTTCCTCAACTTGAACTGATGCCAGGGTTTTCTGCGCAAAACTATGTCACTTGTGCACTATTTTTTAATTTTATTTATTTCTTTATTAAATTCATACACCACCCTTCATCAGAACATCTCAAGGACATCTCACAGAACAAAATGCAAGATAAAACACAAGTAAATAATTAAACCAAAACAATACCCCCCTTCCCACAGACATATTTAAAGGGCTTTAGGGTATTAATCAGCCAAAGGCCTGGTTGAAGAGGAACTTTTTTTTTGCCTTGTGCCTAAAAACATATTAAGGCAGCCACTAGATATTTGCAAATTGTGTGAAGCCTTGGAATTGCAGCTGAAAAAGACACTGGATCGGTTCTGACAAGTTTTCTGCCACTGTGTACTATAATACTTGCAGTTGTCACGTGGCGAGAATCGAGTGCAACGGAGCTGTCTAAAAAGGAGCTTGGTCCATAACAATCACCACAATTGAAGTTGCAATTTGTTGGAAACTTACCTAGGACTAAATATCTCACTGAGCACCAGTGGGGCTGACCTCCAAGGAAATTTACCCATGTTCACAATGCTAACCCTCATGGGGCAGGCTGCAATTTGTACAATGGGAGTTGTCTATGGAAACCATTATTGTACTGGGCTCTTTGTACAAGGAGTGTGAAGGAGCAGATAGAATGGTTGGCCTTTTCACCAGGGAGTAACTGGGCTCAGCCATGGCATTTGCTGGTTGGTCTCTTACAAAATTGTTCTGAAAACAAAACAGGGCTACCTCTCTGAACTCCTTGGAGGAAGCATGGGAGAAAGACTTGACCAATGCACTGAGAAGTCAACATACCCTAGGAAAACCACTGGCTGGCTTTGACCTGGTGTGGCATTAGCAATTTAAACGGGGTGTTGGCTGGTCAACTAGGGGTGTGAAGCCTGCAAACCCTACAAATGTTGCTGGACTGCACACTCCCATCTTCTGCACCATGACTACTGGGCAGTGCTGTTTGGGGGTGATGGGAGTGGCTCCTAGGATCCCCAATCTGGTGTAAATAAAAGCGGCATTTCAAATTCTTGGTGGGAGGGGGTCTCCTTAAATTAGAAGACTGGGTGTTACCAGAGTTCTGCATCATCTTCTCTATTCTCGTTTTCTGTAGAACACCCTACAGAGTATGTTTCGTGCACAGGTGGATATTATGTCATTTCCTCACTGTGTTTGGATTCTGTCAAGTGCTCTGATTCCCTTTCTTTGACCTTCATACCTTCAAAGACAGTAAACACGTAAATCCCACCCCACGAAGCTAATCCGATTTGCAGAGGCAGGACCTGTGAATTGCTCTACTTCTCCCCCTCCACGTATAGACAAAAGGGACATATATAATGGATCATTGTTCAAGCCTTCCGTCTCCTCTGAACTGCCTCTGCTGTTGCTCCAGGGCCAGGCCTTCGGTGGCCATAAGGCGAAGCAAAGCTGCTCTACTCCCGCACTGCCCGCTCTGATCCGAGGAAAGGGGAACAGCTTTCTGGATCACCCAAAAGTCCCAGCAGAAACTCTACGAAACGGCTCCCCTTTTGTAGCCCCCTGCCCCCAGCACCGGAGGATTGACTTCTGAGCAAAAAGACAGCAGGAAGAACTTTCTGACAGTAAGAAACAGTGAAACAGACATATTCCCACGAGAGGCGGGGGACTCTCCTTCCTCGGAGGTTTTTAAACAGAGGTTGGGTGGTCCTTTGTCTTGTATGATTTAGTTCAGATTCCCGCATTGGTGGGGGCTGGACTAAATGACCCTCAGAGTCCCTTCCAACTCTGCAATTCTAGGATTCCAGGATTGTGAGGCACGTTGAGAATTTGATTTTGCACGCTTAGGCTGCCTGCACATCATCCGTTTAAAGCGCGCGACTTCCCCACAAAGACGCCTAGGAACTATAGTTCACCCCTCACAGAGTTCCAATTCCCAGCATCCTAACAAACCAGCGTTCACAGGATTTTTTTGGGGGTGGGGTGGGAATCGCGCGCTTTAAATGGATGGTGTGTAGGCAGCCATAGACGCGCCTGAACGTATTGGCTGACTTAAGCGAGCTGTGCCAAACTTAACCCAAGACAGGGCTGCTATGTCGTTTGATCACTCAAAAGCAACAGCAATCGCAAACGTGTTTAACTCAAGAGTAAGGGTCGTAGGATATCACGCGAATAACAAGTGCCTTTGCGGTTGCAGCCCAGGTACCGGGCAGAGGAAGCGCGGGCCACGGTAGAGCGCGGCAGGGGCCGCGGCGACTCCAAAGGGAACCTGAACCGCGCTGCCTGCAGCGCAGCGCCCCGCTCCTGCGCTCGATCGATCCGCAGTTGCAGGGTCGTTTCAAATCTCGGCTTTAGCCCTAGGAAGTTCCCCTCTTTATGTTGAGCGGGCGGAGGGAGGGAGGGAGAGAAGGGGGGGGGCCGTCATCGTCTTCCACAAGCAGAGCTTTATCCTTTCCAATCCCCCTTTCGGAACAGAAGCATTTGGCACGCACAACTCTGGACACATTTCCACTCCCGAAGGAGCTGCCGAGCGCCGTGAAGAAATAGGTACATCTTTCTTCCAAGCGCGGGCCGGGCGGGCAAAGAAAAGTCTCGCGGCGGGCCGGAGCTCCGGCAGCTCCTCCTCCCGGCGAGCTTTGACGGCTCGAATCCGGAAAGTTGTGGCAGAGGAGAAGCGAAGAGCGCGCTCAGTACCCCTCCGCGGCTGGGGCTGAGCGTATGTGTGCCTGCTTGTATGCGTGTGTGTGTGCGTGCGTGTGTAAGCTGGAGGGGGGGCCGCCTGGAGGAGGGAAGTCCAAAAAGGGGGCGGTGTTCCCTTTAAAAGCCGCCTGCTCTGCCGCGCTTCCTTGCAGCACCAGCAACCCGCCGCGCCAGCCTCGCCTAGGCTCTCCCGGTTCGCTCACAGGCCGCCTGGCGCTTGGCGAGCGCGCCTCCAGCCCCCGCGCCCGTGACCTCAGCCCGAGCCGAGCAGCCACAAGAAGCCCCGAGAGGGAGAGGCCGCCAAGAGAGAGAGAAAAAGAGAGAGCGGCGCAAGCAGCTCCGCTTGCAGGAGAAGCAGGAACAAGCAGCAAGAAGCGCTCGACGCCGGAGCCCAGGGCGCACGCAAGGCGCGGAGAGAGGCAGGAGCCCGGTCGTGCGTTCTTGCCGCCGAGCCACCACCAGGAGCCGCCGGAACCGAGTAACAGCAACAGGAGGAGGAGCAGCCGCGGCAGCGGCTGGCCGGGCCACTAACTCTGTCTGCTCGCTCTTGCTGCTGCTTTTCTTTTGCAACCAGGAACGAAAGCGCACGACCCAGAGGAGGGGGGGAAAGTGGCCCGTTTGGACAGATCGAGGTGGAATCCAACGCTTCGCGGCTGCTGATGCCAAGCGCATTTTCTTAAGGAGCTGCTTTCTATTGGCATCCGAGCAGGAGCGCCGAGGGGGCGCGCATTGCCGGCTCTCGGCCCGGGAAAGGGACGTTTCTTCTTCCCCGACCCTCCGCGGCTCCTTTCCCCAGCAGTTTCGGATCCTGAGCATGTTTCCCCGGCGGGCCGGGCCCTGGAGAAGGACGCCGGCGGTGCGTGCTCTTCCCCCGAGCTTGGCTCTGGGGCAGCGCCCTTGCAGCCGGGAGTGATGCGGCGCCCGGGAGAGGCCAGCGGGCCAGAGAGCAGCAGCTGCAAATCCGCGACCGCCGCGTCGACGTCGTCTTCTTCCTCGTCTTCCTCCTCGCTTCGTCCAGGTTAGACCAGGAGCGAGACCATGCCCGGGATGTTTCTTCCTCTGCGCCGAGAAGCGAGCTCCGGCTGCAGCGCTGGAGAGGAGCTCGACTAGAGAGCGAGGCTTCGGAGGCGCTTGGAACGTTTGGTTCCCCTTTTGCCTCGGCTGCGCTCGCCGCAAACTTCCCAGGGAGGGAGGGAAATTGAGCACAGCTCCTCGCCGCTCGTGGACAGCTCTCCTCCCCGATCCCGGAGTAAGGAGGTGGGGGGGAAAGACCACCACCACCACCCAAAAAAATAAAAAGGACGGATCGCACATCCCCACCCGCTTGATCGGCCACGCTACTTCCATGTGGAGGGTGGCTCCATGGACGTGCCCGAGTGTGCTGCTGCTGCTTCTTAGGCGATCGGCGGGATCCTAAAAGGTAGCAGGAGGCGGGGGGCGCTGGGGAAGGAGGGCGCGCGCGGTTTCGAACACGGCACATGGCCACACCTGCCGGGAAACTTCCCGCGGGGACTCCCTACGTATTCTTTCCTCCGCGTTCCCCAGACTGTTGATCATCCATACCTCCCTCCCCACAACAAAAACAGTCGCGAGTCTTCCTAGGAAGTATGAATTAAAGCTAATGGTAAACGAGACGTTTCTGGTGGCAGATCTCCCTCTTGGCATGTACCTTGCTCACTTGTTGAGAGAATGCGGGAGGTGTGTGTCCGGTACAGTCCCCTTTTGCTTTCCCCCCTGCTCTTTCTCCCCCGTGACAAGACCCCCGCCCAGCTGCCCTCTTCCCCAGAACACTTTGCTGCGCAAGTTAACTGCTTGCAGCGCCCATCCTAAGCGCCTTGCAGTATCCCGGGCCACAGGTGGCGGGCGGGGAGAATACTGGGCAGGTTATTACGCGGCAGCATCCCTCTGCTTTATATTGCAAGAAGTCCTGGCTGGGAAGCACTTCCAGCAGGCCTCCGGAGTTGCTGCCTGTGTTGCTCTGCTGGCCCGGTCACTTGCTGAAGCTACTTTATTCGGGGTGTATCGCTTCGCTCCGCAGACTGCAGGTTCCCCACCCACCGCTGTTTCAGGAGCTTCTGAAACCTGAGTCCCTTTCTAGCCCATTATTGTAACGCGCCCCCCGCCCACCTCCATTCACAAATCCCATTGATTTTGATAGAAACATCTCCGCGCATAAACCGTGGGTGAGGAACTGGCTCCAGATGTGGCTGAACTACAGCTCCCATCATGCCTGACCATCACCCATGCTGGCTGGGGTTGATGGGAGGTGAAGTCTGCAGGGCCACAAGTTCATCACGGCTGGCCTCTTAACAGTTAGAGAGGATCGTTTGCCGTAGCCGAATGAATCCGAGGCACGGGAAAGGGGTGCTGGAGAGTGGAGTTTTAGCTCGCTTTTACTGTAGCAGGCTTTTGAAAGGAAGAAATTCCAACAAACTTAAATGCACGTCCAAGCACTTTACTAGAGGAGCGCACGCGCCCCTGATCTAAAGCAGCAGAAAGGCGCTCTCTCCATGTAAATGAGATCCTTGAATGAAACGGCTCACATGGATAAAGTTCTAGCTAGCAGCCTTTGCAATCTTTTGCTTGTGGCTGCCGATGCCCCGCTCATTATACTGGATCCCAAAACTATTAAAATGCGGAGCGAAGGGGGCGGGGAAGAGATGAAACAAGGTTTCCATTAGCTATGTGTAGGTTACAGGATGTAAAGGAAGGGAGTGAGGGGGAGAAAGCGGGGAGTCAGGCAGTTTCAGGTCACAATCCAGCACACTGTCAGGTGCACTTGGTTTTGAATGCCTCATTCTGTGCTGACTTGTTGCCTTGGTGCATCCTCTAGTCTAATTGTTTCCAGTGGTTTTGTCCAGCCCTTGGGGAATCGATGGGCTATAAAACTTAAAGCCCACTCTCCTTGCAGAGCTAGGAGGCTGGAAGCTCCTCTTGATAAATGTTTCACTGCAGTCAAAAAGGCACGTGTCCTTCCCCATCCCCATGTAATTCTCCTTTCTAAAAAAGCCACTCCATGATTATTTGTTCTTTCTTTACCATATTCACCTCCTGTCTCCTCATTCCACACCTTCTGCTACATGCATGCCCGGGTTTTGTCCTCCCACCAATTCAGCAGAGCCTCCTTACAGCAGGCTAGGAAGCAGCTCAGAGATCACAGTCCCATAATGCTGGCTCTCCAGCCTCCCCTCAAAACCCCACCACGCCACACCCTGCAATACTTCCTTCCTTCAGCTACGTCCCAGCATGCAGCTATGCTTGGGGGCTCTTCACACAATACTAATTATAACAGTTCTGTCTCTATTTATTCTCTGGAGTGAACAGTTGCACTCAAATAGCCCAGGAGCCACGGTGTGGGCTTGTGAATATAATTATGAAAATTCATGTGATTGTGGAGGTATCCTCCACACCATATCGTGGATGAATGGGTCAAGATCTTGCTGCAGGGTTTTATCCCTCCCTTCCTTCAAGGGGTTGTGGGTGGCGTTTTTAAGTGAGCCGCCCAAATCTGCAGGGTCTTTCATGTGCTTGCTCCCTCCTGAAATTTCCATTTCTCACAGTCCTTTCTTTTGCCAGCAAGCTAAAGTTGTCCACAGTGGGGAGCAGGTTGTGCATTACCAATATTGTTTTGTGTGACTTGCCTAGAGGAATGATAGCAGCTTCTATGGGTTGTATTCAACTAATGTTTACTCTGTTGAAATTAATGAACCCAGGTTGCTCATGGCCATTGATTTCAGTGGGCCTACTCTGAGTAACAATTGAGTATAACCTGTTTTTTCCTGGACTAAGAGGATCCATTTGTGGGATTTTCTCTTTGCTTGGGCCTTATCTGTGTTTTCAGCTGCAGGATTGTGAATTGCCTTCGCTTTCAGCTACTTATTCCCCATTGCCCATAATACCAGTTCCTACCAATCTTAGTCCACGTGGGCAGCTTCCATAATGTGCTGGCAGATTGCTACCCACCCCAGCAACTGTGGACATATGAGAGAGAGAGGAAAAACAATATCTTGCCACAGTTCATGTCAGTACCAAAGTTCCCACTGGGGTCAGGACTGTCTCTCATAAACTTCACTTTCAGGGAGATGGAGAAGGGCCTACCTGCAAAGACCATGGGAGCTGGGAAGGGTTATTTATAGATCAATGGTAAAACTACTGTTTTGCATGCAGAAAGACCCTAGTTGGATCCCTGGCATTTCCAGGCTGGCCTGGGCATATCCCGTCTGAAATTATACTAAAACTACTGGCAGATAAAGGGACGTGGGTGGCGCTGTGGGTTAAACCACAGAGCCTAGGACTTGCCGATCAGAAGGTCGGTGGTTCGAATCCCCGCAATGGGGTGAGCTCCCATTGCTCGGTCCCTGCTGCTGCCAACCTAGCAGTTCGAAAGCACGTCAAAGTGCAAGTAGATAAATAGGTACCGCTCTGGTGGGAAGGTAAACGGTATTTCCATGCACTGCTCTGGTTCGCCACATGACCCAGAAGCTGTACACCGGCTCCCTCGGCCAATAAAGCGAGATGAGTGCCGCAACCCCAGAGTCAGCCACAATTGGACCTAATGGTCAGGGGTCCCTTTACCTTTACTGGCAGATAAGACTGAGCTAGGCAGCACCAATGGAATGGCTTTGTACAAGGTGGTTTCCTATGTTTCATGGAGTGAAAGCAGCCACGAAGCTTAGAAGCACCTTACACTTTGCTCTACGGCGTTTCCTTGCCTGCCAACTCAACCTCTTCCATTCTCCCCAGGTTGATGACCATGGTTGCCAGGACCTGCTCTCTACTAGCACTGCTGCTTTATCACATACTGCTGGGTGGTTCGGCCAGCCTCATCCCGGAGGTGGCCGACAGGAGAAGGTTCAGCGGAGACTTGGGCCGCGTCGCTCCCCTGCAACTTTCTGAAGGGATCCTGCGCGAGTTTGAACTGCGCCTGCTCAATATGTTTGGGCTCACGCGGCGGCCCACCCCAAGCAAGGACATCATCATCCCTCCCTATATGTTGGAGCTCTACCATCTGCACACCAGCCAGAAGCCAACAACCATGGACTATAACCTGGAGAGAGCTGCCAGCAGAGCCAATACTGTCAGGAGTTTTCACCATGAAGGTAAGGAGGGATGCTCTTAGCTCCTGCTCACACTGCCCAAGCCCTAACAAAAATAGGATTGGAGATTCCACCCCCCTGCCCCCTGCAAATTGGAATGCTGCAATTGCCAAGACGTTTGGTGGTTGGATATTTGGGAAGGCCCACATAGCTCAGTGGGGGAACACCTGTTCCCATCATCTCCAGGTAGGATGCAGAGAGAATCATAGAATCATAGAGTTGGAAGAGACCACAAGGGCCATTGAGTCCAACCCCCTGCCAAGCAGGAAACACCATCAGAGCACTCCTGACATATGGTTGTCAAGCCTCTGCTTAAAGACCTCCAAAGAAGGAGACTCCACCACACTCCTTGGCAGCAAATTCCACTGCCGAACAGCTCTTACTGTCAGGAAGTTCTTCCTAATGTTTAGGTGGAATCTTCTTTCTTGTACTTTGGATCCATTGCTCCGTGTCTGCTTCTCTGGAGCAGCAGAAAACAACCTTTCTCCCTCCTCTATGTGACATCCTTTTAGGATTTCAGACCCCTGCCTGAAATCTGTTCAGTGCCAAATGCAGCAATGGCCTTGATTTATTGTGCTCCTTAAACTTCACCCATTAGATATATGCGATGTATCTCTTGCTATTAAAGCAGTTGTGAATTCCTCATTATGCAATTTGAATCTCTGCCTGGTTTGGTTGCTGCTACACTGGTATGTTCTAACGAGACAAAGCGTATTGCTCAAATTTGGTTAGCTGAAAAGTGCAGTTTAAATGTACGGTTTTTCCTTCTGAGCATCTATGCTAGGAAGGAAGAGATTACCGTACTGTGTGAATACAGCTGAAGTGTGAGTCTCTCCTTGTGGTGTTTCTGCTCTAACTCCTCTCGGCTTCCTCTTAGTTCAGCGCATGCCTGTCTCAACCACTGAAAAATGAATCAGGGTTCTGAAACTAATCTTGCCCATGTTGACTTGGGAATAGGTAGCCTTCTTTCACAGTCAAAGCTCACACCTGGAAACATCAGGAGGAATTCAACATCTCACTCCTCTGATCAGGGCAAGCATTTTGCAACGATCTCCCTCTTTCTCCTTCTGTGTGCTGTGTGACCGGACTCATCTGTTTAATTCTGGCCACTATTTTGAATGATTGTGGTGGGTGGGAAACTTTCAAAACATGAAATCATGTTTGCAGTAACGTAGATGTGTATGTGAAGACAGCACCATGCCCATTTCAGTACATGCCCATTAGCCTTTGGATCCCAAAATGAACAGAAATGGTTACCTCTGCATGGCTGCCAAGCCTCCTGGGCTGAATCCAAGCGCAAGCCATTGTTAGAGCAGACCCGCTGGAATTGGTGAGACTTCACTTAGTCATCCCATTGATTTCCATGGGTCATCTCCAGAATTACAACCAACCCAAAGATTGCAGTTTCAGCCTGTGATTTCTAAAAAAAAAAAAGCTATTTGAAGAACACTGACACGTTGCGTATCCCCTCTCCTGCATGATGATGAACCTCACTGAAACACATGGCCTTGCATTTTGAGACATTTTTAAAAGCACAGTCCATAGTTCTAAGACAGGGGTCAGCAAACTTTTTCAGTCCATTGTCCCTCAGACCTTGTGGGGGGCCGTATATTTTTTTTTGGGGGGGAATGAATGAATTCCTATGCCCCACAAATAACCCAGAGATGCATTTTAAATAAAAGGACACATTCTACTCATGTAAAAACATGCTGATTCCCAGACCATCCGTGGGCTGGAGTTAGAAGGCGATTGGGCCGGATCCAGCCCCTGGGCCTTAATTTGCCTAAGATGTATAAAAGTTTTTGATTTTTTAAAAAAGATTATTTAATTTTCTAAATATGTTTCTGAAGATTGAGCCTGTCACTGCCTTTGTGTTGGCGGCAGAATCTCCCTTCTCTCCCTCCTAAAGAACCAGTATCCCGCATATGCTTATGCTAATAATGTGGGTGGCCAATTTGCCCAGAGGAGTGTAGAGACCAGTTTTTCCTCGAGGTGATGAACGTACAGATGGTAGGAAACAACCTGGAGCAAAAATGAGGAGGAGTACGAGGAATGTCGCATTTCCCCCTTTAAATAGCTAGCAATTTTAGTTGCTGGCTATGTTTGTTTCATTAAACCTTAAGAATGGCAAACTACATTTCTAACTCTGCTGAACTCTTTGTTCTGTGCCATATTCATTTATCAGTTTTTAAAAATTGACTTACATTGATCCAATGCAAGAGAAGTGGGTGGTTTTTTTTTAATTCTTACAGATTCTGTCCAGATTATGAGTTCCTACCAATAAATTTAAATGTTGCAGGCTAAATAGGAAAAAAAAAGTCTGTCTAATTTACAGTTGGCAATCAGGGTGACTTGGAAGGATTTCTAATCCCCATCTAATCCCCGTGAGAGATCAATTTAACAATCAATTGTATTGTCTCCACCATGACTTTGTCTTCTGTTTAAATCTAGATTTAGTGGAGACCTAAGGTAAGCCCTTCAGAAAGCAAGGCTGATAAGTTTTGGAGCAGCTGCCCACTGGATTTCATGGGCACCTGGGGCTTTAGGTCACTCAGATTAAAAGCCACAAGCAAATATGTACTTAACTAGACAGAACAATTGGGAGTAAATGCAACACAATCTTCAGATGCTCTGTTGCCACTTATTCTTGCATTTCTGAACTAGGCCAGTTTGCTAAATGAAAGGCAACTTGCTTGAACTTTTATGCAAAGTGCTTATATCCGAGTTCCTTAAACTTGAACGAACTTGTCTGTAGCACTACTGGGCAAAGCTTTACATTGTATTTGCAAAGTTTTTTTTCTTTTGTTTTTTTGCTGCTGCTGCTGCCATCTCTGTTCAATGCAAATCCAAAAGTTTCGCCATGATTGCGGCAATCTCCTTTCTTCTCCCCTCCATTTATGACCCTAAGCACATTTTTTGTGCGTGTGATTAGCAAAGTCACATTGAATTAGCTAGACTTACAGGTTCCTTTCTGTGTTTCTGCATCCCAGCCACAGATACTTGGATGCAACGTGTACAAATAATAAGCATTCAGAGGATGTGAATCTAGTGTCTTCTGCAGAATGGCTATAAACTTGCAGTTGTCAACTTTTCACGGGCGGCATCGATGGATTGTAGAGTTGTGGGGAGAGAGACGGAAGCAACTGCTTAGGTTACATATAGTATAGAGCTGGGCTGGCAAGGAAAGATACATAAATATGTATTTTAATTAAGTTTCTCCACAAGGGGTGTGGCCTACGTAGTGATTATTCTAACTAATAGCAAGTCTTAATGAGGAAAGAGATTAATGGTGTAACTTAAACTTGCACTGTGGCTTATGCTGCTTTGTGTGTGTGAATATAAAACTAATGAATGGGAGAACTTCCAGTAAACATTTCAATTGTGCCAAAATGCATCTTAAGGCAGAACTACATACATAGATGAGTGGGCAGAGGGAGGGAAGGCTAGCAAGTGTTTGGGTCAGCTTCCTCACTGCAATTCTGCAACAATCCTTAGTCCAACAAAATAAACCCTTGGGCGATAACCCTAGACCCATTTGCTTGGGAGCACGTCCCACTGAAGAAGTGAAGCAATGACTTGGCCATTTTGCTCCAGTGATCTATATAGCTCAAGAGAGAATTTGAACCCAGGTCTAAGTCTTTCCCTAAGTCTGTTATTTATTGTGGGAAGCCTGTTCTTTCAAGCTGATTCAAAGGCCTGTTCTCCCCCCCCCAAAAAAATACAATAAAAGCAAACACATAAAAGCAGCTTATCTAGAGAGAGCCGCCTTAAAAACAGCAGCAGAGATAACAGGTTAGTTTTTAAAGGCCTTGGGAAATAGAAAGGATGTTAGGGAATACAACCATTATGGTAGGTCTTTTTGGGGGTTTTATATTGTAAACCACCCAGTCATCCTCTAAGGAAGGGCAGTATAGAAATTTAATTAATTAATAATAGTAATAATCATCACCACCTTATGCCCCGAGGCGTCTCCCTGGCATGTCAGCTACTGAAAGGCCCTTTCACAGGTGCGCTTGAGAGGAAAGGGAGTGCCTAGACAATGGTGGGGTTTAAATACGAGAAACAGTGTGGAGGAACTGGTTCATTGCTAATTGGCTGGCGGTTGAGGACTGCAAGATCTGGAGGGCTGCAGGTTCCACACCTCTTGTGACCAGGATACAGATGTGCTTACAGAGAACCCACAGGAAAACCTGTTTTTCCCTCTCACTGTTTTGCTGTAGCTTGCTACAGAAAAAGACACACACACTTAACTTTTCTCCGAAAGCTCTAAAAACCTGACGCGATCATTTACTTTTTCTCGCAGTTCAAGTGCCACAAATTATTTGAGCAAATCGTTAGATTGTTTCTTTATTTCCTTTAATAAACCCACAGGCCCTTGTTGAAGTGCACTGTTTGAAGCTTGCAATATTCCCCCCCCCGCTCCCCGTCACATCCAATCTCATAAACCATCCCAGTTAAAGTAAGAGGCCTCTCCCTCTGTCAGTTGAGCATGAGAGTCTTAATCTCATGGTTGTGAGTTCAAGACTCACTGCAGGGGGTTGGACTAGATGGCCTTCATGGCCTCTTGCAACTCTACAATTCTAAGATTTTGCCTCTCTGGGTAGGGAATTCCACAACCATGGAGCCACTGTGTTGGTCCCTGTCAGCCTAACCTCTCTCCTCAGCAAGCACATGTCTGCCACTGACCTTTAATCTCTGGCTTACCTCTCTGGGCAATGGCAAAACCTCTGCCTTTGCACCTTTGTAACCATGCGAAACATGGCTTTGTTGGGTTTTTTTTGGGATGGGACGGGGGTTTGTTTAGCCCTGCCTTTGTTTTGCACATGTCAGTTCAAAGCCACTTAAGAGAAGTGTCCAATTAAAGCACCAATGATGTAGATAGGGCAGGAATTAAAAACAAATCGAATGTGAGGTAAACACAGCATGGCTGTGGCTTGTTATTCTTGCGAACCCTCCCTAGCCATTGGGTGAGCGGCTGTTTTTTCCCCTGTTGCAAAACTAGGTGGGGGCAGGGCAGGAATGGGAAAGCAAGAGGCAAGGAGGGGTTTGCGTGGAAAGAGACGGAAAGATGGCAGCCAGTTGCTGGCTCTGAAAGGTAGTGAGGAGTCGCCAGATGCAGTAGGGTGAGGATAGAAGATGGCCCCGGGGGACAGGGCAGTGCAGGATAAAACACTGCAGCAGTTTTTCCTCTGAGTAAAAGGAAGCAGGGGGACTCCCATCAGGACAGGGCGAGGAAAAACAAGGGCGAAGTAGATCTTGAAGGAAAGGCACCAGGGGTTTGTGGTGGGTGGAAACCCCAGGAAAGAGTGTAGACTCAAAGGACTGGGAAATGGCTTCCATTTTCCTCAGAAGATGTTCTTCTGGAGAGATGGAGAATTTGTGGCCCTTCTGATGTTGCTGGGACTACAACTCCCATCAGCCCTAAACATTGGAGCATGCTGGCTTTGGGTAGTTGGGAACAGGGGGCCAAAGTTCCCCACATCCCCTCATCTTGTTGTTCTGGCACTTTTTAGAGATGCTTACAGAGTTGTTGGGATGCGGGTGGTGCTGTGGGTTAGACCACAGAGCCTAGGACAGGCCGATCAGAAGGTCGGCGGTTCGAATCCCCGCGATGGGGTGAGCTCCCGTTGTTCTGTCCCTGCTCCTGCCAACCTAGCAGTTCGAAAGCACGTCCAAGTGCAAGTAGATAAATAGGTACCACTCCGGCGGGAAGGTAAATGGCATTTCCGTGCACTGCTCTGGTTTGCCATAAGCGGCTTAGTCATGCTGGCCACATGACCCGGAAGCTGTACGCCGGCTCCCTCAGCCAATAAAGCGAGATGAGCGCCACAACCCCAGAGTCAGCCACGACTGGACCTAATGGTCAGGGGTCCCTTTACATTTTTTACCGAGTTGCTGAGAGAGGAGAACAGTCCGACCCTAAGACATCTTGCTGTCAAATGCTACACACTTCACTTATAGCCAGCGCTTTGAAAGGAGTCTTACAATGCTGTTCACAAACCACTCCCTGCCATTTTGTAGCCTGCACCTATCTTGCTGCCACTTCACCAGGTGGTTTCACCCTAAAGCATGTCAGGGCCACCCCTGCAAGAGACTCCATGTGCTCAGGCATTCATGTGGCCTCACTGCAGATGGGTGTAGAGTGCTCAGGACAATCACATTTAGAGGGAGCCAATTATAGTTATTTTTCCTGCAAATGCTTGGGAGATACCCATTGTCCACCATAGACTTGTGTCCTTTAAATGCTAGCTCTTGTTTAGGTGACCATAGAGGAAAGGGACTCTGAAGTCAGATGTTGGGGAATAAGGAGATACCTTTGGATTATGGTTGTGTTTCCAAAGTTGCAGTGGGAACAGTTAGGCTGGAATCCAAAACTTGTTCCTTTGGAATTTAATATTGGTGACACTTCCAAGTAAATGGAACACCAACGGAGCAATGTCGCTGTTAAGATAGTTCACAATATGCTTAGGCTTAGCCACAGTTGTTGCATTTATGCCCCCTCCGGTAAAAGTTGCAATGTGTGGTGGTATTATCATTGTGTAGTTCACCGAGTGGGCTGGACACATTGCTTGTTCGTAACCCAATTTAGAGGCTATTTGAGAATATGGATATTGTATCACATACTGAGCCCTTGGAATAAAACAGGGGATAGGGCAAGTCAAATCTTCCCATTGCTTTCTCTTAGATTTCTTTGAATTGCACATGAATCTATTTCTGAACCCAAAGTGCAAATGAAGATTCACTCCAACTCCCATCAGTCAGATGGTGGAAATTGTAGACCAGCAATATCAACCTTGGGAGCAGCAGATTCCCTCACCCTTAGCCTCAATGGTTTAGTTAAATTTGGCAGCAATAGTACATCCTGTCAATACTGTACAGTGTTATTGGTCATAAGTAAATGTTCAATCATAGTACTACATTCCCCCAAAATGTTGTTTTCCAAAAAGCAAAACTCACACCTTTAAACTATCTGAGAGTGCTCCAATCGTCCACATGGGATGCACATAATTCCCCCTGCCCAGTATGTCTTCATCCCCTCTCCTGAGCCTTCCCCCCACCCCTCCTCACGCCATCCATATTAAAAAGAACAAAAAGGAAGTGGTGTTTTGTGTCCCTGGCCACTTTAGACGATGACCAATATACTGCCTGTCTCCTGTTCAAATTTCAGCCACAAACTTAAGCAAATGTTCATTCCTCTGCTCCCACCTGTAATAGCAAGTATTATGTAGGGGGTGAGCTTTCAACAGTTAAAATTAGTAGTAGATTTTATAGAAAAGAACAGGACAAGGCACAACTCACAAAGCGCCTTCAAGGTTGGCAGAGTCTGTAAGCCTGTTTGTCCCATATTTTGCAGTTAACTGTTCGTAATAGCAGCGCAGTGGACAGGCAGTACGCATGATGAAGTTGCCCAACATGTGATGCAGCTGTAGACTGTTGCAGTTCAGTAGATCTGTGCGACTTGGTTGCCCATTCCTGCAATGCTGCCCATTGCAGGAACAATGCAAACAACTAGTCCTACCTGGTGCCCTGCAGATGTTTAAGACTACAACTCCCATCAGCCCCAACCAGCACGCCTGCGAGCTATAGTCCCAAACATCTGGAGGGCGCCTGAATGGTTTAACTACTAAACCCATCCAAGTTATTTTCATTTAGGGCCTCCTTGAGTAAAATGACTGGGTGTGTTTTGTGGAAAGGTCTATAATTACGAGACAGGGTTTGGGATAGTAAGTTTTGTAAATCATGAAACTTGTGCCTTTGGAATGGCTTTTGAGAGACTGACATGAAAACTGGAAGGTAGGGGTTTGTTGTTGGCGTGTGTGTTTTTTGGGGGGGGGAAATCTTTAAGAAATGCAATCCCTTTCCTTGATCCTCAGTCAGTTTTTAATTACTCTCCCTGGGCCCCTGCTAACCACAGTGTTAAAAAATGTTCTTTAATACCCTTGAATTCCAAAGCAATGCCTCACATTTCTTCCCCCTTATTACGACCACCTGGAATTTGCAGTGCACTCCTATGAGATCCAAAATGTGCGGCAGTGAACGAAGCATTTTAACATCATGTTTCGTGGGCTTGCCTAAACAAACAGAAAGACAAGAGCAACTAGAAAAAGGGAAAGGGGGAAAAGCCATTTGAATTTCTAACGTAACACACGTATTGGCTTATGCTAATGTTACGGGAAATCTTCTATATCTGTAGGGTACTTCAAATATTTCATGGCATTATCTGAGTTACTGATTGTGTTTTTCTTCTTCTTCTTTCTCTCCCCCCCAAACCAGAAACACTAGAAGAACTTCCAGAAAGAAGTGGGAAAACATCTCGTCGCTTCTTCTTCAACTTAACTTCCATCCCTGAGGGGGAGTTCATCACTTCAGCTGAGCTTCAGGTTTTTCGGGAGCACATTCAAGACGCTTTTGAGAGCAATGGCAGCTCTTACCACCGTATTAATATTTATGAAATCGTCAAGCCCGAGAGAGAGGCCTCTCAGGACCCCATCACGAGACTTTTGGACACGCGCTTGGTGCATCATAACGCCAGCAAGTGGGAAACGTTTGATGTGACGCCGGCTATCATGCGGTGGATTGCACATGGACAACCCAACCATGGTTTTGTGGTAGAAGTGGCTCACTTGGACCCCAGGGAGAGCGCAGCCTCCAAGAGGCACGTCCGGATCAGCAGGTCTTTGCATCAGGACGATGCCAGCTGGTCTCGGATCAGGCCATTACTAGTGACCTTTGGGCACGACGGAAAGGGACACCCTCTCCACAAGAGAGAGAAGCGCCAGGCCAAGCGCAAGCACAACAAGCGCAAGTCCAATTGCAAACGGCATGATTTGTACGTGGACTTCAACGACGTGGGGTGGAATGACTGGATAGTGGCCCCGCCGGGCTATAGTGCCTTCTACTGCCACGGAGACTGTCCCTTCCCCTTGGCAGACCACCTGAACTCCACCAACCATGCCATTGTTCAGACTCTTGTCAATTCAGTCAACCCCAAAATCCCCAAAGCTTGCTGCGTGCCGACAGAACTGAGTCCCATCTCCATGCTCTACTTGGATGAGAACGAGAAGGTGGTACTAAAGAATTATCAAGACATGGTTGTGGAGGGCTGTGGCTGCCGCTGACGTGGCGGCAGGACGGAAAATGGACCAATGCAACAAAACAAAACAAAACTTGACACTTTAATATTTCCCAATGAAGACCTTATTTATGTTATGAAATGGAGAATTAAACGCATCTATTTTGAAAAAAAAATCTATTTATGTCTACAGAAAAAAGCGAGGAAAAAAATATTTTAATCAGAGAATTATTCCTTTTAAAGATTTTTAAACGTATTAGTTGTACATTTTATATGGGTTTAAGCGCCCCCCCTTTCCCCCCTCAGCACATGAAGTATAAAGGTCAGATTGTTATTTTGTATTTATTTACTATTATAACCACTTTAGAAGAATAGCTAATTTGTATTTATATGTATAATCAAAAAAAAGCAGAAGAAAAAAAAATATAGGGTCTGTACATAATTTAAAACAAATGGTAGCTTTTTTTGTTTCTCTTCCTTTCCCGGTGTGTATTTAAGTAAGTTGCGATGTGTACATGGAAGGGTTACTATGGCAAAGGTGCGTAATGCATTTTGCTTTCTGCAGTTCTACTGTTAAGGTCACGAGTGCAAGCCCAATGAAAAGTGGCTAATCCGCCCTGCTGACTCAAGATTATATTGTACAATTCTCAGGAATGCTGCAGGGGTGGGCTGCCTAGTCCATGAGAAACTGGCATCCTCCCGGTGGGGAGCATTTGGATAAGAACCAGACGGTTGCCGAGCAAGTAGAAATAGAACTGATGTTCCTCATGAAGGTGTGACACGACCCCCAACTGGGCTTCTCTAGAAAACTCTCTTTCCCTACTTTAATTTTCGTTTTTTGGTCCTTGCACCTACAGAAAAGCAAAATGTTTATGCTGTTCCTCCCTTTTTAAGTAGTTCACCCATTGGAATCCTTGTCCTGGCCAAATATTAAATAATAAAATACCAGATTTCTTCAGTTTTTAAAAAGCTTCATTTCTGCTCGCCTTTCCGACGGCGCCTAAGGTATTCCTGCTACTACAGAGTAACGCTCGCTGGATGCCAGAAGTGTATTATTGCGCACACCTTGCAATCTATGTTAACAGAGCTCCGAGGGAAGAACAGGTTTGTGGGAAGCAGCAAAGTATGCAAATTCCACCCTTTTATTTTCCTAGGGACATCAAACACATGCAAAGGAATCCGAGGAATTACTACCGGGCCAGGCCCTAAATATCTCCTCCCGCACCTATGTAAAAAGCTCCAGGGAGGTAGAAGTTCGCATGCAGTCAGATGTGTTGCCCATATGCGAGTATAAAGCTGGGTCAACTTGCACCCCCATGTAAGGGGAAGAGGGCTTCTTGGTTTCCCACGAGAGCTTGCAGAACAGGAAAACAATCGCCCTTCCATAGATTCTACAGAGCAGGTGGGAAGTAGCCAACATGGCGCCTTCAAAATATGTTTTTGAACTTACGCTCTCATCAGCCTCAGTGGCCAGTGAGGAGGGATGCACCTGGAATGGGCTACTTACAAGCAACAGCGACAGGAGAAATGTTCACCAGAGTCAAAAGACATAAAGCTACACTGCAGTCCTACACATATCTACTCGGAGGGCATTCCCACTAAGTTCAGGGGGAATTACTTTGGGGAAACCCAGCTGACTCAATCGCACTTGCATCTGAGAACCTTTGTGAAGAATTGCGCTGCTAGTCTGGCTTGCAATAAGGCCATTCATAACTATCCTGAAATTACATACTGTGGAATAATTTCACTTAAGTGGTTTGAGAACGGATCATTAGGTGTTCACGGGAGCATATGTTTATTTTAAATGAAAGCAATGTCCCTAGAGATGTTTCAGTTTGTCCTCCAAAGTCAAGCAGTCCTAGTTAGACCTGCAAATGTTTTTTGCACAAAGAGATTTACGTGGCTTTGTTTTGCAGCATTTTTCCCTTTTAAAATTTTTTGGCACTGGAACTTTTTCGATAGCCTTTGAGTAGAGGGTCAGGGAACCTTGTCTGCAATCTTTGACAAGTATTCTAACCAGTGCTTTTTCCCCTCAAAAAAAATGTTTAGGAGTACTCTCATTTTCCTACTCCTGTTGAAATACTGCCCCTCAATGAGGCCAATCTTAGATTCACAAAATGTTTAGGGGTATGCATACCCCTGCGTCCCCCCAGGAAAAAGCACTAATTCTAACTATGTTGCTAAACATGTCATTGTTGTCTGAATGGCACTTTTTCACAAAATGGTGCTCAGAGTGTCTCGCAAAAGGTTAGATGAACAGTGAGTATCACAATTCAAAAGCCTACCAGAAACAATTAGAAATAATCACAATATCGGTAAGTTATACAAAAAGGGAATCCATACAACATTGTATGAAACAAGACAAATAAGCTTTTCTAACTTAGTGGCTTAAATCTGATGGATGTCTTACCAAATAAGCAACATCTGCAACTTTAGGCTGCACAATCAGTAACAGCAACCCTTCAGAATGAAGACCACTAGAGAAGACATGTAATCATTTCATGACCTGTTCTTTGGCTTGGTAGGACAAGACTTTGACTGTAAGGTCACATCCAAACTATGCATTTAAAACATTCCCCTGCCCCACAAAAATCAAAGTAGACTCCCAGGAATTGCCATTTACTCTGCAAAGAGCTACATTTCTCAGCACCCTTAACAGACTGCCATGCTCAGGATCATTGGGGGGTGACATGCGCTTTAAATGTATGGTGTGGGTGTGATCTGGGATATTGGCTCGTTTGTAACAGCAGTTTTGGAATTACTGAATACTTTCTTAAACCAGTTTTGTTGAAAGCTTGTTAGCATCATAATCATCCAAAAGGGAGGCTTTGTGGACACTGAGAGAAGGGATGCTATAGAAGGTTAAGACTCGGAAGTACTGGAGAATATTCATGCAGTGTTGTGAAACCTTCATTCATGAATATTTTTTGGTAAGCAATAAGGTGCAGTGCTCATTTAATATGTAAATATAGCCTGTAAATCAAGCCACATTCAAATGAGTGGGAATTAAGCTGGTTTCATTGGGACTTAAACTTGATAAAGGGACGCAGGTGGTGCTGTGGGTTAAACCACAGAGCCTAGGACTTGCCGATCGCATGGTCGGCGGTTCGAATCCCCGCGGCAGGGTGCGCTCCCATTGCTCGGTCCCAGCGCCTGCCAACCTAGCAGTTCGAAAGCACCCCCGGGTGCAAGTAGATAAATAGGGACCGCTTACTAGCGGGAAGGTAAACGGCGTTTCCGTGTGCGGCTCTGCCTCGCCAGGGTAGCTTCGTCACGCTGGCCACGTGACCCGGAAGTGTCTGCGGACAGCGCTGGCTCCCGGCCTATAGAGTGAGATGAGCGCACAACCCTAGAGTCTGTCAAGACTGGCCCGTACGGGCAGGGGTACCTTTACCTTTACCTATAGCCTGCAATAATTTGATCTGAGGTGACCTCGAAAGATCTGTCGTTTCATTTCTTGTAAAATGGCAAGGAAGATCTTATACATTTGTTTCTGGGTAATTCTTTCTTCATGTCATTCATGTTTGGAATAGCGATTTGTCCCCCCCCCCTTGGTTCTCAGCAATAAACAGTACAGTGGTACCTCAGGTTAAGTACTTAATTCGTTCTGGAGGTCCGTTCTTAACCTGAAATTGTCCTTAACCTGAAGCACCACTTTAGCTAATGGGGCCTCCTGCTGCTGCTGCGCCACCGAAGCACGATTTCTGTTCTCATCCTGAAGCAAAGTTCTTAACCCGAGGTAATATTCCTGGATTAGCGGAGTCTGTAACCTGAAGCGTCTGTAACCTGAAGGCTATGTAACCCAAGGTACCACTGTACTCAGAAACTTTCACACATTTGTGGGTCATTTCCCACTTGTGGTGACAGTTTCTTCTGCCTGGATTGAATAGGTCTTCTGATTGTTGCTTCATGAATCCAGTTTGTACACCACTGCAAACTGTCTGTCAGAAATGTGTGCAATGGGATGTTAGGAACGGATGTCTGGCCCTTGCTTGTGGGGAACTGTTCAGCCTGCCACTTCACTACCTCCAAATTCAATTTGCACGTGCAGAAAAAGCCCATAACATGCTTTGCCAAATCAGTCCACAGACTGTCTGGAATTCTTTAGTGCTAAGGATACTAAGAACTAAGGGGAGAAATGAAGTTCAGAATTTCAAATTTGAAAGGAGATGGAACTACAGGAGTTGGGGCTGTAGGTTTTCTGAGGGTTCTGTTAAGTCCAGTTGGACAGATGCACGTGATTTTCATGGTGATTTTGATCCTATTTCAAGGGGTTTTGGGTGGGTACCATTGCTGAAAGAAAAGAGGTTCAATGCATTGCCCACAAATCAACTCTAACCATTGGAAATCAATCCAACAGGCAACTTTTCTGAACGACATACAAATTCCATAAAGCAGAGAGAAGATAATTGGATTTCAGGTTTTTTTAATTTAAAATATATCCTGCCCAGCATTCTAGTTCCATTATTATATCAAAGAATGTTACAGCGCCAAAGCAAAAGCATGGCAAGATTTTCACACCCCTCCCCATCAACCCATTCATTTGTAGTCCGTTTGATGTTGAACATGCATGAATCAGGACCCAGTAAAATACTGTATAAAAAGCAGACAGAACTAGTAACAAGGCCAATTAGCAATTGATTCATTTGTTTATCGTGCCTATAGCTCACTCCATGAAGTTCAACTTAGGGCTGAGAGCCAACTGTCCTCATATTTCATTTTTTTACAGCAAACTTCAATTCAGGATAAGGGAAAGCCCGCAGAATTATTCTGGGTGGAATTCAATGTCAAAGGCATGCCTACCTTGCAAGCAGCTGTATCAGTGTCCCTCCCCCAATCACTTAGAAATCACCACATTTTAAACGACCCAAGTATTTGAAGTGTCCACAGCGACAACGAGGCAGGATGGAAAGAAATTGCACGCCTTTATGCTGCAGTGCAAGAAGGACAGGAAGCTTCTCCCACATTTGATCTTGCCCCAATACTAGTAGCACACTGATGTCAGACACCCCATAGTCAGATAGGTGATTTTTGCACCCCCAGTGGGGGCTAGTTTCACCAACCCCTAGGTACACCTCTGGCAGAGCCATCTTTCCCATAGGGCTTAGTGGTGCTTTGCGCCAGGGCGCCGGGCTCTCAGGGGCGCCCCAACAAGTGGGGAAGCTGTGCGGCTTTGACGGCGGCCTCCCCTTTCTTTCCCTGCATGCTCGCCAGCTCCATCCCGTCAACCATATGGCTGGTGCACGTGCAACTTCCCTCCCAAGCCTCTGCAGGGAATGCTCTCCCTCAGCGGCATGGGGGAGAGTTGCGCCTCTCCCCATGGCTGGCAGTGTGCAGCTTTGCCACCCCCCATCCGTGGTAATTTGGGGGCTCTGGGCGGATATTTGCACCCCAGCACCATATCTGCTAAAGATGGCCCTGACCTCTGGTCACCCTATTGCAACGGTTCTGTTAGAATAAGCACTTCCAATTTCCAGATGGGACCATCTCCTCTCTCCTCCCTCACTGCACATTGTTCTGGGGGGGGGGGGTTCTGATTTTTTTTTTTTAAGGCACATGGGAATTAGAGGGGGAAAGCCCCAGTCATGTTAGCTAGATCTGTGCTGGCTCCGGCTAGCAAAACCGTTCAGTTGAATCCAGCCTGAATTTTGACTTTTGCTCATCAGTTGCCTTCGCTGAACCTGTTCCCATTTAACATGCACAATGGCCATACAAATATAAGCCATGGCGGTAGGGCATCATTGCATAGAGTACATCTCTGTTGATACCAGATGCCGCTTCATTTGTCACGACGTGCCTAATCTTATCTAGGATCTCTTTCCACGATCCTTTCAGCACAAGACAAATGTGGCTTCAAATAATTCTGCACTGACATCCTATCATGCCCTAAAGGTGGTTGTGTGGAAATAAATGTCACGTACAGAATTCACACAAATGACCACAGGACGTAGCATCTTTAGCTTGCCAAACATATGTAGCATTAAAAATGTAGACATTACAGACTGGAGTGATTCCAGTGTGAAGGAGCCTTATACATACAACTCTGGCCTGGCTCTGGTGGAAACTGCCACTGTTGCCAGTGATCTAGTTTGTTTCAGTCAAGGCTTTCACACCTGTGGGATGTAGATATGCTATATACATATATGGCATTTACTTTACAGTGGAACCTCGTGTCTCACCAGAGTGGTGCATGCTCTAGTTATCTCCTGCTTGGATTGCTGCAATGCGCTCTACGTGGGGCTACCTTTGAAGGTGACCCGGAAACTGCAATTAATCCAGAATGCAGCAGCTAGACTGGTGACTGGGAGTGGCCGCCGGGACTACATAACACCGGTCCTGAGAGATCTGCATTGGGTCCCAGTATGTTTCCGAGTACAATTCAAAGTGTTAGTGCTGACCTTTAAAGCCCTAAATGGCCTCGGCCAAGTATACCTGAAGGAGAGTCTCCACCCCCAACATTCTGCCCGGACGCTGAGGTCCAGTGCCGAGGGCCTTCTGGCGGTTCCCTCATTGCGAGAAGTGAGGTTACAGGGAACCTGACAGAGGGCCTTCTTGGTAGTGGTGCCCGCCCTGTGGAACACCCTCCCTTCAGATGTGAAGGAAATAAGCAGCTATCCTATCTTTAAAAGACATCTGAAGGCAGCCCTGTTTAGGGAAGTTTTTAATATTTAATGCTGTACTGTTTTTAACACTTGATTGGGAGCCGCCAAGAGTTGCTGGGGAAACTCAGCCAGATGGGCGGGGTATAAATAATAAATATTATTATTATTATTATTATTATTAATAATAATAATAATAATTATGCACCGTCCTCCTTAAGAACACTGCAGGTTATGAGCTCCACTAACCCGGAAGTAGATGCCCTTTGTTGCGAACTTTGCCCCGGGATGCGAGTGGAAGTCGCGCACTGGCAGCAGTGGGAGGCGCCATTAGTGAAAGTGCGCCTCATGTTATGAGCGGTTTCGGGTTACAAACGGACCTCAGGAATGGATTAAGTTTGTAACCGGAGGTACCACTGTCTCATCCTGTTCTGCCTCCCACTTTCATTGCGCACTTTTGCAAGATGAAGTCATTATTGCGGGAGCCTGGGTATGAAATAGAAAATATTAATCACTAATCGGGTGTTTCTTTATTTTGTTTAACTCTAAATTGTTAAGAGGTTGCTTAATTGCTGTTTGCACAACTCAACTTTAATCCTTCAGTTAGTACCCTGTATGTTGATGTTCAATTTTCTTCCCTAATTTCCATTATGAAAATGTTTGTGCGCAGTTACTGCAGAGCCTTCAAGGACTGTTTTATACTTCCTGACAGCGCAGGTCTGCCTTAATGGTTTGTTTTTACTGCTTAAGAGTGTAAACTTTTCTGCTGCCAATGCGTGGAAAGTCTACTCTCATCCTGCATTACACATTTTTCATTACTCATTTGCTGTTTTTCCTTTGTTGCCAATGACCACCTTACTTCGGCTTTGTGCAAACACTCCTGTAATTTACAAAATAAGATCCCTCTCTTCTGACCCTTTCCCTCTCACACTTTGCTTTCTACGATGCATCTTCTATAAATTATGTAAGGGGAAAGAAAAGCTACCAAAATACAAGAAGTTAACTCGCTTTTTTCCAAGGTCCCCTTATCTGTTTCAGCAGCAATTTGCTGTAATCTTATTGCAGCAATAGAGAAAGTTTTAATTCCCTGGTGCTGCTTTAAATAGTACTGCCATAACTTCCAGGAAGGAATAGATTTCTTTACTATCACTCCTACTAGTAATAAAACATTCTCTGCATTTCTGTAGCATTTAGCAGTTAAATTGTATAGATGTCTACGCAAAAGCAAACCCCATTGCCTTAAATGAGACACACTCCCAGCTAAGTGCGTATATGGGACAACAGCCTTACAGCGTTCAATGGGCTTAGCATATGTTATCCCAAACCAACTTCAATTTTCTTATTGCACTGCAATAGAATTTTACAATATAGGTTCCCTCTTGAAAGGTATGTCAGCACTATTCTCCCCATTTTGCAGATGCAGGGCTGAGGCTGGGAAACAGTGACTTCCCTTAGGTCATACTAGGGAGTTCATGGCATAGACCAGGCATAGGCAAACTCAGCCCTCCAGATGTTTTGGGACTACAGCTCCCATGATCCCTAGCTAACAAAACCAGTGGTCAGGGATGATGGAGGATGTTAGCATTTCACTCCTCCGTTGCTGGACGTGTGATTGTTACATCACATGTCAGTGTTTACTTTCTAGGCTTGGAAAGTGTGAGAATGGAAGTCAGTCTTATCTTTCTTCCGCTGTACTATACTTTTGTAATTTCTTGCTCCCTCTCTCTCAGAGAAGAAGTGAGAGGACGCCATGATTGCTTTGTCCTGTATAATAATAATAATAATAATAATAATAATAATAATAATAATAATAATTTATTATTTATACCCCGCCCATCTGGCTGGGTTTCCCCAGCCACTCTGGGCGGCTTCCAACAGAACACTAAAATACAATAACCTATTAAAGCTTAAAAGCTTCCCTAAACAGGGCTGCCTTCAGATGTCTTCTAAAAGTTTGGTATTTTCTCTTTGACATCTGGTGGGAAGGCATTCTCAGGGCGGGTGCCACTACCGAGAAGGCCCCCTGCCTGGTTCCCTGTAACTTGGCTTCTTGTAGCAAGGGAACCGCCAGAAGGCCCTCAGTGCTGGACCTCAGCGTCCGGGATGAACGATGGAGGTGGAGACTCTCCTTCAGGTACACTGGACCGAGGCCGTTTAGGGCTTTAAAGGTCAGCCCAACACTTTGAATTGTGCTCGGAAACATACTGGGACGCAGTGTAGGTCTTTCAAGACCGGTCTATATTGCTTAACAAATCGCTTAGAATGCACACACCTACGCTCCATGATTGTTTCTGCTATACTCTGCTAAGTGAGTGTGCACATGTTGCTGGTGCGTACTGGGACTGATTTGTGAACTTCCTGGGCTGCGCTTCATCAGGAAGACGCCCAGAGAGGTCTGTCTGATTCTGGGGGCTGCGTGTGCCCTCCAGGAATGTTCCGACATGGAATTGTAGTGCCAAAACATCTGGATGGCCGAGTTTGCCTATGTCTGGCATACACCATATTGGAACCAGTGACTTCTGGGTCTACAGCTGAACTTTTAGGCACAATGATATGCCAGCCAATAGAAACCAGTATTAGCAGAGGGTTCGGTATCTTCATGTACGTTTCTGAGCACAATTCAAAATGTGGGTGCTGACCTTTAAAGCCCTAAATGGCCTCGGTCCAATATATCTGAAGGAGCGTCTCCACCCCTATCATTCTGCCCGGACACTGAGGTCCAGCTCCAAGGGCCTTCTGGCGGTTCCCTCACTGCGAGAAGCCAAGTTACAGGGAACCAGGCAGAGGGCCTTCTTGGTAGTGGCACCTGCCCTTGGAATGCCCTCCCACCAGAGTTCAAAGAGAAGAACAACTACCAGACTTTTAGAAGACATCTGAAGGCAGCCCTGTTTAGGGATGCTTTTAATGTTTGGTGCATTATTGTATTTTAATATTTTGTTGGAAGGCACCCAGAGTGTCTGGGGAAGCCCAGCCAGATGGGCAGGGTATAAATAAATGATGATGATGATGGTGTGCAATCCCCTACACTTCTAGTTGAAAGGAGCAGACAGCAGCCGATGGAAAAGACCTCAGAGATGCATCTGCTAGCTAGAGAAGGCAACGCTAGAACTACATGGACAAATATATTTGTTGACATCCATCTATCTCAAGAGACAATGGAGGGTGCCTTTGGGGATAAAATCTAACCGCTGTGTTAGTAACACCAAAGTGACCTCCCCAGGGTGCAAGCTTGGGCAGTGTGTATGGAGGTCCTGGGTTGCCCAGAGGACCTGCCGCCTCACTGATGTAGTCCAAAGGAAAACAGAGCAATATGTTTCGCATTAGCTTGGCTGCAGGAAGGAGGCATACAAGGTGCCATCCAATCAACTTAGGAACTCCACTATGGATTTGTGCAGGGTTGACTCCTTAGCCCTTTCTTCCCCCAAAGATATCCCATAAGGCAGCAGAGGTTTAGGATCAGAGTTTTCCTTCTTCTGGATGACACTACAAGTACAGTGGTACCTCAGGTTACATACGCTTCAGTTTACATACGCTTCAGGTTACAGACTCCGCTAACCCAGAAATAGTACCTCGGGTTAAGAACTTTGCTTCAGGATGAGAACAGAAATCATGCGCCGGCGGCATGGCGGCAGCAGGAGGCCCCATTAGCTAAAGTGGTGCTTCAGGTTAAGAACAGTTTCAGGTTAAGAACAGACCTCCGGAATGAATTAAGTACTTAACCCGAGGTACCACTGTATCATGGAATTGTAGAGTTGGAAGGGAGCCCAAAGTAAGTGGTGTAAGACAGCTTGCTATGCTCTTAAAACTAAACAAGCCATACAGGAAGTAGAATGTCCCCTTGATTCCAGCTCCGATATATTTTTTCTGCTTACCTTTGAGAAGGAGGTGACAACCTCCCCTGAAAGTTGAGGTCAAACTCTGAGACTTAGAAACCTGACTGGTAGTTACTTGGTTTTTAGTGCAGAGATAGAAAAACATATGGCTCTCCAGTTATTGATGGATTCTCGGCTCCCACCAACCTCAGCCAGCATCACCCCCACAGGTCAGTGTTAAAGGCAGTTGGGAGTCCTGAAAGAGATGGAAATACACAGGTTTTCCACCACTGCCTCAGGACATAACAGCTGAGAGATCAGTTCTAGTTCTGTTGTGTTTCTTAAGTTCTGTGCTTGGGGAAGAATCAACTTATATGACACCACCCCCAAGTGAATATCACTGTTATCTCGGTAGCTTGCCAGGATCTTCACAGCTGTTGGTGCCATGCACATGTCTGTACTTATGGCTCTAGCATCTTATTTTTGGGGTGCTGTTTTAAAGGCACTGGACCATTACCTCAAGTGAAAAAGTGTTGCACTGCTGGATGTCGCTACAGCGATCCTGCTTCACCCAAAATGTCAGCTGGCATTCCCCTCTATTGGTAATATTTGCCAACGAGGATATATTTTGGAAGGTAGCAGTGAAAAGAGGGAAATAAAGACCGCAAAAAAGGCTATTTTCAGACATCACGTTCAGAACTGCAAGAAACCCGCCTCTGATCCAGAAAGTTCAGTTTCCCACAACAGCTGGAATATGGCAGATTTACAACTTAATGAAGCTGTTAATCCCATTAGAGATTAAATTAAAAAGGGCTTTCTGGGAGAGCATCAAAAGAATCTTCGGATACTGCGCTGTAGCGATTCCAAGTGTACATGCGGGGGCAGAAGAGGAGGTTGACATGTGTGTCTTTAAAATGCATGATAGCAATTCCTTCCGTGTCTCTCATTAAACTAGAAAGCACTTGGCTCTAGCAGCACATAAAAAGAAAACAAAAGAACACTTTGATTCTGCGAGCCACATGGAGATAAGAGCTTTAAAATATAAAGCTAATTCTGGAGGGGTGTAAACTGGCCTAGGTCACATTAACTGAAGCGAAGCTCTAGCTCAGCTCTAAACCCAAGCCTGAGGGAACCAGAGGGAATGACTATTTACTGGTAGCTACTATTGGGATGATAACTGGAAATGGGATCTCCCAGCTATTATGCTCACAGCACTCCACATTCCAACTAATTGAAACTCCTTGTTTTAATTCTAAGCGTAACTTATCCCCATGACTCACTTGCACTATGAGTTGTGTGATGGCTGTTTGGAGTCTTACATATGCACAGTTTCACTTACATCCCTGGAGGGCACAATGCAAACTTCAGAGCAAGTAGCGCATGGGAGCAAAGACAGTGATGCCATCGATGAATAGGCCCACTGAGACTCTTGGGCTTGCCAATCAGAAGGTCGGCTGTTCGAATCCCCACGACGGGGTGAGCTCCCGTTGCTCGGTCCCTGCTCCTGCCAACCTAGCAGTTTGAAAGCACATCAAAGTGCAATTAGATAAATAGGTACTGCTCCAGTGGGAAGGTAAACGGCGTTTCCATGCGCTGCTCTGGTTCACCAGAAGCGGCTTAGTCATGCTGGCCACATGACCCGGAAGCTGTTCACCAGATCCCTCGGCCAGTAATGCGAGATGAGCGCCGCAACCCCAGAGTCGGCCACGACTGGACCTAATGGTCAGGGGTCCCTTTACTATTGGGATGATAACTGGAAATCATCTCCCATCTATTATGCTCACAGCACTCCACATTCCAACTAATTGAAACTCCTTGTTTTAATTCTAAGCATAACTTATCCCCATGACTCACTCACACTACGATTTGTGTGATGGCTGTTTGGAGTCTTGCATCAATTAATAGGCCGTTGCATTTTGAAGGGGCAGCTTTTGGAGGCTCACATCACAACCACCTGTGGTGGCTTCCATTCCCCACTCAGTTATGAAGCTAACTGGCTGACCTTGGGCCTTGCCACTGTCTCTTAGCCTAACCTACCTCAAAGTAGATGTAAGAATAAAATGGGGAAGAGAACCATGGGTACCACCTTCAGCTCCCTTGCAGGACATAAATGTCATTGTTGTCTGGGAAATGATATATAATGAGATGAAAAAAATGTTCAAATTAACTTTTGTAAAAAACAAACAAACTAGAGGCATTTTTATTAGGAATTATACAGTGGTGCCTCGCAAGACGAAATTAATCCGTTCCGCGAGTCTCTTCGTCTTGCGGTTTTTTGGTCTTGCGAAGCACGGCTATTAGCGGCTTAGCGGCTATTAGCGGCTTAGCGGCTATTAACGGCTTAGCGGCTTAGCGGCTATTAACGGCTTAGCGGCTTTAAGAAAAAGGAAACAAACTCGCAAGACGTTTCGTCTTGCGAAGCAAGCCCATAGGGAAATTCGTCTTGCGGAACGATTCAAAAAACGGAAAACCCTTTCGTCTAGCGAGTTTTTCGTCTTGCGAGGCATTCGTCTTGTGGGGCACCACTGTAGTTGCAGATATTCCAAGGGAGCAGAAAAGACTTTTTATGTATGCAACAGCAGCCACACGGATGCTACTAGCCCAGAGGTGGAAAGAAGACAAAGTCCCTACCAGACAAGAATGGCAAATTAAACTGTTGGACTATGTCAAAATGGCAAAACTGACCGGAAAGCTCAAGAACCAAGAAAACCCAAACTTTAATAAAGAATGGGGAAAAAATTATAATTTATCTTGGAGACCACTGTAAGCAGATAAAAACATTAGCAGAATTGCAGTAACGACAATAATAGCAAGTATTATGGAGACAATGGAGTGATATAAAATATGGACTATTGAAAAATATGTAGTAGATAATAGAACCCATGGAAGGGAAGGTGTAAGTCCAGAGATTCGGAGGAATCTTTAACTGTGGATGTATATAGTTGGATTGTTATATCTTTATACTTGTAAAATCAAATAAAAATTATTTCAAAAATGAAATAAAGTAAATGTCATTGTTGTCATCATGATATGCACAGGACACGTGGATCTGCCACTGTCAACAACAGCTTGATTAGTAGGTTCCTTCCTCTCTGTACTTTGGCAGAAGGAAAGTGGTAGAGCAT